>NW_006399789.1:9411515-9450009 GCF_000299155.1 Elephantulus edwardii | reverse complement strand
ATATATATATATATATATATATATATATATATATATATATATATAAAACAGAAGCTTTGGAAGCAAGAGTGGCATCCACTTTCTAAACAACATGCCTCTGGAAACTCTATGAATTTTGATAAATGTTAATAGTTATGGAAAGGCTTCAGGCCTCTTGTTCATAAGGTCGCTATGGCACATGTTCAACTCGAAGACAACCAACCACAACCACAACAAAATAAAAGCAGAAAGTCAAGTTGATGTACAGTACAGACAATTATAAATTAATTCTCAAATCAAGTTGGAAAAAAATTACAGTTATTTTTGTATGGCCTCTTACCTCAATTTAGGACCAGTTTTAAAATTGTAAAGACTTGTTGCTGTTAAAAGCCTTCAAGTCAAGTACGACTCATAGAGATCCTATGAACATTAGATCTAACCTATCTTGTTCTGCGTCCTCCTTACCATCCCCGACACATTAGAGTTCATTGAAACAGATACTTTACCAGTCCATCTCATTGAGAGTCTGTCTCTCCTTCATTGACCCTCCACCTTTGTAAGCATGATGTCCTTTTCCAAAGAATAGCCCCTCTTTTAACAACTTGTCCAAAATATGTGAGATAGAACGTCACCATTTTTGTCTCTAAGCAACACTCTGGTTGCTCTTTTTCCAAGACATATTTGTTTGTCATTTGACAGTCCATGAGGTATTTAGCACTCTTCTCCAAAACCAACCACGACTCAAAGTGTTAATTTTTCTGTCATCATTACTCATTGTCCAGCTCAGCAGGTGCTTGGGAGCTTGACTCAGATGCACCTTAATCTTTAAACTGATATCAACACTTTCAGGACTTTGGAAAGATTTCTGACACTTCACCTTCCGAAGCATGATGTCCTTCTCCAAGGAATAGTCTTTTCTAACAACATGCTGAAAGTATGCGAGATGAAGTTTTGTCATCTTTGCCTCCAAGGAGAATTCTGGCTGCACTTTCTAAGAAATATCTGTTTTTCCTTTTGGCTGTCCATAGGACATTTGGTAGTCTTCTCTGACACCACAGCTCAAAGAAATAAATTCTTCTTCCATCACACTTACTTATTGTCCAACTTTCTGATACATAGAAAGTGATTGGAAATGCAATGGCCTGAATCAGGGACATCTTAGTTAGATGAAATCTTACTAATAGGTGAATCAGAACCAAAGTCTTTAGTAAAAGCATAGGGAAAGACTGGTGATGGTCACTAAATCAGTTTAATATACATATGAGTGACTTTCTTAAATTTGGATTGCCATTCATTCATTCATTCATTCATTGTTGCATATTTTCCTCCCTACACTCCCCTCAATTCACTTTTCTCTTTAAAAAGCTTCTTTCATTGTTACACAATTTCCTCCCTCCTCCCTGCCCCCCAGTCTACTTTGCTGTACATTTCTTATTCTGGACCGTTGTCATACACAGAATACCTAATCATATATTTCTTTTAGACAGTCTGTTATAAGACAGGTTTGTTTGCAGTATGTTCTAGTCAATATCTTTCACAAACCTCACCATTCAAAGTTATAAATCCTTCTTTTATTTGATTTCTTGATGACTGCTTCCATGGGGACTTAATATAAACCTCAGTATAATGAGATCATGACAAGATTTTCCCCCCATGTATTGTGATGATGCTTTTTGATCCAATTGTGAAGATTTTAATTTTCTTTATGTTCAAGTGTAATCTATCCAGAAGGCTATGGTCTTTGAGTTTCATCAATAATTGCTTCTTAATCTGCATTCAAGGTTGTTAATGAGACATTCTTCTTAATATTGTTCAGCTTCTTGGATTATTTGCTCAGCATTCACATTGTCTAGATACAGAGAAAGAACACAACTAAACACACACTTCTCCTAATTTTAAACCAGACAAGATCCTCTTGTTCTGTTCAAATGACTGCTTATTGGTTTATTAACAAGATTCAAAAGATAACAAGAAGTAAAACCGATTATTTTAAGATTTCCCATTGTTATCAATGCTTCTCATAATGTGTTATAAACCACATAGTCTAATCAATAAACCACAAATAAACATCTTTTTGGTATTATCTATTTTCAGTCAAAATGCACCTGGCATCAGCAAAGATAACCTGTTCTGCATCCTCTTCCGAACGCAGCTTGAATATTTGGTAGGCTTTACTGACTTTTCCGGCTACTTTTAAAATTATTTCAGCAAGATTTTGTCTGTGTGATATTAGCAACATAGTGCTACACTTTCTGTGTTCGGTTGAATCACTTTTCTATGACTCTGAATATGTATATAAATTTGTTCCAGTCATGTCAATGTTTTCCAAACTTCTCGGCATATGTTTTGGTGAACATATCCAACACTGCATCTAACTGTTGAAACATTTTAATTGGTGTGTTCCAGCTGTTGGTAATCTTGTTGTTAGGTACTCATGGCAGCTCTGATTCATAAAGATCATAAGTGCAATGGGAAAAAAAGGCTCAGCCCTGAACCATCTTCACAACTGTTGCTTTGTTATTCATTGTTACGACTTGGATACCCATCTGTGTCATTGAAGGTGTTGAAAAATGAGCAGGGACAGCCATATCTGACCTCTACTAACTCCACAAGAGAGAATTTCCCCCATCAATCCCACCCACAACACAGAAGCAATTCCCATGAAGCCATACCTGCCCTCCACACCCCTGCATCCCTTTCCCTATTTCCAGCATCAATCCTACTGTCCTACAGGGTTCAAAATCTGTTGTAATAGTTACACAGACTTCACAGAACTATACTCACAGGGGGTTTATTAACAGGCTATATTTCAGGTTTGTAAAAGGGTAAAACCCCTCAGTTCATACAGCTTTTCAGGTGTGGTCATAGGCCCTCTGACCTACAGCCTCATGACTTAGGTCAATATCAGAGTTCCCTTAGTCCTGCAAATTAGGGCATCTACCTGCAGACCTCCAGCAAGTCAAGTAAAGGCCTCTGGCACTGTCTCTGTTTGATCTCTGGTTACCTACTGAGGCTGTTGCTGCTGTTCCTGTATGCACCAGTCTGAATGGCACAGAAATCTTCTGTTTTAAAAGATGCACACTGCTGCTGCTTCCTTGTGGTGCTGAGATTCCCAGCTTCTGCTGGTGAAATGATTTCATGTAAATCTAGTAGGATGGTAAGACTAGGCAATCTCCTCGTGGATAGACTAGGAATCCCTATTTGTATGATCCTGCCCATCCATGTGGCAAAATAAAAGTCAATGTCAAGGAAGGCCATTTTGAACAATTAATCCTTGACAGCACAATATTCCTCTCTTTCAAGGACCCCCACTTTACTGTGTATGATATGGTGTTCTTCTCCAAAGACTGGTGCATCCTGATAACATGTCCAAAGTATGGAATTACTTCTAAGGAAATCCTAAGGAATCAGTTCAAATACTATAAAAAATTGACATATTCAAACATTTAAAATATAATGTTTGTATATTATATAAAATATAATTTTAACAAAAACATAAAAGAAAAGGTTGTAAAACCTCTTAATCAGTCTTCTTTTGGTCAAGAAATATTTCTCTGAAATTAAATAGTTCTTTAGTTGTTTTTACTACTATTATTATTATTATTATTTTTAATTTTGTGTGTGTACCGTCAAATCGGATCTGACTGGTACAGGAGAAGATCGTCCCTCCTTCTCCAGAAGAACATCTAGTGGATTTGAATGGTGTTCCTCTGGGATTTCAGTGCAGCTTCTTGCCACTAGGCCACCAGAGCTCCCCTAGTTTTTTTGTTTTTTCTTGAATGAGGGTCAGCTCACATGTAACTTCCCTGTGTTTAAAAATTGTATGTGTACTGTTGTTTCATTCTTACTTGTTTATTTCTCTTCTACCTCTATCCATACAACTGTCAATCTTTATCCCCTTTTTTATCTACCCATTTTGAATACATGCAAAAAAAGTGAAAAATTGTGTTTACCATGTTGCAAGGCAATGTGGAAGAACTGTTGCTTTTTTAGTAGAGAAAAAAAATTTCGTGTGTGTGTTGTTGTTGATTGCCTTCAAGTTGAGCATGACTCATAGTGACCCTACGAACAAAAGGTCTGAAGCCCCTCTACAACTATTGACATTTATCAAAGTTCATAGAGTTTCCAGAGTCAAGTTGATTAGGAAGTGGATGGCATTCCTGCTTCCAAATATATATGTGTATAAAGATAGATAGATAGATAGACAGATAGATAGATAGATAGATAGATAGATAGATAGATAGATAGACATGAAAAAATGTTTCACTTTTCTGGGAAAAGTAATAAATGTACTTCTTTTAAATGTATATAATCACTTACCAATTTAACCTCTATCACTGGTGGTTTGTGGAAAAGTACAATCAGAACTCAAGTGCCAGGCTACATCACAACACGATGACCCTGAGCCACTTAGGGGCCACCTTCCCATTGCGCCCACTTATCACTTCCTGGAGGTAACTGTAGACAATACACAAGTTGGTTGGTGTTTTTTTTTTTCTTTCTTAAACTTTTAGAGGCACCTGCTCTTTGAAGGGGTGTCAGCTGCAGATGTAACACCCACCAGTCACATGATGTCTGTTTGGGGTTAGTGGAAAATGCTGCAATACTTAGTCTCTCTGTTTGAAAATCCACAAACTTAAAATTTTCCTACAAGGGATATTACTTTTCTTAAGTATTTCTTTTTTTACATATATAGTCATCTTTTGGATATTTCCTCTATGCTATTTTAATTCTCCATAAACTTAAATGAAGGTGGAAGCAATGGAATATTTTAAAAATAGTATCTTATATGCCAATTATAGTCTTCCAACTTGAGGCTAGCTAGATGGATTATCAATTAAGGAGCCATCACAAACAAGTAGGACACAGGACACAAAAACCAGATGTTAAAGGCTGATAAAGATGACATGTATGATTTTCATGTACTGTGTCATAAGCTTTCTTGTTATTATCAATTGTTTTCTTATCTGGGGAAAAAGTACATAGAACTAACCATGAATAAATTTCACATTCACCAAAAAAAAAATTATATGGCTTATGCCAAGTAATTCACATCATGTAACATACAGCTAGGTTGCTTACTTCTGCCTTCAAGACTACTTCCTGATCTGAAACAGGAAAAGTATTACTATTAAAAGTAGATTATGGGATTGGCCAGTTCCTTAAGGATTCAGTTCTACATAACCTATTTCTCTCAAACCAAATCCTTGACATTTCATCTCTCTTCTTGAGCTATTATCAGAAAGTATGATGTTCACTCAGGGTTTGTCACATCATTTATGTTCCCAGTGTGACACTAGAATTGTTTAAAAATTAAGAATCTCGAGATGGTAGCGGCAGAACAACGTAGCCACCGCAGGTCATTCTGAGGAAGGGGTCCTGTAGGTCATCCCCTCCGTTCAAATAAGCCAAAATGCTGTGTGCACTGCCTGCTTCTGTGCCCACTCTTGTGTATTTCTGCAGGACACATCTTCATATACTGATTCTTAGATGGTGCCAAAAACTCACTTTCATTTTTCCTCTCAACAAAACCATCTTCTTAACTTTATAATGGGATTAGTCCCCCATTCTGATTGTTTAACCAAATTTCTTCCTTCCATGAAACTGTGCCATAACCAGTCCCCCACTCAGTCTTTTTCTATACATGTATCTGGAAGACCTGGTGATGTACTTACTGATTAAGTACTCAGCTGTTAATTGGAAAACTGGTGGTTTGAAACCACCAGCAGTTCCAGGAGAGAAAAGAACTGGCTCTCTATTTCCACCAAAATTGCAGCCTTTGAAATCCCATGGGTCAGTTCTACTCTGTCCTATGCAGTTGCTTATAGTTAGAATTGACTTGATAGTACACAATAACAACCCAGAACACATTGTAGGTCATTCATTAAAAAGAGTGGATATTTCTTGTGTTGGCTTGAGACATCCTAAATAGGCCATAGATAAGGAGTGTAAATGGTTTATCAGAGGAAATAAAACCTGTTAGGACTCCTGGTGACTGATAGTTAAGTGCTCAGGTGCTAACTTAGAGGTTGTCGTTTCAAATCCATCAGCCACTCCGTGAGATAAAGATATGACAACCTGCTTCCATGAAGATAATAGTCTTAGAAGCCCTATGGGGGTAGTTCTTCTCTGTCCTGTGTGACCACCACAAGTCAGAATCGACTAATCTCAATGTGTAAGTTGGTAGAGGTGTGAGGAAGTGATGTAGGGAAGGGCAGACAACCAACAACTGAGGCATTCTTTAGATAACTGCTTTGTGGATTGACATCTTGGGCTGGTACAGATAGTCAATGCTTTCAGTTGATACCTGAGAGTTAAAGTTTCCAACCCATACAGAGACACCCCAGAAGAAAGACCTGGTGAAAAATTAGCCATCGAAAATGTCATAGAGCACAATTCTACTTTAACCCACACTGGGTCACCATGAGTCAGAATTGATTCAATTGCAGCTGGTTTTGTTTCTTGGGGTTTTTGTGTTTTGTTGTTATTTTTATAGAATTGAACTTAAAATTCTCCTCTTGATTGAAGTGGAATGAGAAATCTGGAAAATGATGAAATAAAAAAGAACTCAGAATACCTCCTACCAGGACATCCCTCAGGTTCGCTTCCAATCCATCCCTCCCATGACCGCCAATGAAAGACAAGGGAACTGTAATATTTCGTCATCCTGTTCTGCCTTAAAGATCTCATTGATGGGAGCTCTGGTGGCCTAGTGGAATGAAGCTGTACTGCAATCCTAAAGGTGTACACCAGATGCTCTGCTGGAGAAGGAGGGGCAATCACCTCTTGTGCCAACTGGAACCAATTAAATGGTAAACAAGAAAGAAAAAAAAATCCTTGTCATAAATGTCATCATCCTATCCTAACAGTCTACTATTGGGGCTTGCTCTGGGAAAGTGGTGTAATTCCTCAGTCCTGATGCAGGGGTGAACACAATGGCCTTCTACAGCTTCTGGAAGCAGTCTCAAGCTGGGACTCTCAGAGAGTGACAGCTTGAAGTTGACCTGAAAAGCTAAAAATTCATTGCCACAGAGCCAGAACCAACCAGAGCTGACATGCAGTAGGTTTTCAGAAGGCTGAACATCACACTGGAAGCATTTGCCAATCTTTTTCCTATGGAGCTGCTTATGGATTTGAACTGCCAGAGAGGTGCTGTCTCTGCGTTAGCTGCACACTTTTGCACCGAGTACATCACCAGAGCTCCCTAACATGATGATCTAAGGAACCTGAAGAGCACTGCCATAGGCTGTCATGCTTGATGTTTATTCTGTCCCTGGTACTTTCTAAAGTGTTGGGAAAATAGGCTATAGAAAAACACCCAAGCTCAGGAATTTTATATTCTGATTACAGGAGATAGAAGTCAACCAAATACAACAAAAGAAGAAATGATAGAGGTGACAACACAACAGAATCAGATGAAATTAAATCCATAATAGGAATATTATAAAAAGCTGTATCTTGACAAATTTGAAAACCTAGAGGAAATGGACAATGAAACTCACACGCTATCCAGATTGACACAGACTAACATAGAAAGAACACTTGAGTAAATCTATCACAAAAGAAGATATAAAGCAGGTCATAAAACAACTCCCCCCCAAAAACCATCCTGGCCCAGATGGCTTTACCACTGAATTCTACCAAACATTCAAGAGATCTATGGCCAAATCAACCTAAATTATTTCAAAAAATGGAAAAAGAAGGAAGACTCCCAGAGTCATTGAATGAAGCAAGCATAACCCTAATACCCAAACCAGACAATGACAAAAAAGAAAACTACAGACCAATATCTCTCATAAATATAGATGCAAAAGTCCTTTTTAAAAATCCTAGCCAATAGAACCTAACAGCATATTTTTTTTAAAAAGCTGGGGTGGGGGGAAGAAAAGAAACTGGCTATGGGAATAGTGGTGCAGGACGAAAAGCAGGGGAAGAGTGAGGAACTAGTTTAGAAAGGGTAATTGTGTTAAGTGATGTCTGAGTAGAAGGTAAAGAAAAGTAGAGAAAACAAAATGGATGTCTGGAGGCCAGAAGCTTCAGGCACAGAAAATAGCGATTACAAAGCCTCTGACACAGAAGTATACCAACATGTCCAGTAAAGAACCAGAAAGTTGGCAATACTACATTCCTATGAAAAAGAAAAAAATTAGCAAGGATTTAGGTCAGAGAGGCAGGCCAGAACAAGGTCTTGTAGGGCCTTACAGATCACAACAATTCTTCATTGAGCTGTGTGTCGTAAGATGGAAGGAAAGTAGAGGCATTTGAGCAGAGAAACCATGTGCTCTGTGGTGAACTAATCGACAGCAGTGATTACCATACTGCTTCTGTTTTTGACTGATTGGGATGAGAAACATACGTCTATAGGCCAAAGCCTACAGCTTTTTTATCCCACCCATAATCTAAATTCAGAAACAATACTGCAAAAATATTACAGCAAACACATGATCACCCATCCGTTCAGCCATATATTAAGAATGCTTTTCAGAGTTGAGTAATTCCAGCTGTCTTCCCCCTCCCTACTGTCCTTCACCACTATTGCCATCTGGCACAAGCTGTTGTGGGGTGTGACACTTGGAAGACAGCACATTAAGAAATATGAAGGCAGAGTGAGAAAGAAAGACCATTATGTTGTCCAACCTAATTATTGTATTTTTATTTTTCCTTCCCTTTTGCTTTTGGATTTTTTTTCTTTTCCTTGCAACGTTGACGAAGAGTTTCAGTATCACTTAGTTCTTGCAACATAGATGATGTTCAACAAATGTTATATGGATTACAAAAATCTATGTTAATGTCTTCCAAGTGACTGCTTTTTTAAAAAACCAAAAACCCAGGAATGATATAAAATACACATTAACAGGGAGTTCAGATGGCTTAGAGGCAAGAAGCTGCCCTACAATCTTGAAGGTGGTTCGAATCCACCAGAAGCTCTGCTGAAGAAGGAGGAGCAAACTCCTTCTGTGCCAGTCAGATCCAATTCTATGGTACACCAAATTAAAAATAAAAAAAATTTAAAAACTACACATCAGCATAAGTAACAGAATAAGCGAAGTTGGGCCAATAAACTGCATGTTTCTTGGGCTTCAGTAAGTTCCATGAAGTTGAATAAATGGATTTCCCTTTTTTAGAGGTTAAACCATTGTGACTGTGAGAGTGTGGACGGGGATGCAGACCTGGGGCTTCTGCGGAAGCTCTGAAACACGTGCATAGAACTTTGCTTCCTCCCACAGGACAGGACGGGCTCAGGAAGCACACAGGCCTTCTGCGGGGGGAGTTTCATGCCTGCTGGGGAGAGAGAGACCAACCTCACCTTATCATGGTGCAAATGTAAGCAGTGGGAAAAGAGAGTTAAATTCACTGTTCTGCGAAAAGATAGCGTGAATTCAAAATGGATACCCTTAATACAGATTTTATATGTGTATATCTGTTCTTTGTCTTTCTGTTAAAGATAAAAATCAGAGAAGATATCTCCATACCCCTGAAAGAAAGCACCTACTGGGACAGTGATGTAAGGAGTGCTGCTCAGAGCAGCTGGGCAGGCGCTTAAGTGAAGCGGAAAGGGGAAGCCCTGAGAGACTCCTGGTAGGGCTGCGTGTGTGATGCTGGGTCTGTGAAGACGTAGGACATCCACCAGGGATTCTTCCAAAATCTTGATGGAGGGAAGCAATGTGGGTAGCGAGGGGAACAATGAGAGGAGAAGAAGGACTTCTTGTCTTACTGGTTCACTCACTTACTGCCTTTGAGTTAGTTCCTACTCAGAGCTGCACTGTATGGAGTTTCTGAGGCAGTAGTCGTAATGGATATAAATCCCAGAAGTCACTGGTGGATTCAAATTGCCAGAGATAGCACCAGAGTTCGTCTAAATGTCGTCCAAGATATGGAGAGGGATATATTGGGGGTATAGCACTTTCCTGTGCAGCTTGCAAAAGTGAGAAAGGAAATATCACTTCAGCCTAGAGTAACTAAAGAATTTAATTTTGATTGAATATGACCTATTGCGGGGTCGGGGGGCAGGGGAAGAGAATAAGCACTCTGAGTTTGGGACTCAACTAATGGACAAGCTACCAGAGGAAGAGGAGAGAATATTCTGAGAAACGTATGGCTCTGAAAGTCCACTGGAGGGTCAACAATGGGTCACTTCTGACTCTACTGCACCCAACAACAACAACAACAATAATTTGGGGAAAAATTTCTCTTCCACAGGAAATTGTCCTGCGTGACTATGTCTCCTATTGAGATCTTTTTTTTTTTAATTTTTTTATTGTATTACTTTTATGTGTACCGTCAAATCAGATCTGATTGGTACAGGAGGAGATTGCCCCTCCTTCTCCAGCAGAGCATCTGGTGGATTTGAACCACGTACCTCTGGGACTGTAGTGCAGCGTCTTGCCACTAGGCCACCAGAGCTCCCCTCCTATAGAGATCTTAAGTGGCAATCACTCTAAATGAAACTGAAAAGATCATTTCTTATTTAGAAATTGTACTTAAAGCTTCCACAGGTTGTACATTTATCACCAGCATATAATTGACCTTCACTCTCATACATACTGGTAAAAGTATCTATGTGCCAGAAGTAAGAAGTGAGGATAAAAATGATAAATTATTAGAAGGATAAATATTATTTTATAGCTTTTTATAGATTATAGAATTTCAATAACAATGAAATTGTGAATAATAATAATAATTTTTAAAAGGCATTAAGAGAACAAACAGGTTCCTCCTAGAGAGGGTGAGACCAGGCTGTTCCTTGGAGGCAACAATTCTGAAGCTTTGTCTGGCACACTTTGGACATGTTACATGGAGGGACCAGTTCTTGGAGAGGGATATCATGCTTGGGAGGGTGGAGGGACAGCGCAAGAAAGGAAGACCCTCTATGAGGTAGATTGATTCAGTGACTGGGGTAATGGGGGTAGGTGTGTCAGAGAGAGTAAGATTGGCACAGGATAGAGCAGGGTTTAGGGCTGTTGTACATAGGGTCGCTATGTGTCTCAGACAAATCGATGGCACATAACAACAGTGATAGGGAGCTCTGGTGATCTTAGGCTAAGGAGTTGCATTGTCACGCCAAAGGCAGGGGATTTGAGTCCACCAGCTGTTTTGTGAGAGAAAAAAAAAATGGGAATCTTCCCCTGTGATTTATCGCCTCTGAAAAACTGCTGGAAGTTCAGCATCTGGTTCATGACAACACTAATGACAGTGATCATTTAAACATAGAAACACCATTTTAAAAATTGTCCTGGCTAATTTGCTTGAGTAGTTTGTGTATACACAGAGAAATGTTGTTAGTTATAGAACAGGGTTCAGATCTTTTGTACTTAGGGTCACTATGAGTCATAGTCAACTTGACAGCACTGAACCACTGCTAAGTAAGATTAGTGCTGTTATATTTTTGAGGAACATTCTTCTACTTTGTACATTACTCTTCTGTCAGTTTGCTGTACTGATGTAATCTAGGTTTGCTATCATGCTGAACCTTGTGCCACTGGGGTGTCAAATGCCTTAATGGTTTCCCAATGTGGACAGTGTTTGGTGGAGCTTCCAGTTATTAAATAGATTTGGAAGCAGAAGTGGCATCCACTTCCTAAACCACATGCCTATGGAAACTCTATGAACTTGGAGAAATGACGATAGTTATAGAAAGGCATTAGGTCTTTTGTTCATAGAGTTGTTATGAGTCATGCTCAGTTCAATGGCAGTCACCAAGAAGATTGTGTGCTTACCAGGCTGTGCCAAGAAATCTGGAGGACAACAATTTGGCCACTTGACTGGAAAAGATCCATATTATTCCTATTTGAAAAGAAAAAAAGGTGATCCAACAGACTATGAAAATTATAGAATGCTATCACTCATATTATACACAAGCAAAATCCTAGTGAAGATTACCCAAAAGCAACTGGAACAGTACATCAACAGAGAACTATCAAAAATACAAGCTGGATTCAGAAGAGACTATGGCACTAGGGACATCATTTCCAATGTCAGATGGATCTTGGCCAAAAGCAGAGAGAACCAGAAGAATGTCTATTTGTATTTTATTGACAATGCATAGGTATTTGACTATGTACATCACAACAAATTGTGCCTAACTTTGAGAAGAATGGGAATCCCAGAACACCTGATTGTGCTGATGCAAAACCTACACTTGGAACAGGAGGCAATCGTCTGAACACAGCAAAAAACCACTGCATGGTTCAAAATCAGAAAGGAAGCATGTCAGGGATTAGACCTGTCTCCATATCTTTTCAACCTGTACACACAGCAGATCATTTGCGAAGTTGGATTTTATGAGCAAGAATGTGGCATCAGGATGGGAGGAAGACTCATCAACAATCTATGTAATAATACAGATGACACAACGTTGATTGCTGAAACTGAAAAGGGCCTGAAGCATCTCCTGCAGAAGGTCAAGAATGTAGTTTGCAATAAGGATTGAAACACAACATCAAGAAAACAAAGATTATCACCCCTGGGCCATTTGGAGAAGAGATTGAGATTGTTAACAATTTTTGCTTGTTCAGTTCCACAATCAACACTCGTGGCACCAACAGTCAGGAAATCAAAAAATGAATTGCATTAGGTAAATCTGCTGTCAGGGAACTTTCCAGAGTGCTGAAGAACAAGAATCTAAAGACTAAGGTGTGCCTAATCCAGGGCATGGTCTTCTCTATTATTTGCCTTGCTTCAGAGAACTGGACAATGACCAAAGATGACAGAAGAAGAATTGATGCCTCTGAGTTGTGGTGTTGGAGAAGAGTATTGAACATACTATAGACTGCCAAGAGAACTAACAGGTCTGTACTGGAGAGGGTGAAACCAAGCTGTTCTTTGGAGGCAAGGATTTTGAAGTTCCATATCTAGGAGGGGCCAATGTTTGAATAAGGATATTATCATTGGAAGGGTCAAGGGACAGCACAGGATATGAAGACCTCTGATGAGACAGATTAGCACAATAACTCAGGTGATAAGTGTAGGTGTGTCAGAAACAATGAGATTGGCGCAGAATAGATAGAGCAGAGAGCTATTGTGTGTAGGGTGGTTATGAATCACAAGTGACTTGATGGCAATAACAACAACATAATTAACAAATAATGTATGCCATAAACACTTGGATTTTCCCTTTTATTTTAATTATTATTATGTTGTTGTTATGTGCCGTCGAGTTGCTTGCGACTCATAGCGACCCTGTGTACAACAGCCCTAAACTCTGCTCTGTCCTGTGTCAATCACACTGTCTCCAATACACCCATCCTGATCACCCCAGTCACTGAATCAATCCACCTCATAGAGGGCTTTCCTCTCCTGCGCTGTCCCTCCACCCTCCCAAGCATGATGTCCTTCTCCAAGGACCTGTCTCTCCTTACAACATGTTGAAAGTATGTCAGACAGAGCCTCAGAATCCTTGCCTCCAAGGAGCCGCCCGGTTTAACCCTTTCCAGGACAAATCTGTTTGTTTTCCTAGCAGTCCATGGTATCCCCAATACTCTTCTCCAACACCATAGCTCAAAGGCATCAATTCTCCTTCTATCATCCTTAGTCATTGTCCAACTCTCTGATGCATAACAAGTGATAGCAAAGACCATGGCCTGTATCGGGTGCACCTTAGTCTCCAGAGAGACACCATTGCTCTTCAGTACTTTGGAGAAGTCCCTAACAGCAGACTTTCCCATGACAATACATCTTTTAATTTCCTGGCTACTGGTGCCGAGAGTGTTGATTGTGGAGCCAAGCAAACTAAAGCCGTGAACGATCTCAGTCTCTTCACCATCCATCCTCATGCTGCCAATTGGTCCAGTGGTGAGAATCTTTGTCTTTTTGACATTAAGCCTAAATCCATATTGGAGGCTGCAGTCCTTGACCTTCTGCAGCAAGCGCTTCAGGTTCTCCTCAGTTTCAGCAAGCAGGGTTGTGTCATCTGCATAACGCAGATTGTTGATGAATCTTCCACCAATCCTGACACCACACTTCTCCTCATAGAGCCCAGCGCCCTGGATAATCTGTTCTGCATACAGGTTGAAAATGTATGGAGATAGGATGCATCCCTGGCGTACGCCCTTCCCAATTTTTAACTATGCAGTGTTTCCTTTCTCTCTTCTGATGACTGCCTCTTGGTCCAAGTCTAGGTTTCTCATTAGCACGATCAATTGTTCTGGGATTCCCATTCTTCTCCGAGTCAGCCTCAGCTTGTTATGATCCACACAGTCAAACACCTTTGAATAATCAATGAAACACAGATATACATTCCTCTGGTATTCCCTGCTTTCAGCTAAGGTCCATCTAACATTAGCTACAATATCCCTAGTACCATGACCCCGGACCAAGAAAAAATCCTATCTACACACCGGCTCTACAGGACACATCACCTTCACTCGGGAAACATTACCACTAAACTTAAGAGACACTGGTCACAGCATAAGAAACTATCAGCAGCTTACATGTTTGGAATCACAGAAGCCAAGGAAGCTTCAGATATAAACTCTCAGATCAAGGGTGGGACAATGGGAGATAGCTGTTGAAGGGAGTGGATAGAGGTGGATGGGTATCCTGGTGGATGGTGAAGCAGGGAAATAAGTGGGTAAAGACACTTGTGCCAAAGGCAGGGACAACACTGATACTAATGGTTAACTCCACAATAAGAGATATATCTTTCATTTTTCTGTAAAATGCTGGTCTGTGTGATACTTCTCTAAATCTGAACATTCAGATTAAGACAGACTAGGAAGAAGGATTGGCCATCCACTTCTGAAATAGCAGGCCTCCAAAAACCTCTATGTACCTATGTATGACTAATTATTATAGATAGCTATTTTCATATAATAAAAAAGCAATTGTTTCATTCCTCAAACAGTTCTAGAATAATAAAGCAACTAAACAGAAATAGGAAAAATCTTCACATTTACTCTCTACTTACAAACTTCCTTAGTAGTATTTCTATAGAAAAGCTGACTGCCATTTATGAAAGATTTCAGATACAAATAGAAAACATCCTTCCATTAAATAGCAGAAACAATAAAGAAATTTTCATATAATATACATAAAAATTAATAACACTTGTTTAATAAAGTGTTGAAAATGCCATTTTGAATTTTTTTTAAAAATGAGATTTGTGTAAAAGTTTGCAAAATAAATTGTTTGGGGTATTTATTTTTTTTTCATTTTCCACCATCTGTTCCATAACAGCAATTACAATACACACCATGCTTATTCATTTCAAAAGTCCACAGGCTTCATGGTTTAATTATGTACTAATTTTGACAAAAATAAGAAAAAAAATTATCATTAAAGACTTGCTTGATCTCCCTTTCAAAAGAGTGTGTCTGTCAGGAGGAAGATGAGAAAATTCAGAAATGTAAAACACCTTTACCAAATTATAAGCTTCCTTAGCACATACTTACTCAAATTGTCTTCACAGCTTCTTTGAGAATGAACCACAATGCTAATGGCTAAAGCAATGAGAGAGATTCACAGAATGAGTCAAATGAGATGTAGTCATCATTGGAGAATAGTTTGTATTGCTAAAAGGTTCACTTAAAATGAATTTACTTAAAAGAGGGAAGGAAAAGCGTGTACAGAGTAAATAAAAGGTTTGATTACCCTGTCTGGAAAAAGTAATTTGTATTCTAAATTTATAAAACGAAACATTCCACCTTGAACTTAAAAAAAGTTAACAGTATGCATTCTCAAATTACTAAAAGAATAAATCAAATGTTGAATATTTTTAAGGAAATTTTTTCTGACAAAGATGCAGGATATAAGATACTATTCGCTACCTGTTTTAATTCTTGCAAAGTTGCCATAAGACCTTTAACATACCCAAGAGTTTTAATTTCTTTAATTGTTTTCTTAATACATTAGTATGCAAAGACTTTTCTTTGAAAAGCCTTTTATTATATTATCACTCTTATCACCTTTCTTTTCTTCACCATTAATTGGTCTGATTCTACTAGTCCATAAACTGACAATAACTTTGTAACTCAAACCGTTTTCCTTGGTAGTTAGATTTCTTCAATTGCTTCCTATGCATTTAAAAGTTGGACAATGAATATGAAAGACAGAAGAGGCTTGATGACTTTGAGTGTTGGCAAAGTGTATTGAATATATCACAGACTTTCAAATGAAAACCAAATGTGTTTTGGAGGAAGTGCAATCAGAATGCTCGTTAGAGGCAAGGAGAGTGAAACTTTATCTCATTTATTTTGAACATATTTTCAGGTGATATCAGTCCTTAGAGAGAGACATCACGATGCGAAAGTTAGAGGGCCAGCTGAAGCAAGGAAGAACTTCAACAAGTTGGATAGACACAGTGACTCCCACAATGGACTTGGGCATGATATAAGTAGTGCAGATGGTGTAGAACAGAGCAAGGTTCAGGTCTGTTGTTCTTAGGGTTGTTATAAATTGTAGTAAACTCGGTGGCATCTAATAACAGCAGCAACAACAAAACAGTTTCTGAACATTTCTTTCTAATTGCATTGTATAATCAATCTATATTATATTTTATTCATATGTTTAGGTGCTTACAAGATCCAGTTAATTATTAAGCAATTAATCATAAAAAAAATTGGTAAGAAACTGCACTGCAATCTCAGAGGAAGGCGGTTCGAATCCACCAGATGCTCTGCTGAAGAAGGAAGGGCAATCTCCTCCTGTACCAGTCAGATCAGATTTGACAGTATATGCACACACACAAAAAAAAGGTTGATGCAATGAATGAAGGTCTACTACTTAATGTTTCTTCCATTCTTACAAAAAATTCTACTAGATTATGAGAACTTATTTTTTATATATTAAAACTAAATATATTTGCAGACTTAAATAATTAAAATTATCAATTTAGTGTGGGAAAGATGTACTTTTTTTAATATAGATGGTGTTGGAAATTTTAACTCAACTCATTGTTTTAAAGTCAGAAACAACTAATTTACCATTCCCTAACAGATTTCTGAAGCTGTAAGTCACACAGGAAGACACTCATCTTTCTCCCATGGAGCTTCTGGTAGATAGATTCAAACCACCAGAGAAGAGCAGCTTTTAGATTAGAAGCACAAATGTGGGTTGTTGCTGTTGTTGTTATGTGTTATGTGCTGTCAAGTCTTCTGTGACTCCTATGTACAACTCTGAAGCCTGTCCTGTCCTGATCAAATCCCAATGACTCCAACACACCTATCCCCATTACCCCAGGTCCTCTATCAATCCATTTCATTCAGGGTCTTCCTCTTCTGTGCTGTCCCTCCAGTCTTCAGAGCATGACGTCCTTCTCCAAGGACCTCCTGGACACATGTCTAAAGTATGTGATGGAGCATCAAAATCCTAACCTCCAAGGAGAAACTTGGCTTCATCTTCTCCAAGACAGCAAGCCTGTTCTCACCCTCTCTAGGAAGAACCTGTTTGTTCACCAGGAAGTCTATGGCATATTCAACACTCTTCTCCAGCATCTCAGCTTAAAGGCATCGATTCTCTTTCTATACTCTCTAGTTATTGTCCAGCTCTCTGATGCATGGCAAGCAATTGTAAAGACTATGGCCTGGATCAGGTGCACCTTAGTCTCCAGATTGACATCATTGCTCTTCAGCCCTCTGGAGAGGTCCCTTACTGCTGCACAAGAGTGTTGATTGTGGAGCCAACCAAACTAAAGCTGTTAACAATCTCAATCTCTTCACCATCCTTCATAATACTGCTGATTTGTCCAGTGGTGAGAGTCTTTGTTTTATTGATGTTGAGCTCCAATCCATATTGAAGGCTGCAGTCCTTGACCTTTTGCAGCAAGTGCTTCAGGTCCTCAGTTTCAGCAAGCAGGGTTGTGTCATTTCCATAACGCAGATCGTTTATGAGTCTTCCTCTAATCCTGATGTTACATTCCTCCTCATACAGCCCAGCCTCTCAGATGGTCTGTTCTCTATACATATTGAAAAGTTATGGAAACAGAATACATGCCTGGCATACACTCTTCCTGATTTTGAAACATGCAGTGTCTCCTTGCTCTATTCTGAGCACCACCTACTGATCCAAGTATAAGTTTCGCATAAGCACAATTGAATGTTCTTATCGGAGTCAGCCACAGTTTGTTGTGATTCACACCGTCAAACACCTTTGCACAGTCAATGAAATACAGATAGACATTCTTTTGATACTCTTTGCTTTCCAGCCACAATCCATCTAGCATTAGCTATAGTATCTCTAGTACCACAGCCTCTTCTAAACTCAGCTTGCACATCTGGCAGTTCTCTGTTGACGTGCTGTTTCAGTCATTTTTGGATAATTTTCAGCAGAATCTTGCTTGCATGTGATATTAAGGAGTTTCAACATCTTTGCTTTGATTGAGCAACCTGGATTCACCCTCTCCAGGACATACTGGTTTGTTCTCTTGACAGTTCATGGTACGTTCACTACTCTTCACCAGCACCTCAACTCAAAGGTATTGAGTCTCCTTCTGCTATCCTTATTCATTGTCTACTCTCAGACGCACAGCAAGTAATTGAGAAAACCATGGCTTAGGTTAGGTACACCTTAGTCTTAAGACTGACATCATTTCAATTTAGCACTCTAGAGAGGTCCTGGAAAGCAGATTAGAAAAATAATAATAACACAGATTTTGGCAGGGAAAAATCTTCTGCCAAGCTATTAAACAGTTGTTCCCAATTCATGTCCCTTGATATACAATGAACCACTATAATTCATAAGTTCTTCATTGACTGATTTTTTTAAAGTAATCTACAGGCCTTTCCTTCTAGAAGCTTCCCTGGGACCCAGCTAGCATTGCAACACTGACAGACAGGTAGTGGACATGCTTGAGGAGCTTAGGCTCACATCAAGCCCACATCTCCCACATGGAAGGGGATAATTTTACCATTGAAACAAAATGCCTCATGTATTTTTGGAGCAAACTCCTTTCAACCCACTTTGGGCTGACCTAGCAAAATTACAATCTGCATCCCACTTACATCCCTCCCTACACTTATAACATTATGCCTATAAAGATATTGCTTATAACAATGTTTTTAAAAGGAGACATTCAAGTGTCTGTTAACATGGAACTGCTGTAATATGTTATCATAAATCCAGATAGTGGAATACCAGTCTACTATAAAAGCAAGTGAGAACACCGTCCTTGCACTAATACAGAATGAGGTTTAGGACACATTGCTAAATGAAGCAATCAAAATAAAGAAGAAGACTATTGACAAAATATTGAAATTGTCAAGAATTTCCTTGGCACTGCAATCAAATTCCACAGGAGCAGAAATCAGGAAAACAAATGATAGATCAAACTGGCAAAAATCTATTACATAGGAGTTCTCTCTCTTTTTTTTTTCATCTTGTGTGCCATTGAATCAGATCTGACAGGAGGAGATTGCCTCTCCTTCTCCAGTGGAGCATCCGATAGGTTCAAACTGCACACCTTTGGGATTTCAGCGCAGCTTTGTCAAAGGAGTTCTTCAAAGTGTTAAAAGTCAAATGTGTCACTTTGAGGACTCATGTAATCCTGATCCAAGTGATAACATACTTAATCATCGTATATACATACGAAAGGGATTTCTGGTGACCTAATGGTAAGAACCTGCCACTGCAATTTCAAAGGCATGCAGTTCGAATCCACCAGATTCTCCGCTGGAGAAGGATGGGCAATCTCCTCCCATGCAATTAACTGCCTCTGAAAACCCATCAAAGGATCAGCTATCAGCTGGCTCTGAACTCAACAGTACACAACAACAGAAGTACCTATGAAAGCTGGAAAATTAACATGGAAGATCAGAGAAAAAAGAACGCCTTTGAATTATGGTGTCAGTGAAGAACATTGATTAATAGTTTAAGTCCACCAAAAGCGCTGAGGCAGAAAGATGGGCAATCTTCCCCTGTTTGATTTACACCCTAGGAAACCTGCTATAGGGTCAACTCTGAGTTGATTAGGACTCAACAGAAAGGAATTTGAGGTTTTTCTCTTTTTAAAATAACAGAAAAATGATCAAATATCTTGGAAGAATGGTCCTTGGAAGCAAGAATGACAAGATTTCATCCCTGTGCTTTGGACTTCAGAAGGGACCAGTCCTTGGAGAAGAACATCAAACTTTGTAAAGCAAATGGTAAGTGACAAAAGGGAAGGAGCTCAACAATATGGATTGGCAAAATGGCAGCAACCACAGGCAAGGACATAGCAACAGTTGTGGGGTGGAATCCCACTGGGCGATGTTTATTCTGTTGTCCATGGTGTCACTATGACTCAGAACAGACTCCAGGGCATTCAACAGCAACCTGGAATACGGCTGATCAAATACGGACAGCAACAGTTTAGAAAGTGGGATCTGGGGACCTATGTTGTTACTGTTATTGTTATTTTTATGTACCATAGAGTGGGAATTGACCCATAGCTGATTGTCTGGCTAGTTTTCAGAGGCAGTTAATTGCACGGGAGAAGATTGCCCATCTTTCTCCAGTGGAGCAGCTGGGGGCCTTGAACTGCATGCCTTTGGCATTGCAGCACAGCTTCTTGCCACTAGGCCACCAAAGCTGCCTCAAGGTACAAATATTTTTTATGCAAAAAGCCTGTTTGTTCAAAATTCACTAGCCTTGAGGGGTCTACAATTTTGGCTACTTTATAAAATTGACAAAATTGTGTTAGTGAAAAATCAAGGAATAAAGGCCATGAACAATTTAAACTAAAGCTATCAAGCATTTCCCTGGCACTGTCACTTAGGCTTATGTCATTACCAATGGAATTTTCATCAGGCCCTGAAGAACATGTGTTGACACTGCATGTCTAGTCTGAGAAAAGAGATATAACCACTTGCTTTCTAAGGTGTGTGCTTCCCAGAAGGAAATTGACAAGAAGGAAAAAAAGAGGGTACAGGAAATACTCCTAGAATTCTAGTCTTAAGTAAAATTTTCTTTCCTCTTCAGATTTGTAACAGCAGTAGTTTAAAAAAAAAGTTAATACAAGCTCTAAATAATAAGACATAAAAATTTAAATGGAAATATTTATTTCTGTTTAATTATTATAGACTTACTAAACAGAGATTGTGATCATTGGTATAAAAGTAGCTGTGGATCAGATGTTGGGTCACAAGGGAAATTGAATGAGGATGAGAAGCCATTACCACCAGTAAAACAATTCAAAAACACGTGGCATTTGCTGTTTACAACATGTTTCTCCCTTGAGTAAAATATTTCTGAGCCATGGTCTACATGGCACACACTTTGACCTGTTTTTTCCTGGAGTCGTGTTTCATTTGCACAAATTAACCCACATCTTCTTCTGTGATTCTCCATATGACTAATGAAGCATGGTTCTGAGGTTATGATTTAGGGGAAAATCTGTGGTTATGGAGGGCATACTGCTGACTGGACTTCCACCCTGGTTATAAACATGCTCCCATACAACGAGGTGACTGACCGGTCTCCCTTCTCTTTTCTTTTTTAATTTTGATGTTTAAAGATGACCTGTAATTGTGTGGCTAAGGAAAACTCTCTTTACTTCACTCACTTTTTTACCTGTTTCTCCAATAAAAATGTAGGCTATTAGTTCTTCAGATTTTTTCCCCTCAAGAGATTAAGTCAAGATTGTGGCTCATGCTAAACTACTTGATTAATTCTCCTATGCCCCAGCTGTCCAAGACCAAATTGTTTGAAGAGATATTGAGGTATTTGCCATGAGATTTTTTTTTTCCTTTTAACATCCTGGTTACACTCACCTAATTTATCTATCTTGTACCATAGCTTCTTAGGTAGATATGCGAATGGATTTGTCCACTGTCATGTGAGGCACTGATGTCATGTGAGGCATCTTCCATGTGTACCTCCATTAGGTTAGGCATAGGGTTGCCAAGAGCTAAGCTACTCCAGGGCCATGAACCACAGCAATTTACTTTCATCTACAAGTTGTTGTTGTAGATTGCCTTCCAGTCGAGCATGACTCATAGCGACCCTATGAACAAAAGGCCTGAAGCCCCTCTACAACTATTGACATTTATCAAAGTTCATAGAGTTTCCAGAGACATGTTATTTAGGAAGTAGATGCAATGAGTATAAATATATATATATAATTAATGTGTTCTGTGTGTGTTAATTTGTAAAATAATCAGGCAACGGAGGAATAAATGTATTTTAAGAGTCCAAAATTAATATAAAACATTTGTCTCAAAATGTTTTATTAAGATGGAATTTGTGTTATCGAAAAAGAAAATAAAGACAATGAATCTCAAAACAAACAGTTTCCTATTACTGGAGCTTCAATTAATTTTCTTAAAACCAAAACCTAAAGTATTTCTATCAGGATGGTTTAAACCATAGTAACCTACTATCAAGACTTTAAGGCTGTAAATATTTACAGAAGGAGACTTCTTATTTTCCTGTCAGAGAGAGACTGGGAAATTGGAAGAGCCAATCTTTTGATTAGTAGCTTAATACATGATGCACTAACCATGAATACTGCTTAAATACTTTATCAAGTAGAATTTATATTGTTGCAGACTTTGAGAGTTTGATTTCCCTAAGGACTGACTTCACAGTATTAAATTTAATTAACACTTCATATTCCAGCATTATTCCATTCCCTGCTTGTCTATAGAATCCAAGATTTCGTGTTCTTTACAGAAGTTACTTTTTTGGCACAGTTCTAGAGAAGCCTTGGAAGTGCCAACATATTTTGCATGTGCGTCTGAATGGCTTAGTCAGGATTGAGTTTGTAATCTAAAGCTGAAAGTTTCTGAATGACACTGGCATTTGCTAGAGGTGATCTAATTCTCATGATGAATATGAACACCTTACTTACAAAATGTGTCAGTTGACGACGGGAATCCACAACATGAAGTACCAACTACAAAGAAAATGCCAAAATGTAACCATTTTTGTTAAAGCATTCTCAATATCATATAGTAACCATTCATCTCCACCAGAATGCTATTTTCTTTAAAATGATATTCCTAAAAAATTACTGCTGCTTATCTTTGGATATCACTTTCTCCAGGAAGCCTTCCATTCTCAGAATTCTCCTTGTCAGAGAAAGAGAAGGTAACCCATGATTCCTTTTTTTCTGTGTATTTCTTTACTCATTCATAAGGTGAACATAGAATGTGTACATATTAAGAAGTGAAATGGATTTAAAAAACCCCATTTAGATCCATTTTGTCCAGCTTTCCACTGTTTTAGAAGAATAACATATGTATAAACTACTTAATGCAAATTATGTTTATGAGTTAAATGCTTTTATATGTGTGTTTAAGACTGGTAGTGTACAATATAAAGATGAGCTGTAAAATTCATGTTAATGATTTATATTTTTTCATTCTCCTTAGTTAGAATAACATAATACAGGGAATTTAAAACACTATGGCATGTCAAGATAAATTATAAAAGAAACAAAAAGACTTTATTTAGTACCTTGAATGATACTTTTTCAAACTTGTGAACAAGGGATGCTTGTATTTTCACCGTTGTTTGGACTTCATAAATGTTGGGTCCTAGTATACTGAGGAAGCTCTGGTGGCCTAGTAAGAAGCTGTACTGCAACCCCGAAGGCATGAGGTTCAAATCCACCAGCTGCTAATGGGAGAAGGATGAGCTATCTCCTCTCGTATAATTTTCTGCCTCTAAAAGCCCCCTGGCGGGTCAGCTAGGGGTTAGTTCTGACTTGACAGCACGCAAAACCAGCTATATTGAAGTCGTTCCTGGATGATACAAATAGCAACTCACTGGACTGTAATAAAAATATTGGCAGTTCAAGCCCAGCCCAGACAAATTATAAAAAGCCCAGCCCAGAAAGAATTATAAAAATCCCACCTCACTGTTGTTGTTGTCTCTGAGCCAGAACTGACAGACAACTGACTCTCTGGTGTGTTTTCAGAGGCAGTAAATAGCATAGGAGAAGATTGTCCATCTTTCTCCCATGAAGCACCTGGTGGATTTGAACCATGTGTCTTCAAGATTGAAGCGCAACTTCTTACTAGTAAGCCACCCGAGCTCCCTCACTGTCATTGAGATAGTTCAAATTGCAACAAACTTGAAGGATAGACTAGGTAGCTCTGGTGACCTAAGGAGTTGTTCTGCCAGCCCAAAGACATGTGGTTCAAATCCAGCAGCTGCCATATGGGAGAGAGCTGCGCAGTTTCCTCCTGTGTGATTTACTGCCTCTGAAATCTCACTGGAGGGTCAGTTATGAGTTGGTGCCAATGGTAATACAAACACCAGGATATACTAGAACTAACTATAGCATTTCCAAAGTTGCAAATCTTCATGGAAGCAGACTGACTCATCTTTCTCCTGCCAACCTTTAAGTTGGCAGCCAAAAGCTTTATCCTCACCACCACTAAAGCTCCTGAAGAAACACAGATAATGTCGAACAAACGAAGGGGGACGGGGCACAGAGGTGAGAAGGGCAAATGGTGAGAGAAGAGAGGGGATGAGGGTTATCAGGAAGACACAAGTGGGGCTTTGCGGTGAGGTGAAAGGGTGTGGGGGGGGGGGCAAGACAGAGAGGCGAGTAGGAAGAAACCTCGCCTGAACAACAAGGGCAAAGCAAGCGAACTTTTTATCTGCAGTAGAAAAAGTGGAAGTTTGTCTCCTGCGATGGGTTGTGCCAACCCATTGTGCTGCGCATAGATAGGGGATTATCTCTTCAACTGTTTACCATTAGAAGTGTATCGATTCCTGGGGCTGCTTTAGAGCAGATGCGCCATCGCATGCCTCAGCTTGTGGGTTCACAAAACGTGCCAGGAGGAAGGCAGCGAGCAGTGATAATACCTACCTTCACATCACATACTCGCAGGACCTTCCCTAAACCCAAAAGAGGATGGAGAGAGAAAAACCATTAATTTTACAGAACCGAAAGAATCCATTGCTGAGGCCTAGTGCTATGTGACCCAGAGATTTCTGGAAGCAAATTGTAGTTCGAAATAGAAGACTGAGATTCTTCACCCGTTTCTAACAGCTCCTGTTAAAGTCCTCTTTGGTTTGTTGAAAACTTTGATAAACTTCCTTAGAGATCCAAAGGTCACTCTTGGCTCACAGCCCATGTCCTGGAGATGAGCAGGGCTTTTGACGGTGCTGACTAGGTCTTTGGCTGAATTGCACGCAAACTTGGTCCAGGTTTCAAGGAAACATTGGATCGCTGTTTCAGGTAGAAGCCAGGTGAAGCTCAAAGAGCCAGAAAGGAGTTTTGATTTGAGTTTCTCTGGGGTTCTTCTCAAACTCTGTACTCAAAGTGAAACTCAGGAGATCTGAAACTCTTGCGAACTCTGGCTCAGAGGGAGTTTTTGGAAGCAAACCCTGCACGCTGAAAATGCTGAGCTCAGAATACTAGCTGTTGCTTCGTGTGTGCTCTACTTAAACCTCTGAAGAGGATTTCACCTGGAAAAAGAGAACTTCCTTTTAGCAACTGCAGAGCTTAGCAAAGCTGTGCAAAAGACATGGGGCTTGCTGACAGGCTATCTGCAACCCCGTTTCTTCTTTTTCTTCCCCTGGTGCAAAACACATGCATTTCCACAATGCAACCAGCCCAGCAGAGGTCCTGAAGTAGCTTACAAAATGGATCAGCCGAATTGCTTTCTAACAGTTCCCTAAAGTGTGATTAAAGGCATTTTATTTATCTGTGTAATCCAAAATATATTTGAACATGTTGCCTGCCTTATGTGGAAATTGTTCTGCAAACTCCATCAAAGTGACAAGAAGGTATTATCTTTTTTGTGAGAATAAGCAATTAGAAAGCAGACAATCACGTAGAAAACACTAAGTTTTACTTCCTCCAGGAAATATTTCCTTAGAGACCAATCTCTGACTATCTTTAAATGGTAAAAGAACAATGAGGTAGAGAGAGGAGTCCATTGACAAGGCATTTTACAAGACACGCTTCTAGTCCTAGTGGGGGTTGTTGCCAGGGCAAAGGAGATTGCACTGGATTTTGGCAAACAAGTCTAAATACTAAATTAAACCCAACAGAAATGAGGGGGTTTTGGAGAAAGGAAACAGGCTGGCAGAACTTTGGCATAGCCACAAAAGGAAATCACACAAAGAGAAAAGGATTAGTCAAAATAAAGATCAAATGGAGATAAAAAATAAATTGGCTTCAACCCAGGAAACATTTGTTAAGTTTTACAAGTAGATCTTTCCTTCTCCAGTGCGTTCACCAGAGTCTCCCCTCAAAGGTCATTGAGCTCCCTGTATGCTCGGTGGAAACCGCGAAAGCCCAGGGCAGGTTATTATAGGAAACAAAGTCCAACCTCCTGCCATAAAACCATAAAGGATAATGAATTTTGGCAAGTGTGTCTATGGAAATGATATACTGAGTGTTCGTAGTTCAGACAGACTCACAAAATGACCACCACTTAAACAAAATGAAAAGGAAAATTCAATCTCCCTCCCTTTCTCTCTTTTCTTGCCTTTCTTAATTTCCTCCTTATTTTCCTTCAGTGTATACGGATTCTGGAAGATACTTAACTTTTTTGGATTTTAGAGGGTTATGTTTAGTGCATTAATATAACAAAGATCACATGCCATAGAACTGATTCCAACTCATGGCACTCTCTGCTTGTCAAAGCAGAACCGTGCTCTGAAAGGGTTTTCAATGTCTGATCTCCCAGAAGTAGATTGCCTAGTAGGTCTTTGTTTTTTCATACAGCCTGATGTGATTTTTCAACTGGTTCTTAACTGTACATACTTTATAAAAGTTATAAATGAGTGTCTGATAGTTCTTTCTCCATTTCCCTGGCTAAAGCCAGGCCTTACTTCCATCTCACATTCTTTCTTTTCTGAACTGGCATTTTAGGAACTTTTAGAGGAGAGAGGTTGTAAGGTTGTTTCTAGGCCTTGTCATGGAGAATTCATTTGCAGCAAAACAGTGAAGGACAAGGTGACTTTTTCCATCAACTCAAATACAAAGAAGGGGAAAAAAGATAATAAGTAATGAGGGGAAACCATGTCTTTAGGAGTCAAACAGATCTACTTTTTAAATGCATCTCTGGTAAGACCACTGATATAAAAAATGAGATTGTTCAAGGAGAGAGAGGGGAAAGGGTGACAGGGAGAGTAGGAAAAGAATGGCTAGATAATTCTAAATTGGAACAGGAAAAGGAAAGGTCAAGTGTAGGCATTGAGACAATATTAACTCAGTCATGAAAGAACAAATACTGCATACAACCACTGTCATAGATAGGAAGATCAGGGGATAATGAGGGGACACAGCAGGAAAAGAATGCATGGATAATGACCACGTCACTGGGATAGGTGAAAAAACATTCAATCTGAAAGGAATGGCTGATTACACATTATAGTAGTGGTTGTTGTGAGCCATCGAGTCAGAACTGACCCATAGCTGACCCTCCAGTGGAGTTTCAGAGGCAGTAAATAGAATGGGAGGAGATCGCCCAGATTTTCCCCTACAGATAAGCTAGTGGTTTGAACTGTGTGTGCCTTTGGGATTGCAGTGCTGGGTTTTTTGTTTATTTGTTTTTGTTGTTTTACCACTAAGCCATCAGAACTCCCTGTAGACACTATGTGTATGACAATCAACAAACTAGAACAAGACATGCATTACACATTGAATGGAGGGGATAGGAAGGGAAATGTGTATGAATGAAGGCATGAATAAAAAAAGATATTTCTTTGTAAACTTTCACTAAAAATCACAATTTTAAAAGGGGAGAGAAAGAATCCCTACCACCATGACCTTGGATTAACAATCTGGTCACAGAGCTCTAATTCTCTCATCAGCAAAATGAGGACACTATGTTGACTTCAAAAAGTGGAATAAGTGAAATGAAACTTAATTTGGAGTCTCTGTAGTGGTTACTGTGGCCGCTGTCAATGCTTTTAGTTGCATCAAGTCAATGCTAACCCATGGAGACTCCCGGTATGTCATAGTAGAACTCCACCGACTTTCTAAGGTTGTGACCTTTCAGAAGCGAATCATCCTCATATCTTCCAAGACACCTCTGGTTATCCAGCACTCAACCATTTGCACTTAAGACTCAAATCATGTTAATACTTCACTGAGAGCTGGACAATAAATAAGGATGACAGGAAAAGAATTGATGCCTTTGAGCTGTGGTGTTGGAGAAGAGCACTGAACATCCCATTGACGGCCAAGAGAACAAACGTGTCTTGGAGAAGATGAAGTCAAAGTGCTCTTTGGAGGCAAGAATGATGAGGCTTCATCTCAAATACTATGGAGCTATTCCTGGGAAGAGGACATGATGTTGGCATGGGTGGAGGGTCGGCGAAGGAAAGGAAGACCTTTAACCAGGTGAATTGACATGGTGACTGCTGCAATGGGCTCTGTGTGTCAGGATGGCACAGGATAGACCAGGGTTCAGATCTTTTGTTCATATTATGAACAAAAGATCTGAACCCTTCCTCTCCTGTGCCATCCTCACAATCTCTGACACACTCAAATCCATCGCTGCAGTCACTGTGTATTGTTGTTACATATAGTTCTCAAAAGTTGTGTGCTAAATGAATAAATATCATAGTGACTTATAGCTGAACTTTTCCACCTAGTAGAATAAAGTGAGGGTACCCCAACTGAGGAAAAGGGAGTGATTAGAGAGATCTCTGTAAGTTCCCTGAGCAGTTTGGGTAGGCCCAGTCCAAGGCCTGTCCAAGGACAGGTAACTAGGTCATTGATACAGAAGATGAGACAAAACAGAACCCAGCAGTGTAAACCCAAGTCAGTATATGCTCTGGAGAACTAAAAGTGAGAAAAGGTCTGCATGCAGATGCAAAGTAGGCCAGTTTCTGTCAAGTTGACTCCAACTCATAACCACCTCACATATATCAGAGTGGAACCATGTTTCATAGGCTTTCCAATGACGTGGTTTTTAAGAAGTAGCTTACCAGGCCTTTTCTATCACTGGCTCTGCGTGGATTCAAATTTCCAATTTTGGCCTAGTAACTGCACATATTGCTCATACCTATTGTCCAAGAACTTCTAAAAAGCATGAAAAGATAGTGATAGGAACAGGATTGCAAATGCGAGAGTAAATAAAAAGCTACAATTCATGCTGGAATTGGATCTTTCTGGAAGTAAGTCAAGCGAGTAAAGGCAGAGAGGTAGATGTTTTAGTCTTAATCACTCAGCTCTGTAAGTTGCTAGTGGTTAGGTGCCACCAAGTTGACTTCAACTCATAGAGACCCACTTAACAACAGATCTGTACCTTGTACTAATAGTTTACATTATTAGTTTTAAAGGTCCTCTCACTCATTCGTTCACTTATCGCCATGAGTCAAAACTACCTCACAATTGAGCCTCTTTTGGGTTTCCAAGGCTGGAGGTCATGTTGGATAAGATTGCTCATCTTTCCCCCAGGATGGTGCTGGTAGATTCAAACCACTAGAGAAGTGATACCTTGGCGTTAGCAGCACAACTCGCAGTGTAGTTGTTGATCTTCTGTGCCATTGAGTAGGAGTCGACTCATAGCTGCCCTGTTAGTAGGCCTTCAGAGACAGTAAGTTACTCAGGAGGGTTGCTCATGTTCTTTCCACAGAGCAGCTGTTTGGTTTGAACTGTGCGCCTTTGGGCTGGTAGTGCCACTCCTTACCCCTAAACCACCAGAGCTCTCTTAAAACCCACTATTAGTTAGGAATAAATATTGGAGAGACAAAGTCAGGCTGGAAGGCGAAGGGAAGGTAGGAATGAGGAGAAAATGGGAAGATAGGAGAGGAAATAAGAAAGTAAGTTTTAGGAAGAGAAAATGGAAAAGGTAAAGTTAAAAATTTAAATAAAAATGAGGAAATAAGGAAGGGATGATGGAAAGAAAAGACATTTTCCCAACCAAGAGCAGAAACTATCTTGGGAAGTTCTCGGCTCGATATACATCACAAAACAGTCTTGAGGCTCCTTTATTCAATTTCCTAGTATATCTAACCAGGTATTTCTGAGGTTTGTAACTTTTGCTCTGAAATGTCTCTGGTCTCAGAAGAAAGCTCTGAAATAAACAGGAGGGATGTTTCATAACAACCACAAATCCGTAAGAGTGAAATTCAAAAAGAAAGGAAAATGAAAATGCTGCTTCGTCTTGAAAAGTTGTCCTGAGGTCACTACTCAGTAGTGATTCATTTTACCCAGCAAGGAGAGGTAGGGGTACCCTTTCATGAGTCAAAATCTTTTTCTTGTGGATTTCTTTGTTTTGAATATTTTATTTCCTGCTTTGTTTAAAAACGTATATTTATGTCAGGTAACATAACAAATGGAAATGTAGCTGAAAACCAGCACCACCAAATAAGGTTGAGAACAGGGGCATAAATCCCATGAGTGACATTTGATTAAGATGACTAAAATTTTGACCTTTAGTAATAACCAAATTGGCATATGGTAGGCAAGGGTAATAAAATATTTTGCTTTATTGTGTTTTCAAGTAATACTTGCAGTTAGGTGTGATTAAGTCACCATTTGGCTCATGCCAATGCTGTACCATCTCTCTAATTGGTTAGGATCAAACCACTGGGATCTATAAGGTTTTCATTTGCTGATATTTGTACTACTGCTATATCTTATAAGGAAATTGAAAGATGTTCAAGATAGCCAAAGTATCACTTTGAACATATAGCACTAGAACTTAGAGACCATCTTAACAGATTAAGCACTAGTGACTAAAGACCAGATGAGTTGTGGGAAGGAGGAAAGCAAAACATAACCAAAAGACTGGAGAGAAAGCAAAGATCAAAGTGAATGTCAGAGCAGACTCTAAAATTTGTTATTCAGTGTTGTTGTTAGGTGTCGTTGAGTTGAGCATGACTCAGAGCAACCCTATGGTTGAGCATCTTCCTCTCCTTCGCCAAGCCTCCACCCTTCCCAATATCATGTCCCTCTCCAAGGAGTAGCCCCTCCTAGCAACATGTTCAAACTCTGCCTCCAAAAATCACTTTGACTGCACCCTCTCCAAGACATATCTGTTCACTTTCTTGGCCGTCCATGGGATGTTCAATACTCTTCTCTAGCACCACGGCTCAAAGGCATCAATTCTTTTTCTTTCATCCTTATTCATTGTCCAGGTCTCTGGTGCATAGTTAGTAATCGGAATGACCATGGCCTGAATCAGACATGTCTTAGTCCTTAAAGTGACATCACTACTCCTCAAGACCTTGGAAAGACCTCTAACTGCAGATTTTCCCAATGTGCCGCATGTCCTTACTTCCTGACTACTTATACCAAAGATGTTAATTGTATATCCAAGCAAGATGGAGGTAAACAGTTTGGGTGATTCTGATTGTGTTAGCAATCAAGTGTAAGCTGATTAACCGTCTCTGATTTCATTTACAATCATCTGTGGGTGGGAAGCTGATTTAACTGTTATTCAATGTAGAGAAGTCAAAATAAAGTGAAGCAATGATGAAGTAAGAGAGCTGAACAGATTTCAAAAGGCAGTTCAAGAGAACAAAGCATATTGCTATAATGAATTTAGCAAATTCCTGGAGCTAGAAAACTAAAAGAGAAGAACATGCTTGGCATTTCTCCAGCTGAAAAGACTGGAGAGAGAGAGAAAAAAAATTAAGCATCACGTTGCAATACATTCTATGGGGGAAAGATTGAACAATACAGGAAACATTACAAGAAGATGGAAGGAAAAACAGTCTTTATTCCTAAAAGAATTATTTGTCACTCAATCATTAGAGAAAAATTATATGATCAAGAACTGGTGGTGCTGGAAGAAGAAGTCCAAGTTGCATGGAAAGCATTGGTTAAATAAATAAGACTCTACAAATTGGCAGTATACCTTTTGAGGTGTTTCTACAGTCAGATACAGTCTTTCAGGTGTTCACTCATCTATGTTAAGAAATTTCAAAGAGAGCTACTTGGTCAACCGCTGGAAGAGATCCATACATGTGCCCATTCCAAAGAAAAGTGAGCCAACAGAATTTGGAAATCATATAACAATATCATTAATATCACATACAAATAAATCTTACTGGAGATAATTTTAAAGCATTGAGAGCAGTATATAACAGGCAACTCTCAGAAATTCAAGTTCAAGTCACAAGAGGCCACAGAATGAAGAGATTTCATTGCTAACATCAGATATATCTTGACAGAAAGCAAAGACTACCAGATAGCAGAAAAGCATTTCCTTGTGTTTTATTAACTATGAAAACGCATTACACTGTGTCACAATAAGTTATACATAACATTTGGAAGAATGAAAATTCCAGAAAAGTTGCTTGTTCTTATGGGGAAACTGTACATAAACCAAGGTCTAAACATTCAAACAGTACAAGAAGGTAACATATGGTTTAAAATCAAGAAAGCTGTGTATTAGGGTTGTATCCTTCTAATATATCTATCCAATCTTAGAAGCAAAGATAGTGAGTCTTCATATCACATACTTTGGGGCATGTTATCAGTAGGAACTAGGATATGATAAAAGGATAACAAGCTTGGGAAAGAAGAGGCCAGCAAAAGAAAGCAAGGTCCTTGATAAGATCGATTGCAGTGGCTGCAATCAGTGGGTTGAAGCACAGCAAAGACTGAAAATTACACAGGATCAGGGAGTGTTGCATTCTGTAGTTCGTAGCATCACTATAAGTTGGACCCGAACTGCAAATACATAAAACATGCATTATGTGTGCTGAGAAAATAACCCAAGAAATTGGAATATATGAAGAAAAGTGTGGCATCAGGATTGGAAGAAGAGTCATCAACAACATTTCATAAGGAGATAGTACATCCTTGATTGCAGAAAATGAAGAAGGCTGAGTTATACCACAACATAAAGAAAACAGAAATCCTGCCATTTGGATATTTAACAATTATTTAAATAACATCATGGAATTGGAAGAAAGATTGACGTTAACAAGGATTTCATCACACTTGAATCTAAAGTCCATACCCATCATATCTTGTAAAGGGCAGATCTGCTGTCAAGGACAAATGCCAAAGTGGAAAGACGCCACTTTGAGAACTAAGTTGTATAGTATTTCTATAACCCCACATGTATATGAAAGTTGGACAATGAATAAGAAAGATCCAAGAAGAATTGATGCCTTTGACTTGTGATATTGTCAAATATTGAATGTGCTGTGGAATGCCAAAGCAAACAAGCAAACAGACAAATCTTTTTTGAAAGAAATACAGTCAGAATGCTCCTCAGAAGTGAGAATGGTGAAACTTTATTTCACGTACTTTGGACTTGTTTTCAACAGAGCTTCTAGAGAAAGACATGCTTGGTAAAGCAGAGGGTAGGTGAAAAAAGGAGGCTTTTCAATGAGATGGAGTGACACAGTAGGTACTAAAATAGGGTTAAGCACAGCAGAGGCTGTGCCTGTATTGGGCAGAGTTTCATCTTATACATTGGGTAAAATTTGTAAGAATAGCATCCAAACTGATGATACCTAAAAACAGCTATATAAATCTTCATTTGGCTGTGAGATTACTCTTGAAATACATAATTCCAGATATCACCTGGAATACGTTCCAAGAAGGAAAGAATAACTATTTTTAAAGAACAGAGTAAGAATAGGGATGGCATCAACCTTAGTAGTGGCCCACAGTAATGTAAATAAGCACAGCAAGAATTTATGATAAACTAATGGGTGTGAGGTCCCAAGAGGACTTTCAGGGAAAGTGTGAGAGAGTTGGGTATACAGATAGCTATCTCCCAATAAAATAGTTTACAATGCCACTATAACGGACCTTTCAATAACATTATCATTGTTGCTGTGTTCCTAATTATAATACCATCATTATGCTACTTTACATTTACCAAATACTTACTATGAACTAGAAACTATTCTAAGCTATCTACAAATGAGTATGTTCAAACTTGAACACAAGTCTAAGTGGTAGACACAGTTCATGTTCTCCCACTTTTGGTAGCGTAGACTGGTCCCTAGTAAAGTGATAAATCAAGTTAATAACTGAAAATAATTAATACCAGTAATTACAACAATGTGGCAAAATTTATGGTTATTAAGTTAGAAAACTTTTTTAATGGTTGTGGAAAGAGAATTCTTTATAAAAGGACATAAATAGGAGTTTGCTTCAAAAATAAACACAATATAAGAACATTTTTAATAAGTCATTGGAATAAGGATTGTTAGAGAATTTTAGTGATTTAGTTGTGCATAACTTACCTAGGAAGTTTCAATCAAAAAGTCAGTATTTTCCATATGTGCAGTAACACTAAATTCTAGTTTGTCTCCTAAAATGTGTGCTCTTGCTGAACGAGTTTGAGTTACACATCGCTTAGTTAGAATCTATGAGTCAGAGAGCGCTCTGAGGGTCTGTCTCTGCCACTCTACCATTGGCTCTATTACACAGGTCAAATTTCATCATATTGTCCACCTTAGTTTTGTCTTTGTATGAAGATAATGTTCAACCTACACTGCATCACTTTTTCTGAAAGTCAAGAGCGTCCCCCCCCCTCAAAAAAAAAGAACTTCTTAAGTTTTGATTATTTCCACTAATGTTAAGCATGGGTAGATCAGATGATGGAAGAAATGAAAGGGCATGAGTTTGCTTCAGTGTGTTACAGATTCTGATCATCTCTTCTAACATTTATCATTGTTCATCTCTGGTGAATGGATGACTATTTATCTTGTAACTATGATGATAAATGTATTCTGAGTTATCTCTGAGATGCTGTGTGTGGACATTTAAGCTGAATTTAAACCAGATTTGCCTGGATTTCAGTACAAAGTCAACCTCTGAATATCTCTGAGTTCTCATGCATAAAATGGACATAATAGTAACATTTTTATGAAGAATTAATAGATATAAAACACTGAGAATTAATCTTTAGCATTTAAAATGCAGCACCACAATTCAAAGGTATTGATTCTTTTTCTGTATTTCTTATTTATGGTCCAACTTTAAGATGTATGGGAAGTAGTGAAAAATACCATGGCCTGGATCAGGTACATCTTGGTCTTTAAACTGTCATCTTTGTTACTTAGAATTTTGGAGAGGTCCTTGACAGCAGACTTTCTCAGTAACAAACATGCCTTTTTATTTTTTGACAGCTGCTAACACTGGTATATGCCTTTGAATTGTGGTGCTGGTGAAAAATACTGAATTTATCTTACACTTCCAAATAACAAATAAATCTGTCATGAAGGAATTGCAACCAAAGAATTCCTTGCTGGCAAGGATAATCAAATGTCCTCTCACTTACTTTGGACATATTTTAGGAAGAATCAATCCTTGGAGAGAGATATCATGCTGAGAAATACAGAGGGTCAGCAAACGAAAGGAAGACCCTCAGATGGATTGGTGTGATGACTACACAAATGGGTGCGAGCAGAACGGAAATCATGAGAATGATGCAGGACAGGGAAAATTTCAAATCTGTTGTTCATAGGGTTGTTACGGGTTGTGGTTGACTTGATGGCACCTAATAAGAGAACTTAAAATGCACTATGTAAGTTTCTGTTACTATCATGAAATATAAGATAGATTTGGGTTGCATAGAGAAGTGTACTCGGGGTGGGGGTTGGGGGAAAAGGGATGGGGAATTGTATACTAATGAAGGAATTTTTTTCTTTTTCTTTTTCTTTTTCCTTTTGGAGAGAGGAGCGAACTGGTGGGGAGGGGTAGGCAGGGAGAAAAGTGCAGCAATGAATGAATGGAAATCCAAAACCTCTGTGAATGTCTATTAAAATTAATAAAAAAATAAAGAAAGAAAAAAAAAGAAGACCCTCAACCAGATGGTTGAGTCACTGCCACAAGGGGCTGAAGTGTATCAGAGATTGTGTGGATGGCACATGAGAGGTCAGGGTTCAGCTCTGTTGTTCGTAGGGTTTCTATGAGTTATATTTGATCCAACGTCATCTAATAACAAGAATTAGGCTGTAATTATAATCATGAATCTCAAACGAAAAATTGTATTGTCTTAAAGTGTTTTAAATGAGTGTTAAGTTCATATTCTCATTTATTTAAAACATTTAAAGACAATATAATTCTTCCTAATTTTCAAAAAATATTAACTTCTTGTGTTAGATGACATTGGATTGAGTATGATTCATGGGTGTTAAGTTCATATTGGAGCTCTGGTGGCCTAGTGGCAAGATGCTGCACTGCAATCCCAAAAGCAGATGGTTCTAGGCCATCAACTGTGGGAGAAGGATGGACAATCTCCTCCCATGTGATTAACTGCCTCTGAAAACCCACTGGCAGGTCAGCTAAGGGTCGGTTCTGAATCTATGGTACACCAACAACAAGTTCATTTTATTTACCCACCATGAAAACTATATTCTATGCTCCTGTCTGAGAGGGACTTTATAATCCATTTGTGACTAGTAGAGAAAAAGGTACAAGGCTGTTGAATATAAAAATCATCTAGAAATACTCTGAGGTGCAATAGAGAGTCATTGTGATATCCTCTATAATGTGAGTGTTTGGACAAAATTAGCTTAGCAGGGAAATAGTGACAGATTTGAAGAGGAAACGCATTTTTGTCTAGTATTCACAGGTGGTGGCACCACCATACACCAGTAATTCATCCAGAAACCTGGAGTTCAGGCAATTATCAAATTCTCTGTGTGTGGCAGTCTAAAGTTTCAAACAGGGCAATTCTTAAAGATCTAAATCAAGCAAGAAATTTCCCCACCTCTTATAAGATTTGGAGAATCACTCTCCATCTTTTAAACCATTTCCTATGCTATGGTGGTGGTTGTAGTGAGGTGCTATTGAACTGAGTACAATTCATACTGACTCTGAAAATCCAACCCAAAGCCTGCCTTATCCTGGGCCATCCTCATCCCTCTGACACACTAGAGCCCACTGCTGAAATCTTTGTGTTAGGCCAGCTCATTGGGGGCCTTCATCTCCTTTGTCATCCCTTCATCTTTCCAAGCACTATGTACCTTTCCAAGGAATAGCTTTACCTAGCCACATGTCAAAAATATGACTCCCATGGATGACAAATCTCATGTCACTGCAAGTGCCACATGCCACTGCTTCTAGGCTTTGGGACCACACAGGATGGGGGCTAGAGGATAAGGAGGGCTTGGGGGAGAAGAACAAGGAGGGAGTTGAGTATTTATATAAAGAAAAAAAATGTTTACCAACTGGGGAGGGGCAATATTTATTTGTTGTATGTAAATAGCAAATGTTAGACTTAAATATTATATTAAAATTCTGTTTCTACTACCAAAAACAGTATGAAAGACAAAATTTTGCCATCTTTCCCTCATCCGCTTTGCAATGTGTTTGTTGTTCTGCATTGTTGTCATAACATATATTTAAACTGAAGTGAATTCTATTTCATCAAAACTGGTGAAGAAAATTATTAACAGAGAAAGCAGTAGAACTTGAGGAGTGCACAGTGCAAGAAACCTTAATCATCAGACTTGCCTCCAGAAACTCTATGAATTTTGATAAATGTTGATAGCTGTAGAGGGGCTTCAGGCCTTTTGTTCATAGGTTCACCATGAGTCGTGCCTGACTCAAAGGCAATCAACAACAACAACAATAATAACTTAATAAAAAACCTAAAAACCTTTGCCACCTTTGCCTCTGAGGAACATTCTGAATGCACTTTTTCAAGACATATGTATTAGTTATTTTGGCAGTCCATGGGATAGTCAGTATTCCTACCCAACACCACAACTTAAAGACATCAATTCTTCGTCTGTCATCTTTATTCATTGTCCAGCTCTATGATGTATACATAGCAGGTGACTGAGAAGACCATGGGCGCTAACTACTGCAATTCCTTACTAGTTTCCCTGATGCTTTCTAAAGTCAAAAATCAGACTAACCTGTACTTACCATGTTCCTAAAATGCATATCTAACTATATCATTCATTCATTCAGTCACTTATCAGTATCAGTACACAAGTGCTTGTTTTATGCTTACTGTGTATTGAGATCAAGGGTTCCTGGTGGCACAAATAAAAAGGTTAGAACTCATCAAATGCACCTACAAGAAAAATTATAAATCTCCTCCCATAAAGATTTACAAACTTGAGAATGGCTTAGAATTGACTTGATAACAATGGGTTGTTGGTAGGGTTTTTTTGTTTGTTGTTTTTATTTCATTTTGGTCAGAGTCCTGGATGTACAGTAGTTAAAGACCATCCACAAGATGCTCTGCAAGGGAAAGACGTAGAAGTTCACATTCATAAAGATTATAGCTTCTGAAACTCTACAGGGCAGGTCTGTTCTGTCCTCTAGGGGTCACTATGGATTAGAATCCACTCAGCAGCAGTGGGTAGCATACTAGATCAAGTAGAAATCTGAGAAAAACTGTTGAGAAAATGCAGGTTTAGTCTCTGAAAATCATGGGGACATAGGGTAACTGACTATAGTTTTAATTATCCTCACAAACTAATGTTCCATTTAAGGTAATGTTGAATATTACTTTCTAAGTCTCATTTTCCCCTTATTTGAATGGCAAGAAATCAAGTTGCCTCCCAAGGTTCATAGAATAAACATAGATGCCTACAACCAGGAGAAGGTAAAATAGATGAATGGGATCTTCTAAGAGTCAAATTCCTATGCACATCCAAAAACTTCTCCAACAGGGTAAAAAGGGAAGCCACAGACTGGGAAAAAGTATTTGGTAATGACATATCAGATAAGGGACTTATATCCAGAATTTAT
>NW_006399789.1:9407678-9410855 GCF_000299155.1 Elephantulus edwardii | reverse complement strand
ATTTAAGAGGGATATGTTATTAGGTATTTTTGTCATGACAGGAGTCCAGAGCGAAGGATGCATAGTAGAGTGGACCTGGGGGAGGGTTTGTAAAACAATGAAAGAATTTTTTATTTACTTTTCCAAGAGGGTAGTGTACTGGGGGGGGAGGGTTGGGAGGGGAGAAAAATGCAACAATGAATGAATGGAAACCCAATGTCTCTGTAAATTTTCATTGAAATGAATAATAACTTTTTAAAAAAAGAATGAAAAAAAGAAAAAATATTTCATATTTTATTAATGCACAGTTTGTTTCACAAAGGTTTTAAGACTGTTAAGAAAAAGAATAAACATAGATGACTATTACTAAAGGATCACAAAGTGGGTGTTTTTTACTTTTGCCAGGTGTCCCCAAGTCAGCTCCAACTTGCTGCAAACCTGAGTGCAGGGTTGAAACTCCGCCTGGTTTCACACATCCTCACAATCACATCTGGGCTTGAACCCATCTTTGCTGACACTGTTATGAAGCTGCCTCACTGAAGGTCTTCCTAAACATTTAGATTATTTTTGAACATGAATGGAAGAAATTGGTCTGGAGAGTGAAGCTGGAACTGGGGATCTGAAAGCCAGTGGTAGAGAACAAAGTGGAAACAGAGCCCTGACAGCAAATGATCTCTCCAGAAAGGAGAGCAACATGGAGAAAGCTGTGTATCGAGAGTCAGTTCAGAGAGGAAAAGGAATAAGGGGAAAAACCAGGAGAAAGAAAAGGTGATAAATATGGCGGAAAAAACCCAGAATCCGCTGTTATTTTAGTGCCATAAATCAAGGACTTATTTCTCTATTCCTCAGTCTTTAGTAATCCTTTGCCCATTATTAAGATTCTGCAGAAAAGATTTACAGGTATATTTTTATTTATTCTACTTTTATGAATATTTGCTCATACCAGCAACAAACCACCAAATTATAATATGAAAAACAAAGATATATACATCATAAATTACAACAAGAGAATGATAATCCGTTGAAATACTAAGTACTGTTTGTGGTCAGCTTTTACTTTTTGAGACAAATTGGGGAGGAGGCCAGTCAAAATTAATGAAAATTGAGAATTACATGTTATGTAAGAAAGATTTTATTGTTTCATATGAATTCAATTACTTCCCATCAGGCAAAAAAAAAAAAAAAAGTACTGGCAAGCCAGTAATTTCATAGACTTCTTGTAATAAATAACAAGAATTACTTTGTTATCATTATATCATTTGAGAGCATATAAGCAGCTAATACCAAAAAGTGAAATTGAAAAATGCATTTTCACAGGTTGGTTAGATATTTTTGTAAGCTTTTTACACACTTTCTTTTCTTGTGGAACTCACTTAGCCTAGTCAGGCAAAACAGCATCTTTGCCTCAATCCAACTGCCAAAAATTCCAAATTTGAAATGTAGAGAGGTGTCACCAAATATGATACATTTGACACAGAACCATTTTATTTAAACTGCAGAACAAACTTTTGATGACTAGTGAAGAAGTTCTTGAACCAAATAAATGTTTGCTATTTAATGAATGTGTAAGAGCTAAGAATGTGTAATTGAGCTAAGAAGAGAGGTAGTCTGTCCATTCATCTCCCACCTTATGAGGGCAAAGCAGAAGCCTTGTGTTCAGTTCTGGACATCACACGTTGGAACAAATCCTTATAGAATATAAAATACAGTAGGAACAGCATGAGGCTTGAAAACATTTCATGAGGCACAGTCGATAAAAAAGTCAAAGAACTTTAGTCCGGAGAACAGATGGCATGAAGGGCAGAGATAATGCTATCTGTCTCTAAATATCTGAAGAGCTAGGATGTGTAAGAGGCATTGAATTTGTTATTCTCTGGCTTCAGGGCAGAGTTCTTCAAACTTGTTTGCAGGGAGAGCTTATTAAAGCTTACTCAAGTAGGAATTGGAGGTTGACAACTATGTGCAAAAATTCAGATGGTCCTTTGGGGAGGAGAGTTGAGAAACCAGCATTTCAACTCACACTCATGGTCTAGAAGCATTGTCTTCTAGGATGAAATAAGAATCAATAGGCCAATGTCACAAGGAGGTGGATCCAAACTCATTATAGAAAAAAAAACAAAAAAACAAACCCACAAAAAACCACACCTTGCCAACTAACAATGAGAACTGTTTCCAAATGGAGAGACTTGCCTCGGGCTGCTCGCTGTTCATTGCTGGTAGCATTGGGATGCCCTGGAGTGGAGATCTCATGTTGTTGTTGTTGTTGATGATGATGATGCTATGTGCCATCAAGTTACCTGTGACTCATAGAGACCCTGTGCACATAGCTCTGAACACTGTCCTATTCTGATCCAATTTCACCATCTCCAGCACATCTGCCCCCGTAACCCCTAAAGTACAATACTGTAAAGTGATAGGATACTATCCATACTCAAAGTAGGAAGATCTGTTACTATATTGTCTTTTTTTGTGATTCCCCATATAAGAACTCAGCTTCTGGTGCCACATCTGTTAATCTAACTAAGTGTGCTCTATTGTACACAGTTTTCGAAAGTTTTGGAGAGTTTGGCAAGTGGATGGCCGATTCTTCTCCTAGTCTGTCTGTCCTTGCTCAGCTTTAGCTCAATTATTTGACAGACAAGTAGAGTGGTGCTTGGGTGTCTAGAGAAACTACTGATAATTGTTGTTGTTGTCAGATGCTGCTGAGTTGAATATGACTCCCAGCAACCCTATGAACAACAGATCTAGACCTTCTCCTATCCTGTGCCTTCCTCAAAATTTCTGACATACTTGAGCCCATCTGTGGTCACTGGGTCAATCCACATGGGGGAGAGTCTTTCTCTCTTTCACCCTCCCTCCACCATCCTAAGCATACTTCTCCATTTTAACCTCTTCTAGCACCAAGCCTAAAGTATGTGGGACAAAGTTTTGTTATTTTTGCCTAAACGCAGGTTATACACATGGATCTCACCTGATGGTTTGCATAGGAATCAAATAGATTACATCTGCGGAAAGAACCACTGGAGAAGCTCAATATCAGCTGTGAAAACTAGGCTAGGAGCTGATTGTGGAACAGACCACCAACTACTCATATGCAAGTTCAAGCTGAAACTGAGGAAAATTAAATCGAATCCACGGAAACCAAAATATAATTTTGAGTGTATCCCACCTGAATTTCAGAATCATCTCAGGAACAGG
>NW_006399789.1:9401796-9406158 GCF_000299155.1 Elephantulus edwardii | reverse complement strand
CTCCAAAGTACTGAAGAGCAATGGTGTCTCTCTGGAGACTAAGGTGTGTCTGATACAGGCCATGGTCTTTGCTATCACTTGTTATGCATCAGAGAGCTGGACAATGACTAAGGAGGACAGAAGGAGAATTGATGCCTTTGAGCTGTGGTGCTAGAGAAGAGTATTGAAGGACCATGGACTGCTAGGAAAACAGATTCATCCTGGAGAGGGTTAAACTGTCCTCCTCCTTGGAGGCAAGGATTCTGGGGCTTCGTCTGACATACTTGTCATGTCATGTTGTAGGGAGAGACCGGTCCTTGGAGAAGGACATCATGCTTGGGAGGGTGGAGGGATGGCGCAGGAGGGGAAAACTCTCTAGGATATGGACACAGATCACCAGGCCTCTCTTCAAGGCATCACTGGGTCGATCACCACCTCTGGGTTCATAGTTGAACACTTAACTGTTTGTACCACTCCCTAACCTGTCAGGGAATATTAGACTATCCTATTTTAGATTTTTAATGACACCTTTTTTAATTGATATTATGTGAATTATTGGACCTTGTGACTCAAGAATTGAAAGTCTTGTAACTCAGCTTAGCACATGTTGATAAAAAACAGATAAACAGAAATCAGAATTATAGGAAGGAAGCAGGAAAAGTATAATTTTATTGTGGATATGCAAATTAATATGACAAAAATATATATGAATGGCTGCATGAACAATTGTCTTATTTTGGAACTTCGACACAGACCACAATAAAATGATAATAAACGATGAACAGGATCCTTACCCGGAGTAAAGAGTTGAGGCTGGGTATCACAGGAGGTATTGTATACTGGCTTATGGGCAAGAAGAGGCCTGAGAGATGAACTGGGATGAATATACACTAGAAAGTATCTTTGATATTTACATGTCACTGATTTTTTTTAAAATTTTAAATTTCAAGAGTTCAGAGTTAGAACACATTGTTCTAGAGAGAATGAAAAAGAAACAGGAAGAGAAATGACATCTTTTCACATCCTGAATAAGCCAATTTTGACATTGATAGGGAAAGGGGGCTGATTCATAATAGGTCAGATGTGAGGGGAGGCCATAGTGAGCCATTTGTTCCACTGTGGTTTGGCTGTGTGAACTGTCGGGCTGCAGGGTGTGAGAGAGAACAGGCTGCAGACCCAGATCCACACCCTTTCCTTGTGAACGTCAAGTCTTCTTCACTGGTGCAACAAAAATGCATATTTTTTTAAAAAATAAGGTTAGAAGTTGAAGAATGTAGATGCAGCTCCTTACCTGAGAATGAGGAGAGCCGTGATAGCCATTGGAAAGGCTTTCAGGAAAGTACACACTTGAGGTGAACTTCAGGGACCAAAAGAAACGTGCTATTTTATGATCCTAGTTCTGGTGGTTTAGTGACGAGGAGTTGCTCTGACAACCCAAAGGCACGAAGTTCAGACTGCTGATCATTTCGTTTCTCCGCAGGAGAGAGATGGACAATCTCCTCTTGTGTGATTCACTGCCTTTGGAAACCCTTTGGAGGGTCAGCTATGAATCTGTTCTGACTCACAAAACAATAACCACAAAGCCACTGCTTGGGAGTTCTGGTGGCCTAGCCCAGCGGCAGCTGTGCATTAACACAAAGATCACACCTCTCCTAGCAGTTCAAGCCCAGCAATGGCTTCTGAGGAGAAAGACGGGTAAACTCCTCTTCAATAATTTTCATAGCCCCAGAAATCCACTGGAGGATCAGGTATGAGTCAATTTTTACTCAAGAGCAATGAGAATGAGTAACTGTTCATGAGACTGAAATTCTTAATGCAAATCATGTCTGGCTCCAATTCACAAAAGGTCACTTTGCCACAGGAGCAGCAATTGGCTTCCAGAGTTGGGGACTTTGGAGGAGAACCTGGAATCCGACAATATGGTTCCCCTTGTTCCTGGGGTCGTAGAGCCACAGTGCTAGTGGCCACCAGGCTAAGCTGTGATTGACAAGGAGAGACTCATGGAACCTACAACTGGACGGGACTCGTGCAGAGTCAAGATTCCAACCACTGCTTTTTGGACTGGCTAACACAATTCAGATATGGGATGGAGTTAAACTCCATGAGTTGACTTCAGTCAGTGGAAGACTACAGACAGGAAGGGACTAGCAGAGATTACTGGCTTGCCCTTTCCCTCTGGGTGCGATGCCAAAGTGTTTTTAGTCCCCTGACAAGGTCTTGTGAGACCAAGCATACAGTAGAAGTATGGCCAGCCCTGCAACACACCTTCTCGTACTTGGTATCCTATCCTTCTTGCCTTACTTCACTTTCTTTTTAATACCTCACTGGAATTGCACTCTCTCGTGTGAAGAGTTTACACTAAACCTCAGGCTGTTTTCTAGGAAATCTATGCTAAGATAATTGTACTAAATCTGTGCAAAAAATATCAAGAGATTACTTAGTACTATAAATATTACCATGAAATAGATAGAGCCTGGTGGCGGAGATTAGGTTAAGTGTTAGACTGTTAACCAAAAAAAGACAGTGGTTTGAGCCCACCTGGTTCTCTTTAAGAGAAAGATGGAACAATCTGTTCTCTTAAAGATTTACAGACTCAGAAATCTTATACAGAGCTCTACTCTGTCCGATAGGGTCACTATAGTCAAAATAGACAGCATGGAGGGGAGGTTTGTTTGGGATTTTTGTTTGTTTCTAGACACAGAAGCCAAATACAGACGTTAGGTAACTTGGCCAGGGTCATGCAGTTGGCCACGGGCTAAGGTAAGCAGAGATCCCAGGAGATCTGGTTTCGTAGTCACTGTGCTCTACTGCCATGCAGACACTGCCAAGCCTACAATGCATTAAGCTGACCTACAATGCTCACACAGTAAATGAATCCACTCTTCTCACAAAGGGCTGCCTCTCTCTTGCTCATTCTCCAGGCAAGATCCTCATCCACAGTGCTACGGCCCTCAGATGATATCACTGGCCTACTTCAAGCCGAAGGTCCAAAGCCAAAGCAAATCTGCCATCAAGTTGATTCTGACTAAGGTTAACTCCACAGGACAGAGTAGAACTTCCCAGAGAGTTTCCAAGGCTGCAAATATTTATGAAAACAGCAGCTGGTGGTCTAGTGGTAAGAATCTGCAATGCAGTCCTGAAATCACTCAGTTCGAATCTGCCAGCTGTTCCGCAGGAGAAGGATAGGTAATCTCCTCCTGTGGGACTTGCTGCCTCTGAAATCCTGCTGGAGGGTCAGCAAGGAATTGGTTTCTGACTTGATGGGACACAACAACAAATGTTTATGGAAGCAGACCACTTTGTGTTTCATCGTCCTGCAGAGGAACAGCTGATGGGTTTGAACTGCTGGTTTTGTGGTTATCGGACAAATGCTTTACCAATTACACCACCATGGCTCTTTCTGGAAAGGTGCTCAACTTGAAAAAAAAAAATCTAGTCCTCATCACAGTACCATTGTGTACATACCAAACATCATTTTTTGGAGCAAGCACTGCTCTAGGATCTGAGAATGCCAAATAATAGTCACTTTTGAGAAGAAAAGGAAAGGAAATAACAAATAAAGACAAACAAGGCCAGGGCTGACATGAGGCTAGGGAAGCACTTCACTGGCATGAAATTGAAGCTCAAAATTCAGACTCATTGCCAGAGAGTAGTTTCCAACTCACAGGGCCCTCCACTAAGTATTCACAGCTGTAGATCTCTCAGAAGAAGATCACACATCTTTCTGCCTTAGAACTGCTGGTGGAGTCAAATCACCAAATGGACACAACTCTGGGTCAATAGAGAATCAACACCAATAGAACTCCATGCACAAAGTCTTCCAGTTTGCAAAAAAAGCTCAAATAGAGAAGACAACAAAAGTCCAGGAAGAAAGGGGGACTTCTCTGCACCTCTCTGGGAGTACTGGGAACTGAGATCCAGCAAGATAGGAGAGTTAAGAAATTAAAGACATTTTGCACTATGGCCTTCTACATACCTCTGTTTATTGATAATTGAACAGTTAAAACAGTTGATGACTGGTCTTCAGTGAAGATTGAGGCTCAACAACAGGAATTCAAGGATTCCCAAGGCAGAATGGGTGAGTCCCGCAGGTCCCAGCCCCCTCCCGCCAAGCCCACACCACACTGCTGTGGCAGCTCCATGAGGCTCCCACTTCTGGAACCCATGGATTCTCTCGCCCAAGATAGATGGTAGGCACTGGGCCTCCCCAAGACTGGTGCAGCGGAGCCACCACACTGCCGCAAAGTGAACTTGTATTGGGGAGAATTCTTGGAGCCAAGATGGCAGTGGTGGGAGAAGCAGGCAGTGCCCACAGGGGAAGAGATACATGCCCTGCCGCCTGCAGGTTTGGATTTCCTTAGACAGGCCAGAGAAGATGATCAC
>NW_006399789.1:9400060-9400823 GCF_000299155.1 Elephantulus edwardii | reverse complement strand
CCCCTTCAGATCAACACCTCTGTTCAGCATGAAGAAGCCAGAGAGTCTGCATCCAGTTCCCAAATCAATAAGACAGTTGATTTAGTCATCATTGGAATATGCTTACCATTCCCCTGTATCATCTGGTCCCCACTGGATCGTTTTCATTTCCTTCACCTGCTCCCCTCACCAACCAAATTGTGCAGCTCTGCAACTGCACCCCTGCAATTTTTATCCCTACCCATCCTCACCCTTCTGCCCCCAACCCTCACCTCCTTGTACACCCAATATATTTTTCCCAATAAATTTTTTTAAAAAGCTCAAAGAGCAAGATAAATACTGTGATAGAATGTTTTTAAAAGGTAAACTAATTAATATTGAACATAATATACCAAAATTTTAAATAAAGACAGGATCAGTAATTGTCATGTCAAGCCTTATTAGAGCTGAAGACAAAATGAATAAAGAATAATACTGATCCTTACCCAGTTCCACCCTGGAAAAAAGGAATAGATAATTCAAAGTAAATACATCCATTTCTATGGCTCTCTGGGTCACCCTGAAAGCCCTAGTAGAATTAAGACTCACTTTAAAGAGCTTTAAGGTATAGACTTAACTAATAAATAAATTTCAATATTTTGCTCTTCTACAACCATTTTGGAGACAGGATGCATCTCTGGCATACACCTTTCCCAATTTTGAACCATGCAGTGTTACCCTGCTCTGTTCTGACTACTGCCTCTTGATGCAAGTACAGGTTTCGCATTAGCACAATTAAATGTTC
>NW_006399789.1:9394650-9397180 GCF_000299155.1 Elephantulus edwardii | reverse complement strand
GGCACATAACAACAACAACAACACAACCATTTTAAAAACCTTATAATCTTATTCAAAATTGAATTCTTTTGAACTATCAAAAAAATAAATTTCACTGTAAAATCTGCAACAATCATTATTTTCTTATTGATTATTTTTTTAAATTTACAATTAAGCAAAAGGTATGATTGTCAGTAAATGAAAATGTCGGTAAACAAATTCAGTGAATGAGAAAACTACAAATGGATTATAAGCACCAGGGCAATCCAGAGTGCTCCTTAGAGGCAAGAATGGTAAGGATTATTCTCAAATGCGTTGAGCTTGTTGTCTGAAGAGGTTTTTCCTTTGAAAGGGACATCATGCTTGGAAAGGTGGAGGGTCAGCAAAAAAAAAGATGACCCTTAACAAGATCAGCACAGTCATTGCTGCAACGGCTCAAGTATGTGAGAGATGATTTTGATGGCACAGGATTGGGCAGGGGTTCATGCCTATTCTTCATAGGGTTGCTACAAGTCATATTTGACTCAATGGCATCTAACAAGTAGCTTAATGAGTAATTAGGTATGAGTTGGTTTTGACTCAACAACAATGAAGTTTTTTAATATATTATCTTTATACTTTTATAAATTCTTCTCTAATAAATAAAGGAATCCCTGGATGGTGATATAGTGGTTATTACCTAGAAATTGCTTCAGATGAAAGATTTGTGACTCTAAACCAGCAACTGAAAATCCTATGGAGCACCATTCTGGTCCGAAACGTGAGATTGTTACAGGTCGAAATCAACTCAGTGGCAACTGGTTTGACCAATTATAATGGTAATATGAGCTAACAAAGTATAAACGTGTAAAATTAGAAAACGAAATTAAATTAAAAAGCTATAAATTCCTCATTTAAAATTATAAAATTAAATATTTGTTTTGTTTTGTTTTTATTACTTTTAATGAAAGTTTACAGAGACATAGGGTTTCCATTCATTCATTGTTGCACTTTTCTCCCCACCCACCGCTCCTCCACCCCCTCAGAACACTCCAGCCTTCATTCTGGACTCCTGTCATGACAATAATACCTGATCATATATCCCTTTTAAACAGTTTCCTCCCTCATCTGTTTCAATGCAGTATACATCATTCCTTCCTTCTCTACCTTCCTTCAACTCCAATGTCAGTCCAGTTTTACAACAGTGGCCCTATGCAATATTTGTCCTTTTGTGACTGAGACATTGTGACTCTGAGATTGGAGCCCTGGTGATATAGTGGTTTAAGTGCTCAGCTGCTACCTATGAAGTCAGTGGTTTGAATATACCAGCAGATCCACACAAGAAAGATGTGGCACTCTCCTTTAATGTAAATCTAATGGACACAGCTTTGGAAACCCTTGTGGACACCTTTATTCTTGCCATATAGTGCCAACAGTGCCTTATTGACAGTGAGTTATAACTTCCCAGAGTTAACACCTCAATTGCCCATCTTTCTTTGTGGAGCAGCTTGTTGGTTCAAACTGCCTGCCTTTGGGTTGTCAGGGCAACTCCTTACCCACTCAAACACTAGAGCTCCCAAAGGTGCCTATCCCTAGGAATCAGAGTAAATTTATTGGTAGTCGGTAACACTGAGATAATTAGATAAGAAAATATTCTTGTGCCTATTATGAATTGTCTTCTGAGCTGAGAAAAAAGGATTCTTTGAAGAAATGAAGTTCTACCCTACCTGAGTTGGTGTACTGTATTCAAGCACATCAAAAACTTCCTGTGTTAGCCTGGATTCCATACAAGGAGGCCAGACCCAAGTTAGCAAGGCTAATATGCCAGCTGCTGTACCCAGGGGTGAGGGCTGGGGTGTGGGGTGTGGTGGGCATGGAGAATGGTAGGGAAATTCCCACCTTAGGAGGAGAGCTAAAGGGAATACCCACGCAATATTAGTGATCATTTGGCATGGACTTAACTTCCCCTTCTCAAGCCTGCTAAAGCACTTCTTAGAAATAAAACAAAATGCAGCAGCATGACAAAGAGCCTCCTTTCTTTTACTACCAAACAGCATGATAATTGTGAGAGTGCTAAACTGTACTTTCCCAGCAGATCAGGTCGTGACTTGATTGAACTGCTTTTGCATGAGACAGACTGAGAGAAGGGGCTCTCCTCCCCTAGCTCATGCAGACTCACTCTACCTGCCAATTTTTTAAAATATGCCATATTGTTAGTATTTATTATTATTATTATTCCTGTATCTTACAGTCTGTCATACTGGCATTTTCTCAACTGTTCTCCAACTTTTGTTTAAATTCCATGAAGATTAAAAGATAACCTCTTTCTCACATTAAATAATGACTTGGGGGAAAATTTTTGTTGTTGTTGTTGTTGTATGCTGACAAGTCGACTACAACTCATAGTGACCTATGAACAATAGCTCTGAACCCTGCTCTTTCCTGAGCCAATCTTACACATCTGCCCAAGTTGCCCCACTCATTATATCAATCCATCTCATCTAGGGTCTTCCTTTCCTCTGCTGACCTTCCACACTTCCAAGCAAGATGTCCTTCTTCAAGGACTGGTCCA
>NW_006399789.1:9391641-9392679 GCF_000299155.1 Elephantulus edwardii | reverse complement strand
AGTCCTAGGTCCATGATCCACCTTGAGTTGGTTTTTGTGTATGGAGTGAGGTGTGGGTCTTGCTTGAGTCTTTTGCAGATATTTTTCCAATTTTGCCAATTTATGCTATTTAATTCCTCTGTGCATATAAAGGTTTGTTAGTAAGGAATCTTAGGCGCCAAAAAAGAAAATAGCTGAACTTTGATGTATTTGTTGTTGTTGTTGATTGCCTTCGAATTAAGCACAACTCATAGAGACCCTATGAACAAAAAGCCTGAAGACTTTCTATAACTATCGACATTTATCAAAGTTCATCGAGTTTCCAGAGGCATGTTGTTGATGTATTTAATGACCATAATTTTAACTAGGAGTTTGAACATTGTGACCATGTCCTTAGGGGACAGCTCACACAATCACACACACACAAACACCCTTCATTTGCACACAGAAACAAATATTGTTCAGGATTTAAGAAAACCTCCACATTTCAAGTAAAATAGCATTCTGGTATTAGGTCCAAAGGCTGGATGTTTCACAAGCATTAATTTCTCTTTGAACTTTTTTTAAAATCCAATTATAAGTCAGGTCTACAAAAAACTCAGGGGCAACATTTTAATACTTTTGTTCCATTAATTTCAGTACTGAAACAGGACATTTAGATGAAAAAAAGTAGAGGGGAGCAAAAAGCCCCATGATTAATATTTCTAGTGAGGATATATTTCAAAGTCTGTTGTTGCTATGTTGTTAGGTGCTGTTGAGTCACTTGCGACTCATAGCGACCGTATGCATCACAGGACACAACACTGCCCAGTTCCGTGCCACCCTCAGCTCTGTTGCTATGTTTGAGCCCACTGTTGCAGACACTGTATCAATCCATCTTTTTGAGGGTCTTCCTCTTTTTCTGCTGGCTCTCCCCTTTACTCAGCTTGAAGTCCTTCTCCAATGATTAGTTCCTCCTGATAACACATCCCCAAGTGTTATCAAGAGGCAGAAATCCTGCCATCTTCCTGTCTAAGAAGCATTCTTGTTGTACTTATTCCAAGCACATTTTTTCTTCTG
>NW_006399789.1:9389401-9391406 GCF_000299155.1 Elephantulus edwardii | reverse complement strand
AAGCATATGAGGCAACTGACAGTAGTTTTGGTTCAGGCACACCTTAGTCCTCATGGTGAAAACTTTATTTTTCAACACTTTAAAGAAATATTTATATAGCAGATTTGCCTATCGCAACACGTCATTTGATCTCTCTTTTTTTTTTCTCATTTGATCTCTTGACTGATGCTTCCATGAGTGTTGATTGTGGGCCAAGTGAAATGAAGTGTTTGACAGTTTCAATCTGTTCTCCTTTGTCACGAGGCTGCATATTGGTCCAGTCATGAGGATTTCTCCCCTTCAGTGTTAAGTTGTAACCCATACCGAAGCCTTTGATTTTCATCAGTAAGTTATCTTCATTTTCAGCAATCAGGTTGTTACCTACCTGTGAGGAAATGAGTCTTCCTTCAATCCTGAAGCTATGTTCTCAATGATCCAGATTCTTAGATGTTGCTCAGTGTACAGAATTGGTAACTAGGATGAAAGGACCCAACCATCACATATCCTTTACTTGATTTTAAAACATGCAGTATCCTCTTATTTTGTTTATTTTATTGCCTCTTGGTGTTTGCACAAGTTCCATATGAGCCCAACTATCTGTTACTCCCATTCTTCTCAATGTTATCTAAAATTTGCTAGAATTGAACAGCAGAATGCATTTCTATAGTCAATAAAACTCAGGTAACCTTTAGTCTTCTATGCTTTCAGCAATTATGTTCTTTGTTCATGTGCTCTTCTGAATCTGATGTGAATTTCTGGCCGTTTCCATCCATGTACTGATACAATGGTTTTTAAATTATCTTTAACAACATTTTCTTGCTTGGGATATTAATGATAGATATTGTTTGACAATTTCTACATTATGCTGGATCATCTTTCCTTGGGAAGGAACAAAGTTCTACTTCATGGCACTGACAAGTGAATGCTTCCAGAATTTCATCCGTTTGTAGGAGTATTTCAGTTGGTATCTCCTCAAATCCTGGAGCCTTCTTTCCAGCAACACCCTCAGAGGAGCTTGGGTATCCTTCTCAGAACCATCAGTTCTTGGTAAGTAAAATCTAGTCTGGTTCTGGTTTTGCATGCCTAGGCAATAGATGCTCATGTTCTTTTGGAATTTATGTTTGAGTCAAGCATCCACGGACAAGGTCAGTATAAAATAGGTTTAACATTTTTTTCAAGGTCTGCTGTGTGAAATCTTAAAACTAGTTGTTGTTAGGTTCCATCAAGTAAACTATGACTCACAGGGACCCTATGAACAATATATTGGAATCTTGGCCAATCCTGCCCCTTCCTCATGATTTCTGATATGCTCAGAAGCCTTATTACAGTTACTTTACCAACACATTCTGTTAAGGGTCTTCCTATCTTGTGTTAACTCTCTACCTTTCCCAAAAGATTGTGTGTTTTTACAAAGACTGGCTTCTCTTGATAACATGCCCAAAGTATATGGTGACAAAGCTTCAGCATCTTTGTCACTGAGGAGCACTTTGGTTGTACCTTCTCTGAGATAGATTTTGTTTCTTCTTTTGGCAGTCCATGATGTGTTTAATGCTCTTCTCCAACACCACAATTGAAAGGCATTGGTTCTTTGATGGTTTTCCTTATTTATTGTTCAACTTTCAGATGTACATTTAACAACTGAAAACATCATGGATTAGAACAGATACACCCTAGTTTTTCAACAGACATACATTTTCTTTAGCACTTTAAAGAGATCTTTGGTAGCAGATTTTCCCAATATAACACAATGCAAATCTCAAATATAACTTTAAATAACTGAGGAAACTCTAAAAAACTGTGTAAGTAGTCACCTGAATATTTCAAGAAAGAGGAAAAGAGATTAGTACTATTTTTTATCACGCACAAACAAAATACTGCTGAAGATCATTCAAAATGGCTAGATAGGTAACTTCCAGAAGTTCAAGCCGAATTTAGATGAGGCCGTGGCACCAGGGATGTCATTGCTGATGTCAGATAGATCCTGGCTGAAAGTAGAGAATAGCAGAAGAATGTCTATTTGTGCTTT
>NW_006399789.1:9384896-9388931 GCF_000299155.1 Elephantulus edwardii | reverse complement strand
GGTGGGTAGAGAAGAGATAGAAACTGTCAAGAACTTCATCTTACTTGGACCTACAATTAACACCCGTGGCACCAGCAGTCAGGAAATAAGGAGATGTATTGCATGAGAAAAGTCTGCAGTGAGGGATCTCTCCAAATTATTGAGGAGTATTGATGTCAGTTTGAGGACCAACATGGGTCTGATTCAGGCCATTGTCTTTCCAAGTACTTGATATGTATCTGAGAGCTGGACAATTAATAGATATGACAGAATAGGTTTTCTATTCTTTGACAATCAACAGTTTGCCCTCTCTTCTAGTGGAGCCTCAGTCGTATCCCTGAGACTCGACGGTGAAGGTTGGAGTTAAATGGATTTGGCCACATTGGACACCTGGTCAACAGGGCTGCTTTTAACTCTGGCAAAGTGGATGTTGTTGTCATCAATAACTACTTCATTGACCTCAACTACATAGCCCATATGTTCTAGTATGATTCCACCCATTGCAAGTTCAATGGCACTGTCAAGGCTGAGAATGGGAAGCTGGTCATCAATGGGAAAGCCATTATTATCTTCTGGGAGTGAGATCTTGGCAACAACAAGTTGGTGCTGAGTATGTTGTAGAATCCACTAGTGTCTTCATAACCTTGGGGAAGCCTGTGACTCACTTGAATGGTGCTGTCAAATGGATAATCATCTCTGTTCCTTCTGCCGATGCCCACATATGTGTGATGGGCATGAGCCATGAGAATGACAACTCCCTCAAGACTGTAAGCAATGCCTCCTGCACCACTAACTGCTTGGCTCCCCTGGCCAAGGTTGTCCATGACAACTTTGACATCGTAGAGGGACGCATGATCACAATCTATGCCATCACTGCTAAACAGAAAATTATGGATGGCTGCCCTGGCAAGCTGTGGCATGATGACCGTGGAGCTACCCAGAACATCAGCCCTGCATTTACTGGTGTTGCCAAGGCCATGGGCAAGGTCATCTCTGATCTGAATGTGAAACCTACTGGCATGGCTCTCCATGTCCCCACCCCCAATGCCATCTGGAGAAAGCTGCCAAAAGTGAGGACATCAAGAAAATAGTAAAGCAGGCATCAGAAGGACCCCTTAATGGCATCCTGGGGTACACTAAAGACCAGGTTGTCTCCTGTGACTTAACAGTGACACCTACACTTCCACCTTTGATACTGGGGCTGGCATTGCCCTGAGCAACTCACTTCCCGGTATAACTATGAATTTGGCAACAGTGAACCTGATGATTAACATGGCCTCCAAAGAATAAAAGCCTCTTGGACCACCAGCCCCAGCAATAGCACTAGAAGAGAGAGACACAGAGAGAGAGAGATTCACCTGAGATGCTGGAGAGTTCTATCACAAGTCCCCCCAAGAAAGGCGAGGAGTTTAGAGAACCCATCTTGTCTTGCTTGTACCATCAACAAAATACACTGTACTCAGGAGGAAAAAAAATGTCAGAAGGACAGTTGATGCTTTTGAGCTGTGGTGCTGTAGAAGAGCATTAAATATCTAATGGACTTGCAAAAGAACAAACAAATATTTCTTGGAGAGGGTGCAGACACAGTGCTATTTGGAGGCCAGAATGATGAGGCTTCACCTCACATACTTTAGGCATGTTGCTAGGAGAGGCTATTCCTTGGAGAGGGACATGATGCTTGCAAGGGTAGAGGGTCGGCAAAGGAAAGGAAGACCCTCAACCAGGTGGATTAACATTGTGACTGCTGCAATGGGCTCTAGTGTGTCAAGGAGTATGAAGATGGCATAGGATAAGACAGGATTTTTATATGTCATATACCTGATAAAATTGACTAGTTTTATTTTATTAGCAATTAGATTTTTATGTTGTATTACACACTTTTCTTCTCAGTAGGAATAGTATATTCATGGTTTTAAAAAAAGCAGCAATAACAAAGTATAGATGAATCTTATTTGATAATCTGTACATTTCATATCTCCAAAAGATAAATTGAAGATACGGCAGAAGGAGTGGATGGGAAAGGAAAATAATATTTAAAGCCATTTCCTCCCCTAAAAAGCTGAGTAAAAATGAGAACACAGACTTTACAAATATTATTAGGGATAATTCTGACCTAATTAAGCTATAATCTCTGGAACTTTAAATAGCTGTGGCCAGTGATTATTCCCTTTTTATTATCATTCTCATTGATTTGAAGGGTCAGGGATAGCTTCTATATAGTAAGGAACACAGAGACAATTCATTCAAGGGACAATATGAGTCGTGGAAAATACTGAGCAAGAGCTAATGTTTAAACTGTGTTTATACTTGTTCACAATTATATGCCTATGGGAGAACAAGAAATAACGTCTATTTTAACTTAGAATTTAAACATGTCTATTACTGTAGATTGATTGTCTACCAGAAATCCAACTCTATGAGAGTCCAAGGTTCTCATTGTTGTTGTTGTTGTTGTTAAGTGCTGTCGAGTCGTAGGCGACTCATAGCAACCCTATGAATGAAAGTCTTCGACCTTTGCATAACTTTTATCCTTTGTCCGGGTTCATAGGGTTTCTGGAGGCAAGCTATTTACGGAAGTGGATGCCACTCCTGCCTCCAAGCCTTTCTTAACTGGGGAGCCCCATCAAACACTGTCCCCCATGGGTAACCATTATCACATTTGACACATCAGATTCTGACCAAGAGGAAAAAAATACCATTCATTTAAAAGTGTTACACATATGTCAGATGCAGTTATGGTACATTTTTTTTAAAGCCTTAGAGGTCCAAGACATTCTCACACTGACCTTATATGATACATTAGAACGTCCTCTCTGGGTTTCCCAGATTACAGTCTATGGGAACAGATCACCAGGTGATGTCCTGTGTGGCCACTGGTGGGTACTAGCCCTGCCTTTGCAGTTAACAGCTTAGTTCTTAATCACTACATCACCAGGGTTCCCTATCTGGGGTTACTGTGAGTTGGAATGAACTGATAGCATGTAACAACAGACGTCAAAGGAGAGGAGGTTCTGATTACATTATGGTGACTATCCTCCAGGCTTCCCCCGATCCATTTCCCAACTGCTGAATTGGTCCCAAAGTCATTATGATAACATGTAACATCAGGATACAGGCATAAGGGTAGTAGGACAAAGAGCAATGCTTAGAGATGGAAAGGAAATCACCTCAATTGCTTGGATACAGTTTTAAAAATGAGGAGGACACAATGCCCCATGGCTTTACAAGGCATTCAGGGTAGTAGTGGTGACCACATCTAGTGCACATTGATTCTGTCAGGAGGGTGTCATTATGAGCTCTGAAGCAATTATGGGAAGTATAGAGGGGCAAGATGGTAAGGAAGAGAGAATGACAGATCCATCTGGGGGCTGTTAGAACTTTCTTATAAGCAGAAGTGAGATATTTATAAGATCTCCAAGGAACTATGATTGTGTCAACATCAATGTCATGAAAGCGTTGAGAGAAAGAATCAGAGACATAGAAGCATGCACACATTTATTATATTAAAATCATATATAGACCACCAGAGTTCCCTAAAATAATATTGTTGTGTACAACTGAGTCAGAACTAACCCATAGCTGGCCCTCAGAAAGGTTTTCAGAGGAAGTTAATCACACGAGATGGGACTGTCCATCTTTCTCCTGTGAAGCAGCTGGTGGCCTCAAACTGCATGCCTTCAGGACTGCAGTGCAGCTTTTCTGCCACTAGGCCACCAGAAATCCCTCATGTAAGACATACAATAAATATGTTAAAACAATATGACACTGCAATATTATTCAAAATGGGTGAGTCTGGAGGACATTATGCTGAGTGAAATATCTCAGATGCAATAGGGCAAATATTGCATGATGCCACTGCTGTAAAATGGGACTGATATCAGGGTTGGGGAAAGACTGAGAAAAACTGGATGAATTATGTATACTGCACTGAAACAGATGAGGAAGTGAATAATTTAAAAGCGATGTATGATAGGGTATTATGGTTATCACAAGAGTCCACAATTAAGGTTGCATAGTGGAATGTACTTGGGGCGGTGGGAGGGGTGTGGGGGGATT
>NW_006399789.1:9373217-9384746 GCF_000299155.1 Elephantulus edwardii | reverse complement strand
AAAAAACAAAACAAAACAGTATGTATGACACCAGAAAGGTTGCTCATGGAGAACAAGATTCAGTAAAACTTCCAGACTAAGACAACCTAGGAAGAAAAACCTAGTGAGCTACTTATGAAAATTGTTGTTGTTAAGTGCCGTTGAGTCAAATATGCCTAATAGCGACTCTATGAACAACACATCTGAGTCCTGCTCTATTCCACAACGTTCTCATCTCTGACGTACTTGGGCCAATAGCGCAGTCACTGTGTCACTCCACTCTATGGGGGATGTCTTCCTCTCCTTTGCTGACCCTCTGCCTTTCCAAGTATGATGTCACTTCCCAGGGTCAGAAATTATTAGCATAATAAAAACCCAATGGTGATGAAGGAAGGCGTTTAAGCTGCACTGAAGGCATTGCCAAAAAATAAAGCCCAGGAATTTATGAGAGACTTATTGACATGCCTTAAATAACAAATGCAGCCCTGGAAGTGCTCACCAGTATGTACCAGGAAATTTGGAAGACAATTATCTGGCCAATTGACTGGAAGAGATTCACATTTGTTCCCATTCCCAAGGAAGGGGATCCCACAAAATGTGGAAATCATCAAACAATAATATCATTTCTATCACATGCTAGCAAAATATTGCTGAAGATCTTTCAAATATGGCTAGAACAGCTAGATTTAGAAGAGTCCATAGTATCAGGGATATCACCACTGGTGTCAGATGAATCTTAGCAGAAGGCAGAAAATAAGATAAGAATGTCTATTTGTGGTTTATTGACTATGCAAAGACATGTGAGTATGGATCATAATAAACTATGGTTAACACTGAGACGAAGAATAGAAACCTAGAGCATCCAACATGCTCATAGGAAATGTAGACCTGAACAAGAAGAAGCTGTTGACTGAATACTGCATCTAGAAAGATGTGTATCAAGACTGTTTCCTTTCAAGCTGGTGACGGCAGGGTTGATGGGAGCATGCAGGTGGGTGCAGCTCAACTGCCGAGCTGTAAGGACCAGGCCTGCTCCTTCCTGGCCCTGCTTTCTGGCCGTCCACATCATGGCCAGCCCAAGGACAAGGAAGGTTCAGAAGGAAATCAGAGTGCAGAATGGAAACAACATCTGCTTCGAGAGTGGTGCCTTCAACCCGCAGTGGGTGAGCGTGATCCACGGGATCTGGATCTGTCTGGAGTGTTCTGGAAAGCATGGTGGGCTGGGTGTGCACCTCAGCTTTGTCTGTTCTGTGATCATGGACAAGTGGAACGACACTGAGCTGGAGAAGATGAAGGTTGGAGGGAATGCTAAATTCTGGGAGTTCCTTAAATCCCAGAAGGACCACGATCCTTGATGGTCCTTACAGGGACAAGGTGGCTACTCTGGCTGAAGGCAAGGAATGGTCCCTGGAGGCATGACCTGCCCAGACCTGAACCCCACTGCAGCCCAAGATACCACTGCCCACCACCCACAGAGCTGCTGGCCAGCCCCAGGCTGGGACCACCACCTTGGACAAGGTTTTTGAGGTCTGGCTACAATGACCTGTGGTTCTACCAGGGGGCCCAGGAGAACCGCTATGTGGGCTTTGGGAGCACTGTGCCGCTGTCCAAGAAGGATGCCGATTTTCTCAACACCACCATGTCCTCCCTGTACTCAGGCTGGAGCAGCTTTACGACTGGAGCAGGCAGGATCCACTCTGGGGCCAAGGCAGGTGCTACAAAGTTCAGATCCCAAGCGAGTCAGAAGGCTTCCCAGCTGGGCCAAAGTCTGAATGAGAATGTCCTCGAACCTGCCCAAAGAAGGCAAAGGAGGGAAAGATTCTAGATGACGTGTCCAGGGGGTTTTCCCAGCTGGCATCCAAGGTCTAGTGGGTGGGCAGTGAAGGATGGTGAGACGTGAGCACCTTCTTCTCTGGGAAACCAGAGGTGCCATGTGACAGACAACCCCTCCCCCCTCCACCCCCCCCCTCCCAGAGAGCAGTGGTTACCAGAATAGAAGCTGGGACCACGTTCAGGACAGTGCTATGGACCAGAGCTTCTGGGAGACCTTCGGCAGTGCCGAGGGGCCCTGGGCCCACCAGGCTCGAAGCAGAAGCAGTTGGACATGTGTACACAACTTGACTGAGCACAGGAGTGTGGACAGTTGGAATATGTGGGGCTCGGCTGGCTTCAACCACAGGAACAGCAACAGCAATGGCTGGGAGGGCAGGCTCCAGGGTGTGGGCAGGGAGGGCCAGCCCTGGCCACGGCCAATGCCACTCGACCTCTTGCATCTGCTGAGGACAGCTGGGGCAACTACGATTGGTAGATTGTCCCCTGCTATAGCACCACGCATGGGCCACACTGCCCTGTCATGCTGGCATCCTCGTCCTTCTGTGCAGTCCCAGTCACCTCCCCCACCACAGCAGGCCAACTGTGCAGGGCACTCCATCCCAGGTCAAGGCTGAGAGGGGACAAGAGTGTGAGTCCATCCCAGATTCTCAGCCTCCATGTGCAGACAGTTTATGACTTTCATTAATGAACACGCCTCCACTGGTAAAAAAGACTGTTTCCTTTCTACATATAATTTGAGTAAATAATTTGAGAAGCTGGACTTTATGAAGAGAAATGTGGTATTAGGATTCAAAGAAGACTCGTCAACAATCTGTTATGCAGGTAATAAAACCTTGCTAAAAGTGAGGAGGACCTGAAGTGTTTGCTGTAAACGATCAGATTCTGGCCTTCAAATGTGTGTTAAATTACGGAAAATGAATCAATTGATCTCAATATAATGTTATCCAATATAATGCTAGAACTGCTTTGAGTGTGGTGCCTTCAACCTGCAGAGGGTGAGCATGACCTATGGGATCTGAATCTGTCTCGAATGGTCTAGAAAACACCACGGACTGGGTGTGAACCTCAGCTTTTTCCTCTCCGGGACCATGGACAAGTGGAAGGACATTTGACACTGATGTGTCAAATGTGATCATGGTTACCCATGTTAGACAGTGTTTGATGGAGCTCTCAAATTAAAACAAGCTCTGAAGCAGAAGTGGCATCCACTTCCAAAATAACTTGCCTCTGGAAACTCTATGAATTTAGAGAAACAGTGAAAGTTATGCACCTTTCTTTCATTGGGTCACTATAAGTTATCTACGACTTGATGGGACTTAACAATAACAACATAATGCTAGAAAATGAGCCCATCTGAGTTGGAAGGCACTAAGAATGCTCAATGACCACAACAATGGACTTGAGCATCCCAAGGATTGTGAAGACAACATAAGATTGGACAACATTTCATCCTATTGTACACAGAGTAGCCATGAGTCAGGATTGACTTGATGGCAACAACAGCATCATGGCGAGTTACTTGAACATTTTGAAATTACTTGAAAATATGAGTCATAGCTAACAGTTCCAGGCACATAACAACAACATATTGTTGTTGTTTGCCATAACGTAGGAGCCAACCCATAGCTGACCCTCCAGCAGGTTTTCAGAGGCAGTTAGTTGCAAAGGAAAAGATTGCCCATCCTTCTTCTGTGAAGCATCTAGTGGATTTTATCTGTGTGCCTTTGAGATTGCAGTGTGGCTTCTTACCACTTGGCCACATACATATAAAATTGTTATTGTTGTTGTTACATGCCATCCAGTTGGACTTGATTCATAGTTGGTCCTCACGTGGGCTTTCAGAAGCCATAAATCACACGAGAGAAAACTGCCCATCTTTCTGTATTGGAGCAGCTGATAGATTAAAATCCTTCCCTTTGGGCAGACAGTACAACTTACAACTAGGCTACGAGAGCTTTATAAAAATGGAGTATATTTCATTTTACTTGGATCCACAGTCAACCCTTATGGCAGCAGTAGTTAAGAAATCAAAATACATGTCATATTGGGGAAAATGAAGGTGCCCCTGATCCAAGTCATGGTGTTTTCAATTGCTTTGTATGTATCTGAAAGTTGGACAACGAATAAGGGTGACCAGAGAAGAAATGATGCCTTTGAATTACAGTGTTTGTGGATAAAATTGATTAGAGTGAGGTCTGCCAAAAGAACAAACAAGTCTGTCATGGATGGAGTACAACCAAGGTGCTCCTTAGCAAAAAGTGGGGTAAAACTTTATCTCACACACTTTGGGCATTGTTAGAAGAGACCAGTTCTTAGAGAAAAACATCTATCAGGAAAGGTAGAGAGTCAGAAAAAGAGAGAAAGACGATTAACCAGATGGAGTGACAGAGTAGCCGTAACAATGGACTTGAGTACCTAAGAGATCATGAAGATGGCTGGGGATAGGGCCATGTGTCAACCTCTTGTTCAGAGAGTTGCTGTGAGTTGTACTCAACTGTGTAATATCTGCATTATAAATGTTTTTGTGTACTGTTGAGTCAGAACTGACTCATAGCTGACCCTCTTGCAGGTTTTCAGAGGCAATTAATCACACAGGAGGAGATTGCCCATCCCTTGGAGCAACTGGTGGATTTGAACCCCATGTCTTTAGGATTGCCGCGCAGCTTTTTTCCACTAGGCTGCCAGTGCTCCTTTGTATTATAAATAGCTATACATTCTTTTTTCTTGAATATAAAGTCAATTCCTTTATCATTTTTCATGTTTGGATTTACAAATTTCAACATAATAGAGACATCACATTCTGGATCATAACTCATCTTAGGTCAAAACTTGAATATTAGTTATTTCATCTAATCTTGCATCTAATCTTTCATCTAATCAGCTGGGCATAGTCTTCTAAAACAGCTCCAACTGAAAGAACTATTTCCAGAAGAAAATCAATGGCTATCACCTTAACACAACAGCAACTAGTTAGTAAACAGCCAAATGGGTCAAATTCAGACCCCTTGGTCAGAATTCTGGGCTCCTGGCATAGCCCACATGATCTACCAATTCTCTAATTATCCCTTAGTGAGCCAAGTTAGCTTGCAAAAGTTCCAGATTAACAATCAGGAAACCCCACATGGAGTCCTCTTGCCTCTTGTTTGGCCCTTCTTTGACCTTGGGAAAGTCATTGTAGCTTCTATTTTAATTCCTCATCTGTAGAATGGGTTGGGTAATAATAATACTACCTGCCCCACCCAACCTAACACAAATGTTACGAGGAAGAATTAGATAATGTCTGCACTGAGTTTGCACTCCTTAGAAGAAAGTCCCTATAAAACAAGAGGCAGAAATCCATCTGACTTTATGAGGGCTGATGAGATCAAAGCCTGCGGCTAGGAGCTTGGAAAGGCTTTCTCCTGCAAAGAGAGCGTTTACTGCTACACTCTAATAACATTGCTCCCTCAGGATCCTAAAATGATTTGCAGATAGTTATTAAGTAAATCTTGCTGCCCTTAAGCAAGTTAGGAATTATTTGCACTATAACAACTTAAAGATTTATCAAAATGAAATCTTAGGAGGAGTAAAAGTGAACTTGAAAAAATCCAGAAATTATGATACTTAGGCCTATTTTCTAATTGCCTACTCTCTATAGCCATAAAATATAATTTTTATTTAATTCTTTGTTGCTGTCAGCTGCTTTCAGTTGGTCTCTAACTCCTGGCAATCCCATGCACAACTCAACAAAGCACTGCCGTTTATATGTCATGTGAGGGGACCCTGGGATTCACAGAATCTTCACTGACTATTTTTCAGAAATAAATCACCAGGCCTTTCTTTTTAGTTGATCTTAGTCTGGAAGTTCCACTGAAGTCCATTCAGTATCCCAGAAACACACAAGACTCCAGTGAGGGATAAGGTGCTGTTTGCATGAGAAACACGTTGGCCAGGAATTGAGCCCTAGCCTCTAGAAGAACTGATGCCTTTGAGTTGTGGTTCTGGATAACAGTACTGAGTATTCTGTGGACTGCCAAAAGAAACATACTCATTTCGGAGAAAGTGTAGCCAGAGCGCTCCTTGGGGGTAAGGATGGCAAAGCCTTGTCTCACATTCTTTGGGTATTTTGTTAAGAGGGGGTATTCCTTGGAAAGGGATATCGTGCTTGGAAAGGTGGAGGGTCAGTGAACGAGAGACAGATCCCTGACAAAAGGGATCAGCAATGGGCTCGACTATGTCAGAAATGAGGAGGAGGACACAGGGTCCAGATTTGTTGTTCATGGGCTTGATACGAGTTATACTCAACTGGGACATCTAACAAGAACAACAACTAACAGCACAAATTCTACCGCTGATCCATTAGTATTTTTAATGTAACTGTTTAGTTTTCCATTTGTAGCATTAGTATTGTCCATTAGTATTGTCACCGCAAACTGATCTTAAGGTGAGAGACACTGGACATAAATAAAGGGGAGAGCCTCTCTCACAGCCATCACAGTCAGAACTGACTCAGTGCTGACCCTCCAGTGGGTTTTCAGAGGCTGCAAACACAAGGGAAGAGATTGCCCATCTTTCTCCTGTGGAGCAGTTGGTGGATATGAACTGCTGACCTTTGGATTGTCAATACAATTCCTTACCACTAAGCCACCAGGGCTCCCTAAAGGGTAATGAGCACTCCTGAACATAACTATCTTTTTACAAGCTTTGGAAAATCCTAAATCTTAATGTGTGACTAAACCAAAAATACTGCCTCCTCTCCTATTTGTTTAAAGTTGCTTCCTTCATCCAGAAAAGACCACACTGTTGAGGTTTACGGAGTCCTTCTTCATAAAACACCAGGATCCATTAGCCATGCCTTTTCTTTTTTTTAAGCCGTGTCTTGAGATGTTTGCACAATATTGCCTAATCTCGTTTTCCGATGTCTCAACTTGACTGCATTTCATTTTAATTTGTTTAACTAGACTGGCAAAGTCTCAGAGTAAAATGCTGTGCTATCTTATTTTTGAATCTCCATGTTAATCATGTCTAATTGACCTTCATTTCCATCTGCCCTCATTTCTCGAATCAGCAGATCAAATTTCCAAATCCAACTCAGCCATCACCTCAGGACATTTGTCGACTTTGCCTCAATATTCTATAATAGGCTTTAAAATGGGAGTTATCTGTTTTAACAAGGACTGGGCAGTGAAATGACAAGGCTTAGCTCCTAAACATTTGTTTGAAATAATTCCATTGAAAGATAAGGGTTAAACGAACTGAAGACTCCTTATATGCTGGGAAACTAACATAGACTCTGTGTTCTTTACGTTAGACCTTGCTTCCCATTCTCAAGATGAATATGGGACCAGTGTTGATGAGCAATATACACACATTTATGATTAATTTGTTAGAAACCATTGGTTTCCTAAAGTTCTCACCATTAAGAAAGAAGGAAGACTATTCAAGCTAGTCCTAAAAAGGACTTTAAGAATCCATACCAGAGACTTCCTTATGCCCCAAACAGATTTCTTTTGCTTATATTTAGTGTCAAGGAGTGGAGGAAAGAGTTTCAAAGGCGCTATGAAGATACCCTTTTGCAAAATAATTTTCTTCTTCCAATTACAGTGATTGTCCTTTGACTACATTTTCAATTATTGCATACCACCAAGTGGAATCTGTCTCACAGTTGATTCTCCATAGCTGATCCACCTTTCAGAGAAAGTAAATTACTTGGGTGTTGATTGTCCATCTTTTTCTCACTAAGCAGTTGGTAGATTAAAATCACATGCCTTCTAAGCTGCAGGAGAAAAGGGGAGGGGAGGGGAGGCTCTGTGCTAAAGTGGGCACTGTCCATTGCCATTGCTTGTGGGGAAACAGGCCTGAGCGTCCCTGGGGTTATAGGTCCTTCTGTCTGGTGATCCTTGCCTCTGTGGTTGTGGGGACATCCCAGAGGCCAACAGGACAAGAGACTTTAGTATACAGAACTTCAAGCAGAGGGAAAAAATTTTTTGTAGCTCTCTGCAAGAAAGGGGACTGACTTAAGACCCCCTGCACTGAAGCTGCTTAAGCTGGCAGCCCTGATCTCTAATCTTGTGCCACTCCAGAGACAATGGAAGACATTAAGATCCAGGAGAAAAGGTGCATGAGAGCTTGAGTAGAGCATCTGGTTTCATACCACTCAGCCACTTCATACATGAAGGAAGCCTATCAAGTTGGTGTCAGGGGACTACTTCAAGGTGAGATTCCTACAAGGCTGCAGTGCAGAAGAGGACCTCAAGGACTTTGTTATTGTTGTTATTGTTAAGTTCATAGGGTCGCTATGAGCCATCTATGACTCAATGGCATTTAACAAGAACAACAACATAGAGAGAGCTCAGTTGGCCTAGTGGACAGAAAGTGATGCTACCAAGCCAAAGATGGGTGATTTTAATCTGAAGCCCTCAGGCCTAGTCTTAATTGTTTTGGGTCAAACATTCTTTTAAGTGGCATACCACTGGTTTGTCCATTGGCTGTACAGAGGTAACTTATGGTTGCTGTGATGCTGAACACTGTGACACTGATGAGTCAAATGTTAAAAAAGGACTTTAGGAAAGGCAAATTTTGCCAGAAAGGACTTACAGTGGAGTGAGTAGCTCACCAAATTTTTAACTTGGCAACTAATTAGTAACATTATAAAGGCAAGAACCAACAACAACTTTCACAGACACAATGGAAAGAACCTAATACTTAACAAGAAAAAAATTCACATAATGTCAAGAAAGCAAAAGGCATCTTCAAAACTGTGGGGAAAAACAAATTATGCCTTCTCAAAAAAAAGCAGAGACTATCATAGATCTTATGACTACCACAGAGTCAAGAAGGCAGATGATATATGTTGCTCTTATGACCTTTGAACAGTTAAAATGAAAGTATAAATGATGGAAGAAAAAATGGAAGCCACAAATAAAGGGAATAACCTAGAGGTAGAGAACCAGAAAAAAATGTACTGATGAAGAGTTGTTTGAACAGCTACAAACAAAGGTGCAAATGATGGAAGAAACAATAGAAACCACTAAGAAAGCAAATGCTCCAGAGACACAGAGCCAGAACAAATATATTGATGAGGATGGACTTGCACAAACATGGACACACTCCAGGAAAAGCAGTCAAGTCCAAAAGCTCGCCACGATTCCTGCGCTCACACCACCATGCTCCTTCCTTCTGGCAAGGAGAACTTCCCAAGACCCTGGGAGGAGCCAGCCGAACCAGGAACAACATGGCTGCTTCCTACCCAGCTGCCTTTGGGCTTAAGGCCGCCTCCTGGTTCAAACCCTAGGCCCAGGCTGGCTAGCCTCACTCCAGGGACAGAGCAAACCTGCATGTCAAACACACTCCAAGAAAAGCAGTCGACTCCAAAAGCTTGCCACGATTCCTGCGCTCACACCACCATGAAAGAACACACACACACACACACACACACACACACACACACAAGGAAGAAAGAGTTGAAACTATAGATAAAGAGGTATAAAAACTTAAAAATCATCACAATGTAGCGTGGGTACTGCCAACACAGTACTAGAAATAACAGAAAGTCATGAAAATGCACTCTATAATATTAAGACAGAAATGGCAGAAGTATTCAACATGTTTGAAGGACAAAAAAGTAGAACAAAGAGACAGTGAGCTGGAAGACAAGAACCTCAATGGAAACATACTAGAAAAAAAATCAAAGATGAGGCATAAAGAATATGAAGAAAATATTAGAATCTTGTGGAATGACATCAAAAGAAATAGCATATGTATGATTGGAATTCCAGAATATGAGAAGAATAAGGAAATCACTGAGAAATTTGTGGAAGAGGTATTAGAAGAACATTTCCCAGATACTATGAAGAATGAAGAAATCCACATTCAGGAAGCTCAGAGAATACCAAATACACTAGACCCAAAAGGAAAATATCAAGACATATCATAGTCAAGGGAGCTCTGGTAGCCTAGTGGCAAGAAGCTGTACTGCAATCCCAAAGGCATGTGCTTCAAATCCACCAGATGTTCCGCTAGAAAAGGAAGGGCAATCTCCTCTTGTTGTTGTTGTTGTTGTTATGTGCCATCGAGTCATTTGCGACTCATAGCAACCCTATGTACAACAACCCTAAACCCTGCTCTATCCTGTGCCAATCGCACTGCCTCTGACACACCTATCCTGATTGACTCAGTCACTGAATCAATCCATCTTATAGAGGATCTTCCCCTCTTGTGCCGTCCCTCTACCCTCCCAAGCATGATGTCCCATCTCCTCTTACACCAGTCAAATTCGATTCAACAGTACACAACAAGAAAATTTTTAAAAAGACACATCAACATCAAATTCTCCAAAATAAAAGGTAGGGGTAGAATATTGAAAGCAGCATTATAAAAACAAAGAGTCACCTACAAAGGAAATGCAATCATATTAAGTTTTGATTTTTCAGCAGAAACCATGCAAGTGAGAAGACAATGGGATGGCATATACAGAGAGTTGAAAGAAAACAATTGCCAACCAAGCATCCTGTACCCAGCAAAGCACTCCATCAAATATGAAAGAAAAATGAGGTCCTTTACATAAAAGAAAGAACCTAAGGAATTTATGAAAACAAAGCCAAATCTACAAGAACTTTTAAGGGAAGTCCTTCATGCAGAGACACCAGAGGAAACGTGGATAGACCATAGTAACAAGAAATAACAAAACAAGAAACACAGCAAAATGGCAATGATAAAACCTGTCCTGTCAATGATTACACTTAATGTGAATGGACTTAATGTAACAGTTAAGAGAAAAAGAGTAGCAGAATGGATGAAATCACAAAGCTCATCAATATGTTGTCTATAAGAGACATATCTAATAAACAAAGAGAAAGATAGACTCAAAATCAAAGCTTAGAAAATAAATATACCAAGCACATGGCATCCACAAAAGAAGCAGGAGTAGCAACACTAATCTCTGATAAAAAAGACTTCAGAATGAAAATCGCCATAAAAGATAAGGAAGGATAGTATATAATGATTAAAGGAACAATAGATCAAGAAGACATAACACTGGTCAACATTTATGCACCAAATTATAGAGCTACTAAATACATGAACAACCTTTAATTGAACTGATGAAAGAAATAGTACCACAAAAGTGGTAAGAGACTTTAACATGGCACTCTTGCCAGAGGATAGGTCAACTCAAAAGAAACTTAACAAAGATGCAGAAGACTTAAACTACACAGTCAGCAAACTCTACCTTGTGGATAAATTCAGGGAAGTGCACCCAACTAAAACTCAATTCACTTTCTTCTCAAGTGTACATGGTACATTCTCCAGAACTGATCACATATTAGGGCACAAAGCAAGCCTCAATAAATTTTAAAAAAACAAACCAAAAACCATTGACATAATGCAATGTATCTTTTCAGACCACAATGTCATAAAACTAGAAATTAACCACAAGAGTATAAAGCTTATAAAGCCACCAATGTGGAAGCTAAATAACACCTGCTAGGAGATGATTGGGTTATGTTGTTGTTTGTTGTTAAGTGCCATCGAGTCGCAGGCAACTAATAGTGACCCTATGAACAAAAGTTCTGAACACCTCCTGTAAAACTTTCGTCCTTTCTCCAAGTTCATAGGGTTTCCTGAGGCAAGCTATTGTGGAAGTGGATGCCACTCTTGCTTCCAAGCCTGTTTCACCAAACACTGTCCACCATGGGTAACCATTCTAGCATTTGACTCATCAGCTTCACAGCAACCACA
>NW_006399789.1:9369851-9371052 GCF_000299155.1 Elephantulus edwardii | reverse complement strand
TCTACATGTTCAGTGCAATCCAAATACAGATACCAAATTCATTTTTCAAGGAGATCAAAAGGGAAATTTTCAAGTTTATTTGCAGATACCTGAATAAAAGAAGTACTTCTGAAAGACAAAAATGAAGTGGGAGACATAGCACTCCCTGACCTCAAAACCTACTACACAGCAATAATATCCAAAACAGCATTGACTGGTACAATGACAGCCACATAGATAAATGGAACAGAACTGAGAACCTCAAAATAGATCCAACTATCTATGGTCAACTGATATTTGACAAGGAAATCAAAGCTATCAAATGAGGAAATTAAAACCTTTTCAACAAATGGTGCTGGAAAAACAGGACTTCCACCTGCAGAAAGCTAAAACTGGATTCACATCTCACATCATACACAAAAATCAATTCAAGGTAGATCAGAGACTTGGGAGAAAAGCCCAAAACCATCAAGTTCATAAGAAACTTTTCATAACAAACTGGGGTTAAGCTTGGAAAGCTTAGTATACAGGATAAAGAGAAAACCAAATAAGCCAAAAATAGACAATCTGAAGAGGATCAACTTAATGAATGGGACCTTCTAAAGATTAATTCTCCATGCTCATAAAAGTCTTTTTTTCCAACAAGGTGAAAAGAAAACCTTCTCACTGGGAACGAACATTTAGCAATACCATCTAAGACAAGGGTATCATAACTAAAGTTTATCGAATTCTACAGGGCCTCCAGAAGAAAAAGACTGATAATCCAACTACAAAATGAACAAAAGACATGGAAAGACTTTTCACCAATGAGGACATTCAAATGGCCAACAGACCAATGAAGAAATGAGTTAAATCACTGGCAATAAAAGCAATGCAAATCAAAACCACAATGAGATACCATCTCACTCCAGACTGGCAAAGTTTAGCAGGAAGTAAGTAAAAAATGTTGGTGAGGATGTGGAAAGATAGGAACTCTTATACATTTTTGGTGGGTACAACCACTCTGGAAGGTAGTTTGGTGTTTCTTCAACAAGCTGAACATAGAAATGCAGCTTTGTTCACAATAGCAAGGAGTTGGAAACAACCTAAGTGCCCATCAACAAACGAATGGATAGAGAAGCTGTGGTATATTCGCACAATGGAGTACTATGCTGCATTAAAAAACAAGGAACTCATGCAATATTACTCAAAATGGTTGACTCTGGAGAACATTATGCTGAGT
>NW_006399789.1:9364101-9368493 GCF_000299155.1 Elephantulus edwardii | reverse complement strand
GTAAAAAATTTTTAAAAACCTTAAAAAATAAATAAATATCTTTTCAGTCACAATTTTAAAAAAATTACATGTCTTTAGTTTGACAGTATAGCTACTTATTACCTTTAGGCCACCAGAGCTCCCTTTTTTAACTGAGGAAATGCAAATGACCCTAGAAAAGGTCATATAATAAGCCTTCTCAACTGTTTAACCCATGGAGTTAGGTGTCAATGAGTAACTATGCCTTACAGAGATCCTATGAACAGCAGATTGAAAACGTGCTCTAATCCGCACGGTCTTCACAGTGTCCACCATGCTCAAGCCCGTTGTTGGAGTCAACCTATCTCACTAGTCATCTTCCTCTCTTTTGCTTACTTCACCAAACATGGTGTTATTTTTCCAAGGACTGGTGCCTCCCTCTGGTGTGAATGAATCAAGCAATCCTGTGTAAGTTCACTGAGTACCCGAGAGAGAGGGAGAAAGAGAGAAAGAGAGAAAGGACAATCAGAGAAACTGAAGACAAACGCTGCTACATTTCACCTGGCCAGTTTCTTTATCAAAATCCTACTTTCATTTTATGCATCTGAATCAGTTTACCTCTCTTCAGCTTGACGTTTTTCTCTAAAGTCTGCACAGTGATTCTGTGTTAATAGCAATTGCCTCTGAGTCAACTCTTTTCCCCCTGTGCCCCGGAGGGCATGTTGCTAATAGCCTGCCAGCTGGCTGCGCTGACGATGAAAACCTGCTGCAACACGCCAGCGTCCAGCCCTAGCCGGGAGGGGTCCCGGGTTCCAGACCAGGGGAAAGTGTGCAGAACAGTTCATTCTAATTATACCATAGAGTCTGAACTGAGGGCAGGGATCTCAACTGTAGCCAATTGTATGCCAACTGACTAACGTGAGTTGTTGTCCATAGGGTTACTATGAGTCGTAGTTGGTTCAGAGGCATCTAACAGCAGCAACAACAACAAAGTGAGCTGGGCTGTCACGTAAAAAAGAAATGATGTTTCCAGTTCCCTCGTTAGAACCACTTTGTGGCTTATTACTCTAGTTAGGTGCCATGGAGCTGATTTTGATTCTTTGTGATCCCAACGTGATGAAATACAACTGCCCTTGAGGGATTTCTAGGCTATAGCCTGCGTGGGAAAGAGCACTGGTTGTACAATGGTAAAGGATGATGCTGCTAGCTTAGTGGTAAGAAGTTGTGCTGCCAACCCAAAGGCACACAGTTCAGAGCAACTAATTGTTCTGCAGAAGAAAAATGGGTAATTTTTTTAAAAAAAACAACTATAAAATTTGTATTTCTTACGAAGTTTGTATTCATTGTTTTTCATACTGGATCTTTCCCATTTCTTTTACCACCCCTCCCTCCACCCATGAAGTTGTACGACCCTATAATTAACCCCCTCCTCCCCTGCCCATCCTCACCCCTCTCTCCTCACACTCCCCCCTCCTTGGATCCTCATACACCTTTTACGGTAATGGTCTTATATAGTATGGACTGAGCTCACTTAGCATAGTGTTCTCCGGTCTCTCCCAAGTTAGGTAGTGATTGACAGAATCATTGTTCCTGCATGCTGCGTAGTATTAAACATGGGTAATCTCCTGTTGAATTTACTGCCTCTGAAAACCCACTGGAGGATGAGCTGTGGGCTAGTTCTGACCCCACAGTACATAAAAACAACATCAACTAAATCAAGGGTTGGCCCATCTGGACCCACTGGTGGGAGAAGAGAATTAGTGCTGCCATAAATATCAGCACCTAGAAAACCCTGTGGGGCAATTCTACCCTGTTCTTAAAGGGGTGCACGAGTTAAAAAAAAATCTAATCCATAGCATGCAAAAGACTCTTCTATTAGCGTTGCTGAGAGTGACTCTGAGAGACTAACCTTTTGTTTAGCAAACAATCTGATGTGTGTTTTGGGTTTGCAAAGATGTACACTGAATCTAGCCTGGAACAGAGATTGCAAATGAAAATGTTCCAGATAACAGTGGGAGCCGGTAGACACTAAGAGTTTGGAAGCTCTTGGAGAAGAGACCATACAAAGCAGGAGCTTTAGGGTAGGAGGCTCTAGTCCTGAATTTTAAGGTGACTTCTCTTATGTGCCTGGCATTGCTGTTGCTCTGAGGAATGAAAGAACAAGGGTCCTGTGAAAGGAAAGCCACATGGACAGACAGTAAGTAGCAAGTAGAGGCTGCAAGATGGAGAATAAATACAGAAATTTTAGCAGAAGCAGAAATTAAAGGTGAAAGGCAGTCACAAGAATGGAGCCCTTATCTTGGGAATCCTTAGTCAGTTCAGGAAGAGTTCTGGGATTCCAAGAATTTGATACCAAGAAAACAAACAGATTCATCATAGAGAGGATTAAACCAGGCTGCTCCTTGGAGGCAAGAATTCTGGGGCTTCGCCTGACATACTTTGGACATGTTGTAAGGAGAGACAGGTCTTTAGAGAGGGACATCATGCTGGGCAGAGTGGAGGGACAGTGCAGGAGGGGAAGACCCTCTATGAGGTGGATTGATTCAGTGACTGGGGTATTTGGGATTGGTGTGTCAGAGGCAATGAGATTGGCACAGGATAGAGCACGGTTTAGGGCTGTTGTACATAGGGTCGCTATAAGTCGCAAACGACTCGACGGCACATAACAACAACAACAACAACAATTTGAACCACTTTACCTGGGAGGGAAGGAAGGAAGGAAGGAAGGAAGGAAGGAAGGAAGGAAGGAAGGAAGGAAGGAAGGAAGGGAGGAAGGAAAAGAAAATGATAAATTCAAGATACTAGAAGTCAGAAGTTTTTAAAAGGCCGTTTTTCATCATTAATTCGCTTGCTCTTGCTGCTAAAGCATGATAATGGAAGTGGCATCTCTTTCTTCTTCATAAGACATGGCACTCCACTGCTTCAAATTTTAGATGACCACTACCCGTCAGTAGTGGTAGGCTTCTTAACTGGGTAAAGCTCTACTGAGTTCAGTGTATGGTGGTAAAATGACTTTGTGAAGTGAAAAAATTAGTTCACCCGTTTTTGTGGTACAAAATACCCACCTTGGCCAATTGAAAGCTACATACTTTCATTGAATATAAAATTGGTAAGAGATGTGTAGGATTGGCTCTCAAAAGCCAGCATCATCACGCAATCCACATGTGGGTAATTAATTCCACTCTTATCACAGGATCAGCCACCTGGCTGTCTTTCAATTCCTTTTACTTGCTCTGTTTCTTCCCACCACATGACGTTTGCACTTTCTGTTCCTTCTGCCTAGGATGCTCCTTCCTTCTTTTTCATCTAATCGGCGTCTACTCATCCATCAGTTCTCCAGGTAACACTGACTTCTCTGGGTAAGACTTCTCTGATTTACCTGACTAGATAGAGGACATGAAACCTCCGTTCTAACCTTCCTCCTATGCTATATCACAGGTATAATTTTCCATTTGCTCAATGTTCATTTGATTCCAAACTCCAGGAGACCATGGTACAAGTTATGATTTTTTCCCCCCAGATATAATGTAAACATATTTTGGTTCACATTACATCTTCACCACATACTCTGAAAAATGACAGATGTGTGGTCATTTTTTGTTAAATCATAGACCATCCCCCAATCCTAGTCACTTTCAGTCTGAAAGCAAAAAGGGTGGAGCACAGGGGTAATCTTATCTCTCCATTCTTCAACACTATGCCTGGAGATGCTTCTGACAATCTCATGTGAGTGTGACCCAAGGCTATCAAGCAGATCTTTGTTCTTAGAGACTTTCCATCAGGACCCCCAGGGCTGTAAATCTTAATGAGAGCAGACTATTCAGTCTCCTCACCTTTGGAATCCAGCTGCGGGATTCAAATTTCTGATGTTTCATTTGTTGTTGTTGTTGTTGATTGTCATCGAACACGACTCACAGTGACCCTATGAGCAAAAGACATGGAGCCTTTCTATAACTATCATCGTTTCTCAAAGTTCATAGAATTTCCAGAGATGTGCTGTTTGGGAAGTGAATGCCACCCCTGCTTCCAAACCTGTCAGCAGCCAATTATATAATGTACTACATCCCCATGCCTGTGAATCTAAGGTAAATTATTCGTATATGGAGAGCCAATGTTAAACCAGCTTAGAAGTTTAGAATTCATTTTGCTTCAGCTTGAGATACCGGACACAAAAACATCCTGTGTCATTACTGGCTAGCTTCATCATCAAATAATCATCTTTTATACTTAACTCACATTAATATATTCAACTATATTATAATTGTTGTTACTGATAATTGCCTTCAAGTTGAGCACAACTCATAGCGACCCTGTGAACAAAAGGCCTGAAGCCCCTCTACAACTATTGTCATTTATCAAAGTTAATAGTTTCTAGAGGCATGTTATTGAGGAAGTAGATGCCACTCCTGCTTCCAATTATTATAATTATAATTC
>NW_006399789.1:9351748-9364001 GCF_000299155.1 Elephantulus edwardii | reverse complement strand
AATATTATTTACATTATATAGAATATTGTTATTCTGGAAAAACCATGAAGAAGGGAAATTGGGACTTTGTGAAGGATATATGTAACTGCAGCCCTCAACCAACCACTATTTTATCTAATAAAACAAAAAATTACTTGAGTGGCAAGAATAACTCTATAAGGCAAGGAGAAGTTAAGCAAAGGGCCCAAGGTCATGGGTCCTGAAAGTGGTGGGGGCAAACTGGGAAGGCAGGGACTTTGACAGTAGAACCCACGCTTCCAATCATTGTCCCAGCAGCCGAAGGCAGAAAGGTCAGATGCACAGTTGACAGGGTAACTCTTTGGTCATCGAAGACTAACAAGGGTAGAGTTGGAAGGAAACAAGAAGAAATTTCAACACTGAGATGACAGGGTTAGATTATATCTGTGTTTGTCTCTAAAAATCTCATGTAAAATGGCTGTAAAGTAATTTTTAAAGAGGAAAAAAAATCCTCAAAACTCAAGACTTATATCTTTTGACTATTGAAGCTTGCCCATACACTGTCTTTAGCTTCTTGCCAATGATTTTGAGAGCATAAGTAGTTATTCCTCTCTGGTCATGTGAGCTCTGCCCTAGCCTAGTCATAATAGTAGGAGCATGTTTTGGTAGTAAAATTGTAGTTCAACTTGGTTATGCATCAAGAGTCAAACACTGCCTATAGGCAGTTTAATATAACTTTCTGTAAAAATCCCTAAGAGGTTAAAAGCAAATATAAGAAAAAGAAAATCAAAATAGTTTGAGAGATATATACACCTCACTTGCTACTAATCAACTTTCACCATGAACTTCCTATGTGCCAGGTGCAGCCTCAGTGCTAGACAGGCGATATTTTGTTTAATTTTTGCAGACACCTTGTGACCCAACAACTGTGTTGTTCTCATTTTACACTTGAGAAGTGAAGAAGCCAGCTCAAGTTGACACATTCAGTTGAAAGGAGATTAGAATAGAACTCCTTTCGGTCAATTCACCCTGTAGTATAATACTGAACTATATAAAAGGTCGATAAGGATGTGTCCTTGGAATTTTTGCTGGTCACTCACAAGATTGGATCTTCCTGTCAAGTCAGTTCACATCTTTCTGGAAGGCTTTGAGAGATGGGCTCCATTCCAAAGTTCTGCTTTATAAGCAGATTGCCGGAGCTGCCCATTCGTTTCTTTTCCAAAACACCCAGCTCTGTGAAATAGGAAAGCGGCAAAACCATAGCAGTAGATTTCTACTTGAACGTATGTGAATCATCCGGGGAATTCTGGGAAAAATTATTTGCATCTGGACCTCATCCCAAACCAATCAAATCAGAATCTCCTCGAGGTGAGGCCTGGACATTGATGAGCTGTTAATTCCTCTGTGATTCAATGTGCATCAGGTCCTAGAGCAGTTTGCTTGTCTCTCACCACAGCTCTGGACACCATTCAAGACCTTCCTCTCTCGCCTCTAGATCTTCCCCACCCCTAGCCATTTTTAACAATTCATGGAGGGGGAAAGTTTAATGCGCCATGAATTCACCGCACTTTTCCCTAAAAAGTCCAATCTGTAAGTGCACGCAACTGCTTGTAATTGCTATTTATTCTATAAACTTACCTGCGCTTAGCCACTAGAATTTTCTAGTTTCAAAAGTCATACCAAAAGGCAACAGTAGATGGCCCACCTCTCCAGAAAGAACCATCAAAGAACTGACATTGCTTTACATGGAGTCAAAAGTACGCCTTAGCAATGAATTTGGCTTCACATTCAGGAGGAGGTGGGGGCAGTGTTAGAAGATTAACTACATAATGATGAAAACAAGAATGCATGCAGCTTCCCTAGAATAATAAAATAGTGGGTTAAAACGATCACTTAGAAAATACTAAGAATGGAAAGGAGCAAAAGTGATTCCAGGGCAAACACAACAGTCTTTGATACTGATAATGAAAGTAGTGAAAGTTTGAACAGGGAAGTTGGCAAACCATGAAAGATGAGTCCCAAAGTTACCCCTCATCAGGGGTATCTTTTTGGGTTTTCCCCTTTGGGGTGGAAGTGGGAATGAAAGATTTAGGATTATGTGGAAAAACATCTGTGATTAAACAGATCACGTCTTTCCCTGACTGCCAATGCGTCTCAAACTGAGGTCTGACAGGTGTCCAGGAATTTCCATTGCATCATTTCTTCTTAAAATAATTTTCATTTTCACTTTCGCCACTTATATTTAATACTTTAGAGACACCAAGCAAATACACCACTCATTAGAATTTGTCGTTATATGCTGTTGAGTCCGAACCGTCTCACAGCAGACCTTGCTTTCAGAGGCTGTCAATCAATCAGGAGGGAGGTGGGGAGGAGGTGGCTCATCATTCTTCCAGGGAGCAGCTGATGGATTTGAACTAGCTGTCTTTGCATTGGTAACTCACCTCTTTACCCACTGGGCCACTTGGAACTCAGAGTTTAAAGGAAGTGCAGTTGTAGCTAAAATCTAACTTCTCTATCATTAGGCATCTAGGATGAAGTGCTTGTGACAATTGAAATGAAGCATAAAGTAGATTATTTTTCCCTACACATGTACCTTTTTTTAAAAAAGAAAATTATTTTAATTGTGAGTTTAATGAAAGTTTACAGAAAAGTTGTTTTTTCTTTATTCATATACATTTTAGCTGGAGAAAAAAATGATAGCACATTCTGTAAAGAAAACTTTCACCTTCAGATCTCAAAACCCACTCAAAGGATACTCATTCTTCAAGCAGGAAACTTCTAAAATCTGCTACCAAGTCAATTCCAACAGGCGGCAACCCTTCACAGATTCCCGAGGCTATAAATACACATGGCAGGAGACAGCCACATCTTTCTTCCCTGGTGTAGCTGGTGGGTTTAAATTGTCAACACTTACCCTACTTCTCCAAAAGGATTCCTTCAAGTAGAAAGTGCATACTATTCTTTTCACTTTACAACTGGGTTAAGTGAGAGAGAGATGAAAAGTGAATTGGAAGAGATTTCCAGGTCAAGTCTCATTAAGTGCTATGGTTAAGTGGCTTTTCCTGCATTTTATCCTTTGGACGGGTAGAGGTTGGATGTTGCATTTTCACTGTTAATGCTGATGGTGTCCTAGTTCTAGGACCTGACGTGACTAAACGTCCTGACCTCAACTTTAGTCATTACTTTCGGCTTTTGACATCAAACTTACTCTGGACCTACACAAAGCCAGAAATGCTTCTCAAAGCTGAAGAGGGCCGGGGACAGGGCAAGAGAACAGAGCACATCCTTTTCATGATGTTTATGACCCAAATCACAGCTAGATGCCAGAAGCGCTCAGCCCCAACACACAAGACTTCAGATACGAGAGAGAGTTAAACCCTCAATTCCTAGCCATCATGTGGGCAGTTCTACTATCCCAACCAGAGGTAGCTTGAAAGCAAAGCTTGGAGTTCTGCTTCTGAAAGGCCACAGTCTTGAAAACCCTGCAGAGCTGTACCCCTTGCACACATGGGACCACCATCCATCAAAATCAATGTCACAGCACCTGCCAACAACAAAGTCAGAGTCCTCCACATACACAACTGCAGATCATTGGAGTCCAGAGAGCCTAAAAAGGAGTTGGAGGGAGCCCTGGTGGCACAAACAACCAAGTATTTTACTAGTAGCTGACTGGCTCTATAGAAGAAAGACCTGCCACCACTCTGTCCTGCCATCTGGCAGTTTGGGCAGGCTCAGCAATGTCTTGATCCTGCCTTGAAGCTTTGCTGGAAAATAGAGATGTTTTCTGTCCAGCCCGTTCATCTCCAGCCCTCAGTAAGCAGAGAGAAGGGAAAGGTGGGAGTGGCCTGGAGGAGACTGCTGGGGCCAAAGCAGAGATGGCATCAGGGCCATAAGGGCAGGTAAACAGTGGGTTATAGCTTAACCACATCCTTCTAGCAGTGAGGTCACTCTAGCCTTGGCCCAGCTCTGTATACAGATAGGTAAAGGTCTAAGGATGCACCATCATGTGTTTATGCTGCTTGGGCATGTGAGGCTGATTCCTATTTAATGCTCAGAATAGGAAGCTACTGACAGCTCTTTATAACAGTGCAGACAATTCAGGTGGAATACCCATTCTACGTAATTGTATCTGCAAACATACATGGTGATGGTGGTAGTAGAGCTGTATTATAAGTCTACGTATTCGGGAGCTCTAGTGGCCTAGTGATAAGAAGCTACACTAGAACCCTGAAAGCAAGTGGTTCAAATCCACCAGCTGCTCCATAGAAAAAGGATGGAAAATCTCCTCACATGAGAAATACTGCTTCTGAAAACTTGCTGGAGGGTGAGCTATGGGTCAGTTCTGACTCAATGGTATACAACAAAAACCAACATGGCTCACCTAATTCTTAAGTACTTAGCTAATTCTATTGTAGCTATGAATAAGCGTTTGGTCAATTCTGTGGCTGGAGCGGTGGGAATAAGTGTGTTTGGGATGGCTAGGTTGGCACAGGATAGCACGGCGTTTACAGCTCTTGTACGTAGGGTCACTATGAGTCACAAACGACTTGATGGCACATAACAACAACCCCTGTCTTAAGCACACTATTTCTATGCATAGACTATACAGATATTTCTTTAGAAATGTCTTTAAAACAATGTATATGAACTTTGTAAGTAAACCAGTAAGAAATTAAAATTTTATTTTAAAATAAATATTATTTCTACGAATATTTTCAGGAAGTTACTAATCAAATAATCATTATATAATTTTTGTTTTTACTTTAAAAATTGTTTTAGTCTTTTCTGAGGCCTTGAGAGTAAAATGAAAATTTTAAGATAAAGACTACTGACAATTTTAACTCACAGTGACCCTGGGTGACAGAAGTCAACTGTCCCGTAAGGTTTTCTTGTTGTAACCTTTAAGGAAGTAGATTGCCAGTCCTTTGTCCCACAGAGGTTCTTGGTAGATTGGACCCAGCAATCTTTACGTTAATAACCAAGTATTTAATTGTAGTACCACCAAGTTCTTCTGTTTTTGTAGGGATTTCTGACATTCATACGGTTTGCTTTAGAAGCAAAGATGGTAAAAGTTTGTCTCATATTCGTTAGATACACTGTCAAGAAGAACAATCCTGAGAAAAAGACATCATGCTGGGAAAGGTCGAGGGTCAGAGAAAGAGATACTCTCAATGAGATGGATTGACACAGTGATTATAACAATGGGTATCGTGAGATTGACACAGGATAGGGCAAAGTCCTGATATGTTGTTCATAAGGATGCTACAAAGAGAAGTCAACTGGATGACAGCTAACAGATTTCACCACCAACAGGGTGCCTTACAGAAGGACTAGAAGATCTTTCATAAACCATTTCCCATCTCTCTCTTCACCTTTATCATCTACCACTCTTCATTCTCTGTCATATTCCCTCCAAACATGCCTACTACCTTTGCCATACAGAAACAACCATTTTCAGAGTCTACTTTGACCATAAGTGCAAGCTGGAAGTCTGAGGGCTCAGCCCTCCTATAGCTATGTTTTGTTTAGGTCTTTCAGTATTTTTAAAACATTTTTGTTCGATCATTTCAAAGGGCTTCTATCTCCTTGTAAGAAATGGAAGACTAGTAGACAATGGGCCCATATTCTTATACAGTAGCAAACAGCTGGTGAAGATAAGTAACGTCATCTTGCTTTCGCTATCTCATGCATACTCTCACTCACCCACTGCAACTGAGTTGGTTTTGATGCAACGGGACCTTCCACTGAATTTACAAGGCTATAAATCACAAGGGGAGGAGGCTGTCCACCTTTCCTAAGGATCTGCTGTGTTTTCAAACTGCCAGAGATACTTGGCCTTTGGATTAGCAGTGTAACTCCTTAGGGACTATGCTACAAGATCTTCCTGTGAATGCCCTGATCTTCATAATCTCACCACTTTCCTCTGCATCATGCCCAGAGCTTTATCACATTTTTTATCTGTGTGGCCTCTGCAAGATTGCATAGTTTCACATCATAGTGTTCCCTTGTAATAAAGAGCAAGAACATAAACTTAAAGATTAAGGTGTACCCGACCCAAGTTATATTTGCAGTTGCTTTAAACACCTGTGGAAGTTAGACAATAACTAAAGAGGACTGCCTGTGAAATGTGTCGATGGCAAAGAGAATCGAAGGTTCCATGCACTGCCAAAAGAAGAAACAAATCTGTCTCTGAGGAAGTACAACTAGGTTGCCCCTCAGAAGTAAGGATGGTGAAACTACATCTCACATACTTTGGGTATTGTTATCAGGAGGTAACAATCCTCAAACAAAGGTATCATTCCTGGAAACTTAGATGGTCAACACAAGAGAGAAAGACCTTCCACAAGATGAGTTGATGTAGTGACTACAACAGGCTTGAGTATGTGGAGATCGTGAAGATGGGGAAGGATCCGGCAAGCTTTCAAGTTGTTCACGGGGTATCTATGAGTCATAGTGACCCAATAGCACCTAGCAACAACAGTTGCCTCATTCTAGCTCCTGTTTGGAAAATGTTCTTCTTTGTGTATTTGTGGTAGAATTTTACCAATTCCAATCCAAGATCCCCTCCTCTTGTGAAACCCTTTATCAGTCGCCTTCATCTCTGATCACAGAGCACTCTGCACACACAGTTATCAGAGCCCTGATAACACTGCATTCATGTTCATTTTAAGCACAAACCCCCTGAGTACATGTCTTCTCAGGTCTCAGGATCTGGTTCTATTTAGTTTAGTATTGCCAATATTTAGTTGCTGATGGGTGGATAAATATCCAAGGGGGTTAGAACATGGTGTAGAAGAGAGTAGATTAATTGAAAAGGGAAAGGATATTTTTGTTTAGTCAGGCAGAGATTGTTTAAACAGTGGTTGAAAGTGGGACAAAAAAGTAGGGTAACAAGAAAGTTAAGAACATGAGCGGAATCCTTGGCTAAGAGAAAGTTTAGAAAACAGGGCACGTGACTACACATTCAATGATACATGCAAAAATGATTAGGTCAAATAATAAACATACTTGGGGAAAACTTACAGATACTAAGCGCTGATAGGCCATAGCTAAAATACTTTAAAATGCAACCAGTCATGTTTTGCTACAATTAAATACGAACAATTTGAGGAGAGAGCTAGAAATCTCTTCCACTTTAGCCAGTGAAAGAGACTGAAATTGCCAGATGTATGTTGTGAAAGGGTGGGAAAAACCAGAGAAAGTAACTCTAATTTTTCTGAATTTTTCACTTAAGAATGAAGGGAGTGCATAAAAATATTGAATTTATTAACACTGCCAAGAGTTGCCTGATAGGTAGATCTTTTTCCAAAATATAAATCACACTTATCTTTAAATAACATAAGCTCCTACCTTGATTCTAATGAACAACCACATGGGGAGAATTTGTTACTCAATGGAGTATGTGAAAGTACCAATCATTTATACCCATAACAATAAAAATTAGTAATCTATGCTGGGCAATGACAAAGGGAGCTCTCGTGGCCTAGTAGCAAGGAGTTGCACTATCCACCCAAAAGCTGATGGTTCAAATCCAACAGCTACTGCTCCACAAGAGAAAGATGGGCAATCTTTTCCCATGCAATTTCTAGCTTCTGAAAACCCACTGGAGGGGCAGCTATGAGTCGTTTCCGACTTGGCACCACATGACAGTGACGACATCAATAACCATACACAAGGGAGCTCAGCAGCATAGCCCATAAGGAGTCGTGCTGCTAACTCAAGGTTGCACCTCTCCAGAAATCTGACTCCACCAGTGGCTCTGAGGGAGAAAGATGGTCACTCTTCTCAGTGTGCTTCACAGCCTGGAAAACCTGCCAAAAATTCGACTCTGAGTCGATTGTGACTTGCTGGCAATAATTTGTTCAGTATACAACAATGGTCTGCTTTGTGTAATGGACTCTCCCTTATTACTTTAAGAAAGATACATACTTCTTTGCATCTAATTCTCAGAATACCTCCTTTAGCTTCTAACAGAAGTGCACTGACAAATGTGTCCTTTCACTTAAACATGCACTGGAACGTATGTTTTTTATTATCTCCTATTAATCTACTCCTACTTCTTTTCCACTAGCTGCTTAAAAAGGAAAATGAGAGGAGCATGTAGTAATGGACATAAAAAAAATACAAGTTTCCAATTTTTTAAATGAGAGAAAGGAAGTACAGGTTGACAAGTTTGTGTGGGAGGGTTATTTTGAATGACTTCAAGGAACCTTGAGTGAGTGTGTAACACAAAGTTCATGGCAGACACTTAATTTCTTGTTTTTATTCTCCCTTTTACCAAATCCTGTTGCTGAAATTAAACATACATAGCTGAGCATACAATACTAATTTCTTCACATATCATCTATGAAGTTACAAAACTCATGATGAAATAACAGCCTCTTTAAACACTGTGTCCCATATCTCTGACTTCAGTTGATGCCGTTATAAGGTCCTGGACATCAGAATATTCATTCTCAAACTCTTACTCCTCAAAGTTCTGCTGCATAAGCAAATAAGAGGTAGAAAAGTTAAGAGGCAAGTTGAAATATCTTCTTCTGGGAAGCAGAAAGTCATTTCTCCACATTATCGTTCTGAAGTATCTATTATCATGGTCAAATCCTTTCCTGTCACCAGTAGTTTTTTTATTAAATATTTTTTTAAACTTCATTGAGTATTAAAATGCATAAACTTCATAGCACATAACTGATTTCTTTAATTCTAGAGAGCTAAAATTTTGCATTGGAAAATTGGCTAAAATACTACTAAGGCAAAAATGGCCTTATCTACCATCTTTCCCCCCCCCATTTCTATTCTTTGCCATATCAGAAACTGACCTTTGACTTGTAAGAAGAATGCAAAATTTGGCTAAGATTGTCATTATCTCTTTTTCAATGTATCAGTCAGCATGAAATCTTGCCGATCAATTTCTATTTAAATCAGCCACCTCTCAGATAGAGCCATGCAAGTGGTTAGCACGCTAAGCTGCTAATCTTTAAAGGCCAGAGGTTCAAGTTCACCTTGAGATGGCTTGAAAGAAAGCCTGGGTATTTACTTTTAAAAAAAAATCAGTCATTGAAAACTCTGGAACCAAGACATACTCTGGTCTCCACACATCGTCACTATGAGTTGAAATCAAGTCGATGGCCACTGGTTTGGTTTGGTAATACAATTTAATTTACTTAGCTGAATGCTTTGTTCTTAGTAGAATGTTTGGTTTTGTTTTATTCTTTATTTTGTCATTGCTACACACTGTTGCATTAGAACCAACTCATAGCTAACCTTCCAGTAGGTTTTCTGAGGCTGTAAATCACAAGAGAGGAGGCTGATCATCTTTCTTCTGCAGAACAACTGGTGGATTTGAACAACATGCCTTCAGGTTGACAGTCTAGCTCCTTACCACTAGGCCACAAGAGCTCTTTTCTTATTTAAGCTCACCAAACAGCCCATTAACATGTGATTCAGTACCATTTGCAAATGACCTCTTGCTTACATGTGGATTGGGACCAAATACAGACCTAAATGCATTAGGAAAGATAGCAATTAACTTTGGCACTTGGCAGTTCTGTAACCTTAGGCAAATTCCATAGCTTCTCCTGAACTCTTAGTTCCCTCATCTCCAAAAGGAGAATAATGCCTACCCTCGATGGTGCTGGGAGGTTTAGATGGGATGATACACCAAGCCCTTGGTCTAGTTCCGGGAATATAAAAAGTTTCTCAATAAATAATAGTGACAATGATGATGCTATCCGGGCAAAATCAATATGTTATTGGAGAACAGGAAAGAAGAGAATAGTTTTGAGTATTCCATACCTAGCCCATGGGTACCACGCTGGGTGCATGATTTCTTCACTCAACTCAAGAATAGATAGAAAGAAAGGTTTCTAAAGCTTCTTGAATGACACAGATGGATGATAGGGAGTCGTTGATGAGAGGAAGTCAATGACAGGTTGTGCAGAGCTTATATTCTAGTGGTGGAGAAAGTAATTATGAAGTTCAAAACATTCAAATACAAAGTGTATTAGAATGTAGCTAAGCACTAAAGAGACATATCAGCAAGGAAGGGGCATGGGGAATGCAGAAGTGGACAGTTGACATATTAGAGTGAACAGGAAGGTCTTACTGAGAAGGTACATTTGAATAAAGATCTAAAGGAAGACAAGATTGAGTCATCTGGACAGAAGAGCACACAGACAGAAGAAAAGACAAGTGCAAAGGCCCTGCTGTAGGAGCCAAAACCAGTTGCTATCAAACCAGTTCCAGCTCCTGGTGGCCCTGCATTGTAGAGTAGCTATGTGCTCCCTCGGTGGGTGTCTCATGGATACAACTGCTCAGAAGTCAATCCGCAGCCCTTTCTTGTCAGGAGCTTCTGAGAGGGTTCAAACCATCAACCTTCTCATCAATAGTCCAGAGCCAAGTACTTGTGCCACTCAGGGATTTCTCAAGTTGGAATACTCCACCATGTTCAAGATGAAGCTTAAAAAGGTACTGATGATTAAAATAGTCAGATGAAAACCAGAAGGAGAATATGAAGCCAGCGAAGTACAAAATGTGTGCGTGTGATCAATGTCCACCATGTATATGTCTTTGTGAAGATGTAAGGTTTTTTACTCCAAAGTAACAAACCATCAAAGAGGTTTGAAAAGAGGATTCCCATGGCTTGAACTATCTTTTAAATGAACCACCTGAACATCTATTTAGAAGAGCCTGAAGCTGGCCAACAGAGAGTGTTCTAGGCGAGAGATGATGGCCTTGGTGGACTATGAAGACAGAAATCAACTTTCTAACTGGAAGAGAGCAGTTTTTGTTTACTAAGACAGAAGACACTTGGAAGGACTCTGTTTGGAGAAAAGAAGCAGGAGATGTGGCCAAGAAGGGAGCTGAGGGCAATCCAGATTAGAGATAAGGTTGCAGAATTCTGAGACCAAAGTCTTTTAAAAAGCCATTTGTAATAAACTCAGACTAACAATGGGGTTAACATTTAAGACGTACTGTGTGCCAAGTGAAACAGAGCTTGGTAAAGAAGAGTATAGCAAAAGGATATGGATATGATGATGCAAAGGTTTTGGGGGTCAGTGGTACCACTACAACTGGAGACTGGCCATGCGGTAGGGCAGTGAAGACAATGGAACAATCCTACCTCCTCTAAGTCTACCAGTGAGCCAAATGAACCTACCTATTGTGGTTCTTCTACATCCAGACTCATCTCAAGACCTTTAGTTAATTATTTAATTCTAACTTGAATTTTCTATCATAAACATAGTAAGATTATACTAACATATTATTATACAAAAAGTAATCTTAAAGTTTAGAAAGTAAATGTCTGCCGTATTTTTACACTCTCACATGTGCATTATACTGGTTATACATGCCCCTCAAACTTCTGTGGGCATTCGTTTCCTCTGCACACTACAAGCATTATATGTGTGTGCACATATGTGGAAGAAAGATGGGCAATCCATTCCTGTGCGATTACTAGCTTTGAAAACCCACTGGAAGGTCAGCTATGGGTCGGTTCCAACTCTACAGTACACAACAGCATCACATGTGAAAATATTGTGTTCATTTGCTCCACAGTAAAGAAGGCATCATGCTTAAATTGACATGTGGTTATGCTTATTAGGAATCATTTCTAGTGAATCATCAAGATAACATCTTCCACAAGGCCCCTCAGTAGTCAGCATTCATGGCCAATGAAACTACTTATTCTTGGATAAATACTGCCCATAAGGTGCTCTTTCCTGTCTCTCTTTCCCCACTACTAGGATTTGATTCCTGGCCTCTTCCCTCTCTCTTCCTGCATGTACTCTTTCCTTCTGGGATCTAAAACACCCACACGACCATCATTTTCCCATGTCTTAGTACTAAGTGCATGGATATGCTCTCTGCTGGATACTTCTCACCTCTTGTTGCAGTTATGTACCCAGCTGAAGCTGACTTTTGCTGACCCTCCACCAGGTTTTCAGATGCAGTAAATCACATAGGAGGAGACTGTCTATCTAATCTGGTGAACTCAAACCTTTGGGTTGGCAGTGCAACTCCTTATCCTTAAGCCACCGAAGCTCCATCTCAAAAGCAACACATTTCAGACAGCTGTTTTGTCTTCAAATCCTCTCCTCCTTCAGAATTCCCTATCTCACATGGTACAATATGATTTGTAAAGTTTTAACAACCAGAAACCTGGGAAAACACGGAAACCCTAGATTATTTTATCTCCCCTACTCCGCAACCCTATACCCAGCTAGTCCTGTTAATCCTGAAAGTTAAATGCTAATTCTTTCCATATATTGTTGTTGTTGTTGTTATGTGCCGT
>NW_006399789.1:9327064-9350828 GCF_000299155.1 Elephantulus edwardii | reverse complement strand
TCCTGGTCCAAGTATAAGTTTCGCATTAGAACGATCAAGTATTCTGGGATTCCCATTCTTCTCATAGTCAACCATAGTTTGTTATGATCTACACAGTCAAATGCCTTTGCATAGTCAATGAATTATCTATATAATTAATACATAATTTTGTTATCTATATATCACAACATTTAACAATTGTTACTTGTGTCCCTATTAAATTGTATTTTCCTTAAGAGAGGCTACCAGGTCCAATTGTTGAAGTGAATTGACTTCAACAAAACAAGATGATGTGTTCAGGATGAGACAAAAACATTAATGCTTGTAACAATAACATTAGAGGAAAAAGAGACTTCCATCTTGTCCAGAGAAAAAGTACTATACTAATGCAGAATGGATATGCTTGGTACCTCCCAGAGGTGTGCATACCCAATCTGCTTGCAGAGCACCTGATTACAGACACTCCAATCCATAAATAACTTACATGTAAGCAATGCTGTGGCTGGAAATTGTAGGGAGTAAAGAAGTCTTAAGACACAATCCTCGAGCCCTTCAATCACCTTCCATCTCAATGCAGAGAACACGTAGATGAATTATACATGAACGTATAGACTTAATGGACTTATACAGTGTAGGACTGTGACCTAGAAGAGAACAGTAGTCAATAGAAAGTAGAAGAGAAAGTGATTAGACATGAAAGGCTTGACAGAGGACTTAAACTTGAGAAAAGCCTTTAAAATGGGTAAAATTGAGTAGAAATGGAGGCTAAGAAAAAGAAAGTGATGGGTAGGTGCAACAAAATGTTCATGGGACCACGAAGAGACTGGTCTGACTGAAGGAGATTGTTTGTATTGTGCAAAAGTGGGAAACTGGGTAAATAAGTCCTTGCTGCCTTTGCGTCAACTCCAATTCACAGTGAACTCATGGGGACTAGAGTGGAACTAGGCTTCAAAGGGTTTTCAACAGCTAGTTTTTCAGAAGTAGGTCAATAAGGCTTCCTTCTGAGGTACCTCTAGGTGAATTAGAACCTCTAATCTTTAGAACAGCTGCCCAATTCATTAACTGTTTTTACTACCCAGATCTTCCAAGTCTCTGATAAAGGCTTGCTGGGTGCCAAGCAGTCAGTTCTGACTCATAACAACCCTACATACAACAGAGTGAAGCAGTGCTGTTCCTGCATCATTCTCTCTGTTGTCACGGTGTTATTCCATTGTTGTTGTCACCGTGTCAACCCATCTCATAGAAAAGTCTTCCTCTTTTATGCTGACACTACTTCACCAAGCACAATTCTTCTCCAGGGCATGTCCCTCATGAAACCATGTCCAAAGTGCCTCCACTCTTGCTTCTAAGGAGCTTTCTGGTTGTCTTTCTTTAGAGACAGATTTGTCCATTCTTCTGAAAATTCATGGTTTCTTTAAATACTCTTCATCAACACCATAATCCAGAGGCGTGAATACTTGTTCAGTCTTCCTCATTCATTGTCCAACTTTTACATGCAAGTCGGACAGTGCAAATACCACGGCTTGGCTCAGGGTCCTCTTCCTCCTCAGAGTGCCTTCTTTGCTCTTGAACACTCTGAAGAAGTCTTCTGCAGCGAATTTCCCAAATGCAAGCCACTCTTTGATTTCTAGCCTGCTGCTTCTACATGTACTGTGGATCCAAGCTGATCCAAGTACTGTGAGATCCTTGACAACTTCAACATGGGCTCCACTTCTCATAATGCTGTTTCTTGATCGAGTTGTGAAGAGTGTTGTATTCTTTATAGCAAGGTGTAATGCACAGTAAAGCTTTCACTTATTGATATTCAAGTGCTTCAAGTACTCTTCTCTTTCAGCAAATAAGGCTGCATTATCTACATATATCAGGTTGTTCATGAGTTGGCCTCCAGACCTGATGTTGTGTTTCTTCTTCATATAGTCCCACATTTCATCTGTTTCCTCATGGCAACAAGATGCAACCCTGGCATATACCGTTCATGATTTTAAAGCAGCCAGTGGGGCAAATAAATGTCCCAAACTCACCATAGTTATTAATTTGAGCAACTTCTAATTAAAATGTGGCCATATGCTCTACTGCAAGGTGTAAAAAAAGTATAAATATAAAGACATAACATATAAATAAACACAGACATTGTATTTAGTCATAAATATAATATACATAGTATATAAGGGAGCTCTGGTGACCGACTGGTAAGAAGTTGCTCTGGCACTTTACATGGTTCAGAACCACTAGTTGCTCCTTGAGAGAAAGCTGGGCTCTCTCCTCCCGTGTGACGAACCGCCTCTGAAAACTTGCTGGAGGGTCAGCTATGGGTTAGTTCAGCAAAAAACAACAAAACCAAAACAAAACACAGCAACAAAAAAGAATATATATAGGCCTTTATGTTATTGTTGTGCTGATAACCAAAAGGTCAGTCGTTTGAATCTCCCAGCTGCTCCCTGTGAGAAAGATGGATAATCTCCTCACATAACAATTTCTAGCTTTGGAAACCCAGTGAAGGGTCATCATGAGTTGAAATGACTTGATAACAGTGGATTTGCCTTGGGTTTCATATAAACATATGAAGAACAATGACAGAGTCCCAGCAGTCTACACAAAGCAAAGGAAGGAGAGGGTGTGCTTGGTCCAGTCAATCAATGGACACACATTAAGGATACGCCCGATGTCAATCAATGAAGACACATCAGCTGTTTTTAAGCAGAGGCTTTATTTCACTTTAAGAAGAGGTTTCTTGCTTCCTCCTAAGGATTAAAAAGCTGATCACTTCAATGAGAAAGACAACACGAAAAGGAACTGAGTGGGAGGCAGCTAGAATTAAAAACCCCAGGCTAGAGCATCAATTAAACACATAAACACAAATAGGTGTTTGGCTGCAGAAAGAGAATTTAAAGACTGGTCAAGAGAAACATCTCTGTGCTTGCCTGTGATGAAAACAGAGGTATCGGTTTAAGAAAGGACAAGAAAGGAAATGAAAGAGAGGTGTGAGGTTTGTCAGCCTTTTCCCTGAGCACCCTCTCCAGATCTCAGCCGTAGCTACCCAAAATGACAGAAAACTCATCATGAAACTCGAGCCAGTGGCAAAGCAGAATGAGCAATTTCATAGAACAACAACGGACATGAGGCCTGAGACAGAGCTACGAAAGGGAGAAAAGTTAACTGTGAAACCTGTAACAGTTAGGTGCTGCTGCCTAGTTCAAGAGCAACATTTAGAGGCTGCCTTAAACTTAACTCCCAGATGTAAATATTTTTCTTTTTATGGGCTTGCTTAGAAACTGAACATGCTTGACTATAGGAGTTGGTTTTTTGCCTTTCTGTAATTTGTTGTGTATTATCTGCTATTTACATAATTACTCTAATTAAGCTAGTTACAGCAGTTCCTGTAAATACGTGAATGATCACTGAAACATGTAATTATGCCCTTATATCATTAATTAAACTCTATCAGCTGGGAAAATTACTGTAAATATGTCTGGAGGTGTCATTAGTCTGTGTAATGGAGACATAGAATTCTTTATTGAACTACAATAAAGTGTTCTGCAGGAATAATTCTCTGTAAACACTACTTATGGTTTTTAAAGCTCAAGATCTCAGGCATACAAAGAAAAAAAAACCCCTTTTACATTCAGTACAATGATTTAAAAAATGGATATGTGTCTTAAGTAGAGTTGACCAGAAACCAAATTGACAGGTGGGCCCAACTTGCTGGAGGTTATTGCTGGCATTGTTGCAAAGTGGGCAATGCCTGAGTCTTGAGCTTTAAAGTTCTTTGGATTGTCAAGGTCAGACCCATTCACAGACATACTCAAAGGGCCACACCTGCCTTCCATGCTGGACCCATCTCAACTGCTCACTCTTGATTTTCATGCAGCTAGCAACCACTGTCTTTTCATACAAACCATAGGTTTACGTATTGGTCATACAAACCATTAAGCACTGGACAGCTAACTGGAAGGCTGACAATTCCAACCCACTCAGAAAAGTCTAGTCTGTAAATTTGGGTTTCCTGCTTCTGAAAGGTCACAGCTTTGAAAACCCAGTGGATTTTCACCATGATGAGTTGAAACTCTGGTGGCCTAGTGGTGAGGAGTTGTGCTAGCAACCCAAAGGTGCACTGTTCACATCTGCCAGCTTCACTGAGGAAGAAAGACAGGCAATCTCCTTCCATGAGATTAAGTGCCCCTAAAACCTGCTGGAAAGTCTGTCATGGGTCAGTTCCAACTTGATGGCAGCCAGCAACGCCAGCAAAAATATCTAAGTAATATGCAACTGTTCCAGCACCTCTGACCAAAATACTGGATTAATGTTAGTAGGATTTTCAGGGATGAAACTCTAAAGGACACACACATTAAAAGGATGAAAACCTCCAAGCATTACATTACAGAATATAAAGACATTACATTTCTGATAGTGTGAAAATGATGTATGCCGCTGACAGTCTTGTGTTTTATTCCTTCAGATTAGACAGCTTCTCCCTCCTCAGGAGACAAAACCTGCAGTCAGTCAGCATTTCCAGGTACCTCAGTCTTTATACCAGGAACCAGTACCCGGATTCAGTCAAGAAAACACTCAGAGCACCCTGCCAGGGGCTGGCGAACATTGGCCACAGGAGGCCTTATTGGTTCAAAGGCTGCAGTCTGTGAAAGGAAAGATACCTGGTATTATAAGATGAGGGGATCCCCAGAGCTTCAGAAAGACACTCAGGAAACCCCCTCCCTCAGAAAATAACAAACAAAGAAAGCTTTCAGTTCTTCAAGGGTAAAAAATAAAAACTTGTGACTAGAATTCTGATTCTCTTCAGTAGCACTTCTTGGGAGAGGAAAAGGTTAATTTTGTTCTTACACCAAACTGTTAACACAAAGTTTTATCTTTTTGGAAATCAACAGCTACATTTTGAAACCTCTAATTCTTTGAAGTATAAGCTTCTAAATCTTGGAAGAAAGCACCTATGATTTAATTTGAATAATTGTAAAACATAATCTTTTCTATTTATTGGATAAAAAATATGTCATGCATAATTATGAAATTTAATTCTAAAATGCCATATTTGCATTTGCCTCTAATCCTTGTGTGTCTAGATTGCATACACTTGTCCATCAAAACAGCTTTTATGGACTAAACAGTTATCTATAAAACTAGATTTGGATCAGGATTTTGTACTTTCTTTCTGCTTCATTCCCTGGGCCTGACTTAAACTTGTTCTACAAACTAACACTTAATAACAGACCTGCCACTCTACTTTTTGAGTCCACTGATAACTACTAAGGTACTTCCCCCTCTTAAAACCTAGTAAGAAATCAGACCAACTTTTACTTAACAAATACTACTTACTGGTTCACCTTCCCCTATCGTTTCTTTTCTAAAACTGAGTTTGTTTTACCATTGTTGCTGGGTGCCATCAAGTTGAGTACTCATAGCCTCCCTAGGAACAGTTTGGAATCCTCCTGTGCTGTCCTCACAATCCATGACACGCTCAAGGTGTGTGTGTGAGGTTTTCTTACAGATATCCAACACTTTGCATGTAAAAACCATTTCCCAGCATAGTCCTGCTGTAAATTGTCTTTCAGTTCTGCAGTGCTGTTGTATCCCTCCCCCAAAGTGAAGCAGCGTTAACAGACCCGTTGTTGTTGTTGTAGTTGTTACGTATGGTCGAATTGTCTGCATCTCATTGTTGTTGTTGTTGTTATATGCCATCAAGCTACCTGTCACCCATAGCGACCCTATATACAACACCTCAGAACTCTGCTCTATCTTGAGCCAATTACATTGTCTCTGACACACCTACCCCCATTACCCCAGTCACTGAGTCAATCCATCTCATCCAGGGTCTTCCTCTGTTGCACTGTCTCTCCACCCTCTCAAGTATGATGTCCTTCTCCAAGGACTAGTCTATCCTTGCAACATGCCCGAAGTATGTCAAGACAGAATTTCAGAATCCTTGTCTTCAAGGAGCAGCCTGGTCTCACCCTGTCCAGAACAGACCTTTTTGTTTTCTTAGCAGTCCATGGTATAATCAATACTCTTCTCTAGCACCACAACCCAATGGAATCGATTCTTTTTCTATTATCCTTAGTCATGGTCTAGTTCTCTGATGCATAGCAACTAATTGCAAAGACCATGGCCTGTATCAGGTTTACCTTAGTCTCTAGACTGACATCGTTACTCTTCAGTGCTCTGGAGATGTCCCTGACAACAGATTTTCCCAATGTAATTCATGGGCTATAAAACATCTGCATCTGACTTGATTTGAGGATTCACCTATTTTTAGGAACAAATTTGGTCTTGTCAAGGTGGAGTATCCACTAGAAGGCAAGTATTATTGTTGTGTGCTGTGGACTCGAAACAGACTCATAGCTGACTCTCCACTGAGTTTCTGAGGCTATAAATCAAATGAGAGGAGACTGTTCATCTCTCTTTCAAGGAGCCACAGGTAGACTATAACAGAAAGGCATGGCCTTTGGGTTAGCAGCAGAATCCCTTACAGGCCCAGCAACCAGGAATCCTTAATGGTGACCCTAAAGATCAGAGCCAAATTGCCCCCTATAGTTTCTCAGGCAAAAGTCTTTATGAAGAACTGATGGTGGGTTCAAACTGATGGCCTGGGTCCCTCAGAAGGCATAAACTTGATGAAAGTGGGAAACTGTGAAAGAAAAACAGAAAATAGGAGACATTTATCTGAATTCTGAGTTGCTAGGAACATTATTCCTTGGTAAGTGGCATCATGTTTTGGGATATTCCTTGGAAAGGAACATCATGCTTGGAAAGGTGGCAGGTCAGTGAAGGAGAGGAAGACCCTCAACAAGAGGGACTGACACAGTGCTTGGCTCAAGTATGTCAGAGACGATGAGGATGGCACAGGACAGAACAGGGCTCAGGCCTGTTGTTTCTAGGGTTGCCATAGATAACAGTCTAGAGACTAAAGTGCACCTGATCCAGGCCATGGTCTTCACAACTATTTGCAGTGTGTCAGCGAGCTGAACAATGTGTAAGAATTACAGAAGAAGAATTGATGCCTTTGAGTTGTGGTCTTGGAGAAGTCTTGAACATACCATTCACTGCCAACAAAGCAAATAGGCCTGTCTTGGAGAGCGTGAAACTAAGTTTGTCCTTGGAGGCTAGGATTTTGAAGCTCTGTCTCACATTCTTTGAGCATGTGGCCAGGAGAGACTGTTCCTTGGAGAAGGACACCATGCTTGAAGGGTGGGGGTACAGCACAGGATAGGAAGACCCGCATGAGATGGATTGATACAGTAACTAGGGCAATGAGGGTGGGTGTGTCGTAATTAGTGATTGGCTCAGCACAGGGTAGAGGTGCTGCTGTGCATAGGGTCACTGTGGGTTGCAGGCAATTCGATGGCACCTAACAACAACACCACCAAAGTGACTATGAGTGGTCCTGAACTGTACTTAACTAACAAAAATGAGAATGTTATTACCCCAATGCTGTGATTCTTTAAGCAGTTATATCAGTAGAAGATGCACTTCAGCCAGCCTTGTTCTTTCACAGGGTGATAGCCAAACCATGATCTTTCCAGAAACACCAAGCTCATCGATCTAATACTATGCTTCCTTTCAAATAAACATTCTTATGGATCTATTTTTGAAAAAGAAAAGCATCACTGCCGAGTTCCGCCCATGTGTTACACAGGGGTCTCTCAGCTCTAATCTTGTCAGAAGCTGATCGTCAGGGCTTTCCTCAACAATAATGCTGAGGGGGTTTGAACCTCCAGCCTTTACATTAACAGCCAGTTACATAGTTCACCACTTGCACCACACCTATAATGACATGGAAAACCCAACACAAAAAGCTCATTTTCAGTAGTAGCCTAAAAGTGTCATTCTTTTGGCAAGGCCTCACTGGACCTCATTTTGTGAGCAGCAAGAAAGAGTCAATAGATCCTGAGGATCACATGCCTGGACACAGAGTTCATCTAGGATGTGGGGCAGCAGATGACTGCTTAATAGAGCCCCGACAGCACCAGCCAGGTCACCGCATTTAGATGAGCACGTGTTTTCAGCATGAGTGTTTACATTAAGAAAACAGAATACAAGGTACATTGCAAAGAGGACTAGAATGAGGAGGGAGGTAATTGTGCAACAGTGAATGCATTTTTTTTTTAAGTGAACTGAAGGAATGAAGAAGGGAGGGAGAGGAGGTAAAATGTGCAACAATGACTGAACGAAGTTCTAACTTTTTTGCAAACTTTTGTTAAAATCACAATTAAAATAAAACATTTTATTAGAAGAGAAAACATAATGCTTAAATGTTGTAAAAAATCAAACTTTCATTTAGCAACATGTAACTTAATAGAGTCAGTGATGCTTTTTGTTTGTTTGTTTGTTTGTTTGCATATAAAAAGCATTTACTGTAGATTAGATTCCACCAGCTGCTCTGCAGGAGAAAAGCAAGCAATCTCCTCTCGTGTAACTGGCTCTGAAACTTGCTGGAGGGTCAGCTATGAGTTGGTCACAACTCAGCAGTAAACAACAACAACAACAGGTCAAATAGGGCTGCTACAGGTCATGCTCAACAACACCAAACAACAACAACAGAGGTTAAAAACAATGGTTCATTCCAGGCATCCTCCCAAGTCCAGTAAATGGGACGCACTAGCTGGAACTTGTTTCCTCCCAAATGAGATTTTTCACTCCATTGGCCAATCTAGGTCTATCTGAGAACAGACTCCCCAGCTCAGGAACTGAATCTGCAGGAAGAGCTAAGAGGCATAACCGGGTTCAGGTGGTCATTTCATTCAAGAAACCAGTCTGAACAGGAATCGATATCATGCCAGGCTTATTAATTGTTAAATGGATAAAGAAAGTCATTTGGAACAATACAGTCTGCTAAACCCATATAACTGTTGTTATGTGCCATTGAGTCAGAACCAATTCATAGCCGACTGTCCCATAGGTTTTCAGAGGCTTTAAATCACATGGGAGGAAATTGCTCATCTTTCTCCCATGGAGCAGCTCATGAATTTGAACTACCTACTCTTGAATTGTCGATGCAATGCCTTACCATTAGGCTATATAGGGCGAGACCTCACCAACATACTATCTGGGTATTTTATAATTGAGGATATCCTAAGCTCTTTTCCAGACGAACTATGTGTGTTGCTGTCTGTGAACCTTGTATGACAATTGCTTTATGCTGGCCTCCCTCCAGTGAATGCTTTAATGCCTGGGCTTGTTATATTCACTTTTCTCACAAGCTCCTGACCTGAACCCGTCCCATGGAAAGCCATTGTTGAGTTTGGTTGTCTTCTAAAGAAAACAGAAAATGCTTTAATGTCTGTATTCTGGCTCTTTGAATTTTCTAAATTCCATAAGAAAAAAGAAAGCATCATTCTTTCCTACATGAATTTCAAAACCACCTCAGGAACAGGTTTGAGGTGAGGCCTTGAACACTAAGCGAAGACCACATGAGCTGTGGGGGAATATCAAGAATATCATCCAGGAAAAATGCATTACAAAGACAGGGGAGGAATTAAAGACCATGATGTATGTCAGTAGAGACTCTGAATATTACACTAGAATGCCAAAAAGCCAAAGCAAAGGGAAGAAATCAAGAAGTTAAGTAGCTGAACGGAAGATTTCAAAGGGCGGCGCAGGAAGTCAAAGGAAAGTGCTCAGACCTGGAAGCAGTTCTCAAAACAGAGCAAGGAAGCACTGCATGGTTCAAAAGTAGAAAAGGAGTGCATCAGAATGCATCCTATCCCCACATATGTGGAATAGATCATCCAGGAGATTGGGTCCTATGAGGAGGAATTTGATATGAGGATTGGAGTAAGACTCTGCAACGACTTGCATTATGCAAATGACATAACCTTGCTTGCTGAAACTGAGGAAGACCTGAGGCATTTGCTGTAGAAGATCAGACTGCAGCCTTCAGTATGAATTGAAGGTCAACATCAAGAATACAAACACCTATTGGCAGCATTATGATAGACAGTGAAGAAATTGAGATTGTTAACAGATTCAGTTTGCTCGGCTCCACAATCAACACTCTTGCTTGGTACTAGCAGCCAGGAAATCAAAAGACAAACTGCATTGGGAAAATCTGCAGTCAAGGGCCTCTCCAGAGTACTGATGAGCACTGATGTTAGTCTGGAGACTAAGCATTCACTTGCTATGTATCAGAAAGGTGGACAGTGATGAGGGATGATAGAACTGATGCCTTTGAGCTGTGGTGTTGGTGAAGAGTACAGGTTCAACCGGGAGATGGTGAAGCCAGGCTGCTCCTTGGAGGCAAGGATTCTGAAGCTCCATATGACATATGACATACTTTGGACATGTTGCAAGGAGGGACCTGTCCTTGGAGAAGGACATCATGCTTGGGAGGATGAAGGGACAGCACAACAGAAGAAGACCTCAGATGAGATGGAATTGACTCAGTGACTGGGGTAATTTTGAGTTATGGGGTAATGTGTGTTGGAGAAGATGAGTTTGGCACAGGATAGGACAGGGTTCAGAGCTGTTGTACATAGTGTTACCATGAATCACAAATGACTCAACAACACTTAACAACAGCAACAACTCTCTCAAGAAAAAATATTCTAAGGCACAATCTAGTTTACACTTTTTCTGGTGCAAATTAATTGGGGATCAAGATGATGTCTCAGTATGTAACTATACTGAAAGCCCTGACTTTTGGATATTTAAAAGCCGCTGACTTAGTCCCCTTCCACCTCCAGTGGTCTGAGAATTTGCAGTTATCCATGTATTCTCTGAACAAGAGTAAAAGAAAAGTTATTAGATTTAAATCACAACTGTTTAAGGAGTAAATCTTTAATCATCCCTGTGGCTCTAAGCATAACTAAAGTCAGAAATACTAACAATTACCCAACTGCAGAGACCCTCCTTCTCTGGGGTTAGGCTCAGCATCTGTAGTAAATCCTTTGCTGTATTTGTTACAATTATTACCTCTTGGAGAACTGGCATTCCATAATCCCCTGTCAGGGGATGTTATCAGTTCATACATTTCCAATAATCATAAATGAATTGTTTGTTTCCATTACTGAAAAGAAATACTGGAAACATTACACCCTTAATGTAGAGGGAAGGCTTATTTAAAAAAACAAAACAAAACAAAACAAAACCACAGAGGTTTTAACATGGGTTAAAATCCCAACTCTAAACTTTAAACATGTGTAATTGTGCACATGTACTGAAACTCTCAGCCATTCAACATTCTCATCAAGGAAGTAGAGAGCATATCATTACCTGGAAAGGATGCTTTCAGAGGTAGAGTCAGCTCGTACATTGTCTGACGTACAGCACATGTTCCATAAATGGTAGCTAAAAGCTCTGTGGTGTAGTGATTAAGGAGCCGTGTTGCCAACCCAAAGGCAGATGGCTCGAATCCACCAGCTGTTCTGAGAAAGATGGGAAATTTCCCATGCAATTTACAATCTCTGAAAACTCACTGAAGAGTCAGCTATGAGTTGGTTGCAATTTGACGGTACGTTAAAAACATCAATCTAGTGTTTCAACCTTAACCATATTTATGATTTCAGTGATGTGCCCATACTTACTGAAAAATCTTGGCATAAATTGTCCGCTTGATCTTTACTCTGTTTCTATAGAGTCATATAGTAAGTGCCTTCTCCATTATATGAGTGAAGATATAAGTTCAAATATTAAAATTATTTTCCTGTATCTTAATATTGGAGAATACTGGGACTCTGCACTCCAAACAAAACACACGTTTACTACCCTCAGGTACCCTGCCTCCTATCACTGACTAAACCTGTGTGGTCACCTTTTTCTGTTAAATGTGACTATAATTGTAAATAGGGAAATCTGGTGGCACAGTGGCAAGAAGCTGTGCTGCAATCTTGAAGGTGCACTGTTCAAAACCACAAGCTGTTCCACGGGAGAAAGATGGGCAATCTCCTTCCATGAGACTAACTGCCTCTGAAAACACACCAGAGGGTCAGCCATGGGTCAGGTCCAACTCAAGGATACACAACACCAGCCTAATATAAATTGGGAGATGTTGTGTTAGTCCATAGGGAGTTGTGTGGCTAATTCAAAGGTGGTACCTCTCTGGCAGTTTTAATCCATCAGTACTGGAAGGTCAGCTATGAGTCAGTTCTAATTTTACAACACTGAATGAGTGTGAGTGATTAAAGTAGGAAAAAGCTTACTTTTGAACAATTTCCTTAGAATTTACTGGGAGTAATTATCTTATTCTCAGCATTCAGAGGAAGACTACCAACCAGATGGATTGACACTGTAACTGTAACAACAGGTTCCAGTGTCTCAGTGATTGTGAAGATGATGCAGAACAAGGCGAGGTTCTCATCTGTTGTTCACAGGGTCACTCTGCTGGCCTAGGGGCAAGAAGCTGTGCTGCAATCCTAAAGGCACATGGTTCAAATCCACCAGCAGCTCCGTGGCAGAAAGATGAGCTATCTCCTCCTCCCGTGCAATTAACTACCTCTGAAAATCCATCCCAGAGGGTCACTTATGGGTTGGTTCCGACTCAATGGTACACAACAACAACAACATGAGGCATTAAACATTTAACAACAACAACAATGGAGAGGAGTTACCTTATTTTCAACATTCAGAAATTCTACAAACATGATATTTAGGAAAATGAAGAAAGTGAGTTGAATCACTTACAGAGAACATCTTAATGAGCATTTGATGCTCAGTCTATATAATAGAGTCACTACTGGCCATGTGTAAAGGCACATTTGTGGCATAATGGCTAAGACTCTGGCTGCTAACCAGAAGGTTAATGATTTGAATCCACACAGCTACTTTGTGAAAGAAAAGCCTGACAAAACAATGTGCTCCCATAAAGATTACAGTAAGATTACCTAAGATCCTACGGGGCAGTTCTATTCCATCACATTGGATTGAAAGTACCTTATTAGCACCAATAACAAGCTAACTACTTGTGAACATTTGGTCCTTGAATTGTGGCTTGTGTGGCTAATGGAAGGAGTGGATTTCTTTTGTCTCATTAATTCTTAATTAATTTAAAATTGAACCTACAATCAATACCCATGGGAGCAGTAGTCAAGAAATCAAAAGAAGTGCTGCATTGTAGAAATCTGCTGTCAAAGACTTTTTTTAGACTGCTAATGAGCAAGGATATCAATGTAAAGGCTAAGGTGTACCTGATTCAAGTTGTAAGTCGGGGCACTTACTCTAAATTGTGGTGTTGGCAAAGAATTCTATTGCTTCATATTGTTGTTGTGTCCCATCACATTGGAACCAACTCAGAAGTGACCTTCCAGCAAGTTTCAGATGCAGTAAATTACACCAAAGGAGATTGCCCATCTTTCTCCCATAAAGCAGCTGGTGGATTTGAATCATGTGCCTTTGGGATTATAGCACAGCTTTTTATTACTAGGCCACCATAGTTTATTGCTTCATATATAGATGAAAACGGAAAAGAAATAAATAGCGCCTAATAACAACAATAGTTTAAAATTAATTTAAGAACAGATACTTGGTTTGGTTATTGCAAAACTTTTTTAAATGTTTAGAACAACTTAAGCATGTAGGTCTATGTTTTTTCAACTGTATATCTTACGAATTTTAAATATAGATAATACATTTTAGATTAAAATATTGCATCTGATTCAGATGTGATGTTAGTGTAATATTTCAAAGATTTAGTACTAATACAAATAGAAATAGGGTTTTGGTATTGTTAGTATGATTACATGTTGAAGTGATCTGTTAGGTGTTGTTGAGTCAGTTCTGATCATCGTTACAACATATCCAACAGAATAGGACACTGCTCAGTCCTGCAACATCTACAATAACCCTTGAGACGCTTGAGCCCATTGTGGCAGTCACTGTGTAAAAGCATCTCATGGAAGGTCTTCTTTCACCTTTTGCTGACCCTTTGACTAGTGTGGTGTCCTCTCCAGACACTGGTTTCTCTTGATAACCTGTCCAAAGAATGTGAGACAAAGTCTGACCATTCTCAATGAACATTCTGGCTGTAATTCTTATGACCAGGGTTTGATATTTTGGATATACTGGAGTAAAGAAAATACCTTCTTAAAATCAAGTATGCTTGTTGCTTTTAACTTTTGGTTTCAATGTGACTGCAAGAAAATGTAAGAGTTGGTACATTCACCTTAAACTTTATCTGGCAACACTATTCCATAAGTTTAAACAAAAAGGGAAACACTAACTTATGATCATCAAGTTCTTTCAGACTCACACACACTTCTATCTGTCAAGTTTCTGAGGTTGTAAGCTCCCCCGGAAGAAGCTGCCTGCCTTCTCTCCCACAGAGCCATTGGTACATCGGACTTTTCCGTCAGCAAGTCAACATGTAACGCTCTACACAATCACAGCTCCTTAGGAAGCCAATTGTCTGTCATTGTGGGGTCAGACATTGACAATATTATTTTTCATTTTACTCATCAGTTTTAATTTTCTGACTGGAGTCTTGTATTCTTTGTTACTGAGGTCTTTCAAGAGTATGGCTTTCTCTGAGATAGACATAAGACAAGAATTTGATTCTTTCTCTGGTGGAGTAAAAGTAGAGATAAAAAACCTTGGGGGCAGAATAGTAACCCCTTGGCTGTTAATTGAAAATGTGTCAGTATGAACTCACCCAGCAGTTCCACAGAGGAAAGACTTTGTGACCTACTTCCATAAAAACTACAGCCTTCATATGTATGTACCATATTGTCTGAATCAATTAGATTGTGATTGGACATTTGGGTTGTTTCCATATTCCTGTGATGGTGAATAATGCTGTGATTAACATTGGATGAACAAGTCTCCTTTTACACCTCAGTTCTCATTTTCTCAGGATAGATTCCTAGTAGTGGAATAACTGGGTCATATGGAATTTTTATGTTGACCTTTCTGAGGAAATTCCAAACTGTCTTTCAGAATGGCTGTACCATTTTATAATCCCACCAACAGTGTAGTAAGAGTTCCTATCTCTCCATAGCCTCTCCAGCATTTATTACTTGCTGTCTTGTTAAATATTGCACATGATGGAATACTATGCAGCACACAGGAGCAATGATTTGTAAATTACTACTTAACTTGGGAGAGACTGGAGAGGATAATGTATGCTAAGTGAACTAAGTTCCATAAAGACAAATACTGTATAAGACCACTATTGTAGAAACAGATAACTATGTTCCTAAGATAAAATGTGTTTTCAAATGTTATTTTTATGGCATATATTCAGCTTGATTTTCGTGGTTTCTGATGTTTTCAGAAAAATAAAAATGTTTCCTAAAAAAAAGAAATAGATAACTAGTAAAATATTTATGAGGATCTAAGGGGTAAGGGTGGGAGAGCAGGGGTGAGGATGGGTGAGGGCATAATCACACGGTAGCAGAGGGGTAGGTTCAGGAAATGGAAAATGGTCAGTGTGAAAAACAATGTATACGGAATTTGTAAGTAAACCAGTATAAAATAAAAAGTTTAAAAAAGCAAAACAAAAACCTACATCCTTGGGGAAGCCCTTGACAGCTATGTGGAGACACTGACACAAAGGCAGCAGCACCTAACAACACACAGGTGGAGAGACAAGCAAAAGACTCAAACACTCATGAACTGGTATAAAACCTGAGAGTGAAAGCTAATTTTTATTTAGTCCAGTGCTTCAAATATTTACCAAACATTTATGGCAACAGTAGTGTATTGTTTTTCAAGGAGTTTGAACCATTCCATCATTTCACCACCTGATTATATCTACAAAAAACACAGATTTCTTAAATTCTAGCTAATCTTATTGGATTAGTCTTTCCAGACATGGTTCTTTGGGCATCTGCATTTTAAATAACTTCACAGTAATCATTGTTGTTAAATGCCATCAAATTAGCTGCAGCTCATAGTGGCCTTACGTACAACAGAATGGAATCCTGCCCAATTCTGCTGTATCCTCACAATTTCTGCTCTGTTTAAGCTCATTATGCTGTTATTGTATCAGTCAGTCTGTTGAGTGTCTTACTTTACTTCTCAGACACTGTCTATTCTTTCAAGTATGATATCCTTTTCCAAGGACTGGTCCCTTCTAACAAAATGCCCAAAGGATATGAGATGAAGTTAATTTACCATCTTTCCCTCTAAGGAGCACTTTGGCTGCACTTCTGAGATACAGTTGTGTTGGTTCTTTTCACAATCCATAATACATTCTATATTTCTTGACAACCCCACAATTCAGAGATATCAATTCTTCAGTAAGTCTTTCTTATTCATTATGCAACTTTCACATGCATATGAAATAATTGGAATGCCATGTCTTGAATCAGGCATACTTTAGTCTTTAAAGTAACATCCTTGGTCTTTAGCACTTTAAAGAGATCTTCCACAGCAGACTGGCTCAATGCAGCATGTTTGTGGATTTCTTGGCTGCTGTTAGCATGAGTGTTGACGCTGGATTCAAGCACAATGAAATCATTGACATCACCATCTACCATTATGTTGCCTATTGACCCAGCCATGAAGATTTTTGCGTTCTTGATATTCAGATGTAATAATCTATACCGAAGGTTATATAGTTTTTTTATCTTCTTTAGTAAGCACTTCAAGTCCTTTATACTTTAAACAAGCAAGGTGTCATATACATGTTGTAGGTTTTTCATGAGTCTTTTTCCAAGTTTTGATATTCTTTTTCTTCACATAGTCCAGCTTCTCAGATTATTTGCTCAACATTTTTGCCCAGCTGTTCCAGAGAGTGCATGTGAAAGCCATTACGGACTGCTATAAAGCTAGGCTTTACATATGCTACAGGAGATCTCAACATCAATGCTAATAGTATGCACAGAAATCCATCAGAGATGGAGGAGGGTAGAGACCAGACGGATTGGAATGAGCAGGCTGTTGTTATTGTTAGTTGCTATTGAATTGATTCTAACTCACGATGACTCCATACATGTAAAGTAGAAGCATATAGAATTTTGTAGGATATAATAGTTCAGAAGGAGATCATCCATATTCTGAGGAAACACTGTATAAGTTTTCTTACAGATCTCTCTGCTGGTCATCTAGTTCTTAATCATTTGCACCACTCAGGGACTCCATAAGCAAAGTACCTAGGCAATAATTACTGAGATATATATGATGAACTATGAAAGCGGATTATCATTGAGGTATATGTATGATACAGGGTATAAAGAGTGTTAGATTAAATTCTAAGGATTTCAATGTTTAGCCTGTGGGCAAATGCCTTTCCAGGGTTGAAGGGGTTTGAAGGAGGTGATAGAGGAGGCATATGCAGTCTGGAAGAACTAATGCCTTTGAATTGTGATATTGGCAAAGAACACTGAATATCCTATGGACTAAGAAAAAAAACAAATTAGTCTGTCTTGGAGGAAGTGCAACCATGGTGCTCCTTCGAAGGAAGGATGGTGAAACTTTGTCTCAGTACTTTGGACATGTTGTCAGGGCACCAGTCCTTAGAAAAATATATCATACTAAGGAAAAAAGAAGAGGAAAAGATCTTTAATGAGCTGGACTGGCACAGATGGAACAGTGAATTGAGAATGGTGGAGATCATGATGGTGATGGTAAAAGATAAGGGAGGGTTTGTGTCTGTTGTTCATAGGATCACTGTAAGTCATAGTCAACCCGTTGGCACATAACAAAAGCAGTGACAATGGAATCTGGAAGCAGTTTCCACACAATCCTGGTGTTCTGATAAAGAGCCTCTGCTACAGGTAGGAATTTAGTAAAGGAATAATAGAGTTAAGTATGCATTTATGAGTTTGTCAGACAGCTTTAAGGAATATGACTGTGTAAGGGGTTGGTCTCCATTAGAGAGTTGGTAAGTGTCTAAACTATATTGTCAGTAAAAGGATAACTATTGGACAAATGGTGATGACAGAAAATTAGCAGGATCATGTTTTGGATGGAATGTTGTGGTGGGGAGAAATTAGGGTGCCTGTCAAGTTCCTGGCTTGAGGAAATGAAAGCTAGTGAGGCCATTTACTGAGAAAGAAGAGCATCAACAACGCGTGCTGTGCTCATTTCAAAACTTTGCTGGACTGTCTTTTGAGTTGATCACTCTGCACAAAACTTGCTGAAGATTTCCAAAGGGAGCAAGTAAAAATCTTATCAGGCACACACTATGCGTCACCTCTTGCAATACTAAAGAAAAAGTGTTCCTAAGTCACATTTTGAAAGAAAGGTATTTACTTTGAAATGCTTTGGGAATGGTAGCAAACACTAACACAAAAATTCTGATGGTCACACCGTGAAAGCTATCACTGATTGATTTACCACAAAATTTTTTCCCTAATTTCAGATATTCGTTAAAGCCGCTTCATATAGCCACATAGATCGTCAATTGCTCATTAAGAGAAAATGAATCAGTCTGAAGATAAAATGAAGTTTCTTTCTAAAAAGTCTTTTGCATATTCATTGTTCCTTAAGTGTGCAATGAGGATATCTATCACTAACTCCCAGTAATGTAATAGAAACAGCCAAATGGGCCTCATAAGGGAAAAAAAAAACACTAGACTAAAATATAATTAGTATAATGATTTAAGTTAAGTATTAAATGTGTAAATATGATGTCATTTAATATAGTAAGATATAGACAGATATATAGTAATAAAAAACCTCTCATTGGTTTCTAGTCATAACTGACTTACAGCTGATTTTTAATGCGTTTTCAGAGGCTGCAAATCACATGGGAAGAGACGGTCCATCTTTGTCCTGCAGAACTACTGGAGGACTTGAATGGCCAGAGAAGTGCCAACTTTGGATTATCAGCACAACCCCTTACTGACCAGGCACCAGACCTCCCTTATAAAGTGATAGAGAATATAAATTACGCGTGAACCTCAAGGTTCCTGACTTTTTTTTAGTTAAAATTTTACCCTCCAAAAGCCAAAAATCTTTGGGTTTTAAATCAAAATGATATATAAAAAATATATATTGTTGTTGTTAAGTGTCATTGAGTTGACTACGACTCCGAGTAACCCTATGAACAGTAGATAGAAACCTTACCCTCGCCTGTGCCGTCCTCAAGTCCTCACAATCTCTGACATGCTCCCGTCCATTGTTACAGTCACTGTGTCAATTATCTTGCAAAAAGTCTCCTTCTCTTGTTCTCATCCTCTGCTTTTCCCATTATGACATAGAAGTATAGATACATATGCAATCATAGCATATTTACAAAAGATATTTCCAGGAGTAAGTGGCTGGCAAATAAATACAGAAAATGTATGTTATTTATAAGCTTTTCCAAAGACCACTAAGCAAAGTTTGAGTTTGGAAGCAATTTAAAAATTACTACAGATGATTATAAACATTTTTATACAGTCTCCTTAGCAGCTGCTTTCTTTAAGAAAAAGAAATGTTTTGCTGAACACGAATATTTAAGCCAAATTAAGATTATTCTGGGATCTCTCATAGTCTTCATAAAATGATTGATTTCTTCCCTTAAAGTATTTTTATTGCTGAAAAATGAATAATATAATTAATCTCTACAGATACCACACTTTTGAAGTATTGGCGTTACATTTCCGCTAACCTGAAACATTTCTAGTAATAAACTTATTGGCTTGATTGGAATGATTTTGTCTCAACAGAGTTCACGTTTTAGATTATGTTGTCCTCTTGGTGTAAAGAGTCAAAGAGAAATAATGTCTCTCTTTAAAGTATTTCTCTAGTCTTGTTCTGCTGGAGTTGAGAGTTCCATTTTTCTAATCTCTTGGTTTAGATTTCTAAAAATGGAATTAGAAAAGCCAGTAGTGATTAGGAAAGATGCAATTTAATCTTAATCAAATGATTTTAGCAAAGCCTAAGGGTTTTTCAAAACTTTTGAAACTCAGTACTTGATTTTATGACCAGGGAGTTCTGATGGACTAGTCAGTAGGGAGTTTCTGTGCTAACCCAATGGTCAAGCCCCTCCATTGGTTCAAACCCACCAGCAGCCCCATGGGAAAAAGATGGACAATCTCTTCCTGTGTTTAGTCTTAGAAACTCAAGAGAGGGTCAGCTATGGTAATGAATTGTTGATTTTATGACTAATGTAAAAATGAATGACTCTATGAGATAAAGGAATATCACTCAATACTAAATAAAGTTATATACACTCTCCACGTATTAATAGGGTCAAGTACCATAGACCTCATTATGGGAAATTGCTTATGTGAATGTGGGGGGATATGTACTGCCTTTTGCACTGTAACGAGTAAGGGCCATGTGGGGGATGACCATATCTGACTTCTACCAACTTCACAAAGGGAAACTATCCCTGTCAACAGCATTAATAACACAAAATCAATTCCCATGAGGTCAGATATGTTCCCCACACTCCCATACCTCTTTATACTCTTCTCAATGCCAGTCTCAATGCTTTGCTAGGTTCAAAATCTGATGCAATAGTCTAGAGACCACACAGAACAAGGAAATCAAGAGGTTATAATCCAGTTAGTTGCAGAAGACAGGACAGCTTCTAAAATATGCTCTCAGACACTTCAGCCTTTAGCCTCATGGTTTTAGGCCAATATTATAGTTCTTAATCCTTCCAGTACTGGCTCCCCCATCTTTTAGTCTTAGCCAGTGTTACAAATTATAAAGTTCTTAGTCCTGCAAATTATAGTCCCCCACCCCCAGTTGTCCAATGAACTTGGGCAAAGGCTGTTAGATCTAGTTCAAGTATTGTAGCAGTCTCAAGGTCCTATATCATGTCAGGCCTGAAGTTCTTCTCCCACAGCTGCTTTTTTCCTGGTGGTGAGGTTTCTTTGCTGGTGGTGGTGGTAGAACTCATTTTTATTCACTAGTGGGGAAGATCTAAATCTGAGGATAGAGCTATTCAATTTATTGGTAAAACTAGAAAATTCCCTTGTAGATTGTTGAGACTGGCCAATCACCTTATAAAATGGTGAGATAGCCAGTCCCCTTGTGGATGGGCTGACACAAACTAATAACATTTTACTACCCATCCACATGACCAGGTCTGATTCAGATTGCTAGGAAAGTCGTATTGAAAGATAAAACTCCACAGACGGCCCTCTGGCTTTTATAGCCATTAACATTCACATACGAAAAATTAACTTTCCCCTTACAATATACAATAGCTCTATTTGTGAGAGTGTGTTAGTCACAACTTCAGGCCTCATGTTTTAATTTCTCCCATTTTAGACAGTAAAATCTTGCCCATCTCTATCCAACCAGTACTCTGAGGAAACAATCCTGTTTCTTTCTCTGAAGAGTCTTTTGTTCAGTTAGAATTTTAAGCAATTGCATCCATAAACAAAATCCAATCAAGAGAAAATTGTTACATTGCAACAATCAAAGCCTAGGTCCAAATGGGCATCAGCTGCAAACCCAGCCGTCCACACTTCTTTCTGAGTTTCAGCCTGACTGCTCCTTTCGCTCAATCTTCGCTCCCACAGGAGATAAAGTCAACACGATGAAGATCCTCGTGAAAGCCAGCCACCCTTCCCTTTTGCACTTATTTATATATCCACGCATGCTAGGTCAACAATGCTGATGGAACATGTCCAAACCCAGTCTGTCTCTTCTTTACTGCATGCCTCTTAATTTCACTCTCATGAATCCAAGTGGTCAACATGAGTGAGCATATTTGCCCGCTCCCTTTAACTTCAAGTCCTGGGAAAGGGCTCTTACGGGTACCAACCTGATTCTGCCTCAGAAGGGAAATGGCTTGTTCCAGTTTTAAAGGTCAAAGTCTCTTTAAAAAATTGTTCATATAGTAAAGAAATAGAATCCAATACTAAATAAACATATACACATTTACTCCCCACTTACAGGTATGATTAGATTCTACAAGCCAGGTCATGATGGGAAAATGCTTATTGAGTCAAGGAAAAGGGGACATGTCCTGTCTTTTATACCAATTTCTTCTTCTAACATTGCTTACTCTCCATTAGGTGCATGTAGTATGTCTTAGAATATATGGGTCATGATGGGTCCCTCTTCTCAACAATGCCTTCTCAACCACCATGGAGTTTAGGGGTGGTGTGGCTGTGGTTTGGTATTCTCCAACACCTGATGCCTCATGCTGCCCGACCTGGGCAGGGATTTCCTTCTTCTACTCCATCAACCCCAGCCTATAGCCTCACATTGCCTACTTCTCCCTCTTGCCTTCTCACCTCTCTTGACTGAACTCTTTAGCACCTTCTGACTCTCACTTGACCTCTCCCTATCAGTCCAAAATCTTGCATCATCCAACAGTAATCTATAACCTCCATGACTGGACCAAGGTATAGCCAACTAAGGAGAGAATGTATCCCACAATTGATTGCATCCTAGTGATTTCTGGGATCTCCAGTATATAATTTAGAATGGCCCAAGTAAGGCGTTCCAGGTGGAGAACTGCTTGTAGCCCAAACCACAGGAGACATCACTTGAGAACTTTTTCAAGGTTGTTGTAAATATCAGATAATCAGAAGGTCATTAAGTGAGAGAAAGATTTATTAAAAATCTTAAATAACTACAGATAAATATACAGCATTAAAATTGTTGTTTACTGATGAGTCAGAACTGACCCATAGCTGACCCTCCATCAGATTTTCAGAAGCTGTTAATAGCACAAAAGAAGGCTGCCCATCCTTCTCCCATGGAGCAGCTGATAGACTTGAACTGTGTGCCTTTGGGATTGCAGCGCAGATTCTTGCCACTCAGCAAAATAGGAAGAGGGGGGAAATAACATGCAAAAAAATAGTATGTATTAAAAAATTCTTTGAAAGAAAGTTTCAGAGTCATGTTGCCAAAAAGATATCAGAAAAAGCCCTTCGAGTATCATAAAAGTATGGCTTTGATACAGTTTTAAAGTTATAAACCTCTACTTGATAGTAGAGTTGAATCGACATAAGACTGTCATAGTTTATGAATCATAAACATGATGAACATGAAGGCATAAGAATTAAAAGTTGGAGGCTGACCTGGAGTACTGGAAGAAATTGAGACTTTGGAAGTAAAACAAGTGCAAACAATCCTAACTCTGCTATTTGCTAGCTATGCGACCAGGCAATTCATCACACTTCAGTCAGTCTCAGTTATCCTACATGAAAGTGGGGGCAATAATACATATCAAATAAGATAGGCAACAAGACATGAGCTGGTACAAGTGATAAATGAGATAATATATGTCAAAGTCATTTATAAATTTCAACCCGTAAATATAAGACATTAATAAATGTACATTCAAAATAAAACCAGTTACAACTACTTCTTCCTCAATCATCATCAGCACCACAATCATGTCCACATTTCACTCAAGACTCTGTGCCAGAAATTCAATATTCATAAAAATGAAAGACACCATCCCTCTCCTCTACCTTACAATCATAATTTAAGATTATTTTTGTGTATGGTGTGAGATATGGATCCTGTTTCAGCTTTCTGCAGGTAGCAGTCCAGTTTTGCCAGCACTGTTTATTGAAGAAGTTGTAATTTCCCCATCTGATAGGTTTTATTTTCTTGTCGAATATCAGTTGACCATAGATAGATGGGCTCATTTGTGGATTCTTGATTGTGTTCCATTGGTCTGTGTGCCTGCCATTGTACCTATACTATGCTGTTTTGGTTACTACTGCTGTGTAGTAGGTTTTGAGGTCAGGGAGTGCTATGTCTCTCACTTCATCTTTGCTTTTCAGAAGTGCTTTGCATATTCAAGGTCTCTTTTCACTCCAAATAAACTTGACAGTATCCTTTTTCATCTCCTTGAAAAGTGAATTTGGTTATCTGTTCTGGGATTGAGTTGAACATGTAGATTGGTTTTGGTAAGATTGTCATTTTCACAATATTCAGTCTTCAAATCCACAAACAGGGGACAACTCAAGGTTGATCAGAAACCTGAGAATAAAGC
>NW_006399789.1:9322992-9326814 GCF_000299155.1 Elephantulus edwardii | reverse complement strand
ACAATCTGAAGAGGATAAAATTGATGAATGGAGTCTTCTAAAGATTAAACCACTGGGTTCATTAAAAACTTTTCCCATCAGGGTGAAAAGAAAACCTGCTGACTGGGAATGAACATTTGGCAATATCATCTCAGAGAAGGGTCTCATAACAAAAGTTTGCAGAATACTCCTGGGCCTCCACAAGAAAAAGACTGATAATCCAATTACAAAATGAGCAAGAGACATGGAAAGACTTTTCACAGAGGAGGACATTCAGATGGCCAACAAACACATGAAAAAATGCTCCAAATCTTTGGCAATAAGAAAGATGCAAATCAGTACCAAAATGAGATATGATCTTACCCCAGTAGCAGTGACAAAGTTTAGCAGGGCAACAAGTAATAAATGTTGGAGAGGCTGCAGAGAGATTGGAACTCTTACGTACTGTTGGTAGAATTGTAATATGGCACAACCACTCTGGAAGGCACTTCGGTGTTTCCTCAAAAAGCTGAACATAGAAATCCCATTTGATCCAACTATCTCACTGCTTGGAATATTCCCTGTGAAAACGAAAACTGAGGTGCACACAGAAACCTGTACACCTATGTTCATAGTAGCATTATTCACCATAGCAAGAAAATGGAACAACCCAAATGTCCAACCAAAATGGAATGCATTGAGAAAGTATGGTACATTCACACAATGGAATACTATGCAGCATTCAGGAGCAATGATTTTGTAAATTACTACCTAACTTGAAAGAGACTGGAGAACATTATGCTAAGTGAACTAACTCAGTCCCACAAGATAAATACTATATAACACTATTATTGAAGAATGTGTATGAGGATCCAAGGCAGGGAGGGGAGCAGAAGGAATGAGGATGGGGTGTATGAGGATGGGGTGGGAGGACTTAATGATAGGGTCGCACAATTTGATGGATGGAGGGAGGGAGGGGTAGATAAAGGAAAGGGGAAAGATCTGGTGTGACAAACAATGTATACAAACTTTGTAAGTAAACCAGTATAAAATGAATATTAAAAAAAAAGACAAGATGAGACAACAGATTCTTCAAAAAATTTGAATAAATAGTTGGTAACTAGATAGCAAAAAGGTAGCACTGGGGCAGGTGTTCAATAAGAAGTAGACATGAAAGGCTTAACAAAACTCACAGATAGGAAAGATTGTGGAATAGGGAACTCCAAGAGTGCTTCAGAGGAGGGCTGGACTTTAGCTGGGCTTGAAGAATAGGTAGCACTAATGTAAGTAGAGAAGGAAGGAAGGCATTGCATACACGAGGCATTGTGTAACAAAAGGCCCTGAGATTGCTCATGGTAAATTGGGGAAGAAACAGAGTGAAAAGGGTATGGTAGGAGATAAGGTTGGAAGGCAGGTAATGGTGTAAGACAGGATGATTCCAGCCAGCAGTTAAGCTTTACAAGATGTCTATAGCCACGTCCATTCTGATTGGTCATTGCATGAGACATCCCGCTTATTAAATACCATCCCCCTTAGGGTAATATTGTGTAGGTAAAGAAGCTTGAGAAAGCTCAAGATAGGGAATGCCAAGTTAGGAAGTTCAAGATCATATCTTTTCAACAATTGCCAGTTATGCATCAGAGAGTTGGACAATGTCCAAAGAGGATAGAAGGAGAATTGATGCCTTTGAGCTGTGGTGCTGGAGAAGAGTATTGAGAATACCATGGACTGCTAGGAAAACAGACAGATTCATCCTGGAAAGGGTTAAACCAGGTGGCTCCTTGGAGGCAAGGATTCTGAGGCTCCGTCTAACATACTTTGGACATGTTGTGAGGAGGGACCGGTCCTTGGAGAAGGACATCATGCTTGGGAGGGTGGAGGGACGGCGCAGGAGGGGAAGGCCCTCTATGAGGTGGATTGATTCAGTGACTGGGATAGTCCGGATGGGAGTGTCAGAGACAGTGCGATTGGCACAGGACAGAGCAGAGTTTATGGCTGTTGTACATAGGGTTGCTATGAGTCGCAAGCGACTCGACGGCACATAACAACAACAACAACAACAAACAGATGACTAATCTGCCAAAAGTGATTTTAATGAGATTGTTGAGTAATGGGATGTGGAATGGAGGGAGAAGAGAGAGGCCTTCAGGCAGAAAGAGAATTATAAAGTGTTTCAGGATGAAGTAATGAAAATCTAGAAGAAAATGGTGACAATGGAAATGGAAGAGGCTCTGGATGTATAAGAATCATCCGCGAAACAGTGCCTGACATTGAGAAAATATTCTACACATGTTTATAAATAAGTGACTTTGGGAACACTGCCAAGCATGCATAGATAAAACGAGGGCCCTAGTTTGTAGAGAATTACTAAGCCTATGGTGGTGCCCCTCAGGTGGTTCTAATTCATCAGCAGCTCCCTGGGAGAAACATAGGCAATCTTCACCCATGCAATTTACAGTCTCGACAAACTCACTAGAGGGCCAGCTATGAGTTGGTTGCCATTTAACAGCAATAAGTCGATCTTGGGAAAGATAGGCTAATAACATCAAAAGCAACTTTAAAGATCTCTGTGACAGCCTCATTGGGGAAAATCTGCTGTCAGGGACCTCTCCAGAGTGCTGAAAATGCAACACTATCGGTCTAGAGACTAAGGCGCACCTAATCCAGGCCATGGTCTTCGCAATTACTTGTTGTGCTTCGGAGAGCTGGACAATGACTAAGAATGACAGAAGAATTGATGCCTTCGAGTTGTGGTGTTGGAGAGGAGTCTTAAACATACCATGCACTGCCAAGAAAACAAATAGATCTGGCTTGGAGAGGGTGAAAACCAAGTCTCTCCTTGGAGGTTAGGATTTTGAAGCTCCATCTCACATACTTTCGGTACATGGCCAAGAGGGACCAGTCCTTGGAGAATAACATGCTTGGAAGGGGGAAGGGACAGTGCAGGAGATGAAGACCCTGGATGAGATGGATTGATATAGTGACTGGGGCAATGGGGTTTGGTGTGTCAGAATTAGTGAGACTGACTCAGGACAGGACAGCCTTCAAAGATGCTGTTACATAGGGTTGCAGGTGACTCAATGGTACACAACAACAATTACAACCTCAAGTTTTTGAAAGTTTTGAAAATGAGACTCATGAAAGTTGTTTTCTTCTGCTTGTGTAGCAGACCTAACTTGGACATCCGAGTATTATCCCAATAAGCCCCTATATAATAGTCATCTTTGCTGCTGTTTCAGTTAGAATTTCTACTAGTAAAAACTTGGGGTTTTGTTGATCAACATTGTTTTACATTTTTAGCACATAGGGGAACTGTAGAGAGGGACGAATGACAGTTTTGAGATGACAAGGGTGGAAAAAACTACTTTTCAAAGCAGTTTTGAAGACTTTCCCCTTAAATTTTAAAGAGCTGGGACTGTCACTTGGGACAAAGTTAATGATTCTCCAAAGTAGAGTTTCTAAAGTAGAAAGAGGAGAGGTCTTCATTTCCTAAAGCAGTATTTGCCAAACTGTAGTTTACCACCTACAAGCAGGGTACAAAACCACTGAGGAGGCCCTGTCAGAATGTCTTCTGAATGGAATGGAACAGAGTGGAAAATACCAGACTGCATGATTTGTATTAAGAGGTAAGCATTGTTTCCTGAAACATTCATTTTAACTCCCTCTCTTGTTCTCTTTCCTTTTCTTTCTCTCTCTGTATTGAGACAGGCTCTAAGACTGTCTCTTAATGCAAGTCACAGTCAGAAATGCTTAAAAGTCACGATCTAACAATTGTTTTTCCTCAAAATAAATAAAAACCTTTAAAAATAAGTTGACAAAAATATGCAATTTTATTAAAAAGAGCAAAGAGTAAAATATTTATTC
>NW_006399789.1:9322210-9322892 GCF_000299155.1 Elephantulus edwardii | reverse complement strand
ACAATCTATAAAACTCTCTTTGTTCCCTAACAGACCTCTTTACCTAGACTCAACACTTCCCAATCAACTTAATGTTTTAATCTCTTAAATACCCTCCAAAGACATCCCTTGGTCATCTAGCTCTATAAATGTATATTAATAAATTCATGATACAGCTCAACTATTGCCTGCATGCCTTAGATAGTTCCTAAATGTAGGATTTATCTGCTCGTATGCTGGTAAATATTTAACAAGCATCGATGGGTAACCAAAGAGAAAGCCCAGAGTTGTAGGATTGGACACTTCCTGTGGTGCAAATACTCCAACCATAGTCCATTTCAAGATATCTGCATCACAGAATTAAAGAGATGGATTAACACATGTTGCACAGTATTTTCACAATCCAGATATAAAGTAGAAATAACATTTGGAGCATAGATAATAGAAAGATGTCAAATAATGAGGAAGTTATGAGCTTCGAATGTTATTGTTATGTGCCATCGAGTCGTTTGTGACTCATAGTGACCCTACGTTCAGGAGCCCTAAATGCCATTCTATCCTGTGCCAATCTCGCTGTCTCAAACACATTCATTCCCACCACTCCACTCACAGAATCGATCCATCTCCTCGAGGGTCTTCCTCTCCTGCGCCGTCCCTCCACTCTCCCAAACATGATGTCCCTCTCCAAGGACCAGTCCCTCCT
>NW_006399789.1:9315739-9320061 GCF_000299155.1 Elephantulus edwardii | reverse complement strand
AATTCCAGTTGCCCATTATTATTATTATTGCATCTTGATTGCATGTTTGATCAATTTCTGACTGCAAAAGTTGGTAAAAATTTTCTATTTCCTCCTCTTTGGCTCTAGTTGTTGGTGCATATATTTGAATGATAGTGGTATTCACTGGACTTCCTTGTATGCATATGGATATTATCCTGTTGCTCACCACATTGCATTTTAGGATAGATCTAGAAATGATTTTTTAAATTATGAAACCAACCCCATTTTTTCATCACCAGCATAGTAAATCATATAATCATCTGATTAAAAATGTCCCATGCCAAGCCATCTCATTTCGCCAATACCTAGTATGTCAGTATTTTTTCTTTTTTTTGTACCAGGATAGACATCTATTAATACCATTTTTAATCATGACTATATCACAAAATTTAGCTCCAGCGCCCCACTATCCTAAGTTGACCTCTTCAACTGCCTCTGATTGCATACTCTTCCACCTGCTGAACTATTCTACCCATATTTTTTTCCATTAAAAAAACCTACAAACTTTACATATTGAAATCTAAACTCACTTTCTTCTTTTAATTTCCTTAGCCTAAGCTTCTCTTCCTCTCCTGACTTCCCTGTTTCCATTAATGGTGCCTCCTATTAGCATCCAATCAGTTGCTAAATCTTGTAGATTCCTCCCATGCAATCTTCTCATATTCTCCATCTATTTCATAGCAACCAGAATTACCATCTGTTGTCACAGTGATTAAAGTCCCTGCTCTTAACTGAAGGCTTTACAGGCTTGGAAACCCAATGGAGTAGTTCTACTGTGCTCTATCTACACCATCGCTGAGTAAGAATGAATTTGACAGTGTTGAGTTTAGGGTTACTGACAATCCAAATCAATTCATTTGGTCTCCTCTCTTTCAGTCTCTCTTCACTGCTATCTCACTGGCACTGTTGTTAATTTTCCAGCTGCATAGCTCTGGTCATGCAATCTGCCTTTCAATCTACACAAACCCTCACTCTGGCCTTCAAAGCACTCCTTCCTCCAGGCAATCTGGATAGCTCCCTTCTCCCTGGGCTTGGAACATATTGTTCATTTCTTGATTTTATGCTCCGGAATATTTCTCCCTTCATCTGGAATATCCTTTCCTCATTTTACCATGTAAAGAACCAAAGAATTGATTAATGACTCAGCTCAAATGACAATGAAAGTATTAGCAACTGGTCTTCATTGGAATATACCAATCTATGAGCACATGGAGGGTGAAAACAAGAAGTAACAAATCTAAGGATTATTTAAGGATTAAAATGTATACTTACTTTTCAACTATCTTGTGACACAGTAGTAACAAAACTACTATCTATTCTGCGTATTAACGATATGCATCTGACAATCATGAACGCTCAAGTGCGAGTTTAGAGTGATGCAGCTGTGATAGCTCAGTTTAAGTGTCAACTTGGCAGGGTGATGATGTGATCTGGTATTTGTGTAATGAGTAGTCACCCTCCATTTTTACATAGCAACCTAATCGCTGGAGCCTAACGAAGTTGGTAAGTGAGAAGCAGGTTTATCAATCACATTTTATATGAAATGTATAAATCTATAACACTAGTTATGAAATAGTATCATAGTACTGATCCCATTTTTATTACTCAAGTTCTTGCTGTAAGTTGCTCTGGGTTTATCACAAACCTAGGTGTTTCAGTTATATATGCTACAGCTGATGTTTATTAACTGACATTTTCAAGAATTTTCTTTACTTTAACCATCTGGCATTTGTTGTAATTCTTTTCCTCTTAATGACCTGGGTTAAACTGAGTTGAGGAGGTAAAAAGAGGTGGACAGGATGGGCAGGGAGCTCCCTGATCTGTGAATTCTTTATGAATGATAATCTTCCTGCATCTCTGAGACTGATGACAGGTATTAACGACCCTTCTATGTCCAGAAATTCTCGTCAGAAGCACAACAGCTGTAAATGATATCTTTTCTGAATCTCACTTTCTTCAGTCTTTCCTCAAATTTGTTTTTTGTTGTTACATGGCAACAAGTCAGAATCAACTCATAGCTGATACTCCAGTGGATTTTCAGAGGCTGTTGACTGCACAGGAGGAGACTGGCCATCCTTCTCCCGTGGAGCAGTGGCGTCAAATCGTGTACCTCTGGATTGACAGTGCCAATCCTTTCCCAAATTTACCAGAGATAAAATCCTTTAAATATCTGCTTTCCTGAGCTACAAAAGTCATAATGATAGTCAACATGTGATTCCTTTTCTTTTAACTTTATTGGTAAAAGAAGAAGAAAAACCAAGCAGGGGTTTCTACAGCCTTCAGGCTACTGGCAACAACTCCCATTCATTCATTGTTGCACTTTTCTCCCCCCCCCCCCCCCCCCCCCCCCCCCCCCCCCCCCTATTAAAGAATAACTGTTTATTGAGAACCTGAATCCTTAGCCCAGGAGAGGTAGGAAAGAAAAAAATACCAGAATGTTGTTGTTGTTGTTGTTAAGTGCCATTGGGTTGCTTATGACTCACAGCAAACCCATGAACATTAGCTCTGAACCTTGCCCTGTCCTGTACCATTTTCATAGTCTCCCTCATGCTCAAGTCCATTGTTGTAGTCACTGTATGAATCCATGAAAGATCTTCCTCCCCTTCGCTGAACCTCTGCCTTTCCCAGAATGATGTCTTTTTCCCAAGACTGGTGCCTCCTGACACCATGCCCAAAGTATGTGTCACCATCCTGGCCAGTAAGGAGCACCCTGGTTGCACTTTCTCCGAGATGTATTTGTTTGTTCTTTTGACAGTCCATGGTATATTCAATACATATGTATTGGTATATTATACCAGAATGTGAAGAAGAGTATTGAATATACCAGAATTGGGGTGGGGGGTGGGGGCTACAACTAGCAAAAGTAAAGGTGCCTTGAACTGCTCTGCCTTCACTCTAACATTAAGATTGCAATGAGTGGCCTGAGGACCCCTTCAGTGAGAACTGTTTGGTAATAGTTAAAGTGCAGACTTTTTTTACATCCCCACCTGAAATCTGCTGAGTCTCTAAGGGAACAGCCCTAGCCATACCATCTTTTCATAGAAGTAATTCTGACACTCACTGACGATTGAGGATCTGTGGTCTAGTGCCAGCCAACGGCAACCTGCAGGCTGGATTGTACTACTCTTCAGCTAAAAATGTTGTTCATATTTTTAAAAAATGTAAAAAGAAAGCATAAAAGAGTATATAACAGATTATACAGCCCATAATACACACAATATTTATTATCTGGGCCTCTGCAGGAAAGTTTGCCCACTCTGGGGTCCCCACTAGGGAGCTCTGGTGGATAGTCTGTGGGGAATTGTGCTGTGAATTCAAAGGCCTCACCTCTCTCACCATTTGAATCTGCTTGCAACTCAATAGGAGAAAGATGGGCCATTTCCTCCCATACAATTTACATACAGTGTTAACCTACTGGAGGGTGAATGAGGGTCAATGATGAATTGGTTTCTGTGACAATGAGAGAGTGAACAAGAGGTGTCTCCTCCACTACCATCAAATTTATTTTAACTCATTGCAACCCTCCACTGGGTTTGTGAGGCTGTAATTCTTTATAGGAGGGGACTGTCCATCTTTCTCCTGTGGAACAAGTAAGTAGTCATTCCAACTGCTGATCTTTGGATTAGCAGCACAAGATGTAAAAGCACGATCCTGCTGGAGCTGCTTGCCTCTGTTTGCTGTTGTTACTGTTGTGTGCCGTGGTGTTGGAACCGATTCTTAGCTGACTGTTCAGGGGGTTATCGGAGGCAGTAAATTGCATGGGAGGAGATTCCTCATCCTTCTCCCATGGAGCAACTGGTGGATTCAAACAATGTACCGTTAGAAGTGCAGAGCAGCTTCTTAACCACTAGGCCACTAAAGCTCCCTTGATTCGTATATGTTATTATGTGCTGTTATATCCACTATGATTCATATGAACTTGTCCTATCCTGAGCCCACTTCACCATCTTGCCACTGTGTTAATCTATCTCATCCAGGGTGCTTCTATGTAGTGCCCAAAAAACCCCTGGGTGGCACAAAGCAAATGCAGTAAGTACCACTATCAGCAGCTCAAATCCATCCAGAAAGGCCTTAAAAGTAAGACTTGGCAGTCTGCTTCCCAAAGGCCACCGTCTGAAAACTCTATAGATCAATTCTACTCCTTGGAGTCACCGTGAGTCAGAATTCACCCCAGGGTAACTAACAACATGTGACTTAGGCCTATTCCAGGACTCTCACAACCAAAGCAACTGACGCAGCAGAACTTTCAAAACCAAAACCCTAGAGTCAAAAAATATGAAGGAAATAGCAAAAAATAAGGA
>NW_006399789.1:9311772-9314516 GCF_000299155.1 Elephantulus edwardii | reverse complement strand
GAGGGACACCATGCTGGGTAGAGTGGAGGGACAGCGCAGGAGGGGAAGACCCTCTATGAGGTGGATTGATTCAGTGACTGGGGTAATCGGGATGGGTTTGTCAGAGGCAATGAGATTGGCACAGGATGGAGCAGGGTTTAGGGCTGTTGTACATAGGGTCGCTATGAGTCGCAAACGACTCAACGGTACAACAACAACAACACCAAGCCACTTGAAAACGCTGGTGGCCTAGTGGCAAGAAGCTGAGCTGCAATCCCGAAGGTACGTGGTTTGAGTCTACCAGCCGATACGTGGGAGAAGGATGGATAATCTCCTGTGTGAATGTGTCTCTAAAAACCTGCTGGAGGGTCAGCTGTGGGTCAGTTCTGGCTTGACAGTACACAACAGTTTTAAATGGAAAAAGAAAATGTATGAACAAATTTGCAGAAAGCATTCTGCAATTTCTTTGATAACATTTTCATTAATATATGAAATTATGGTACATTTATTTTCTTTTTACCTTTAACATCTCTTACCAGGTGATACACAAATTAGCCTTTTTCTCACTGCCATTCAAACAATTCCAACTCATAGTGGCCTTGGAGGCCAAGGTCGAACTGCCCAAGTTTCTGAGCCTATTATTCTTAATGTGTTCAAATTGCTCATCTTTCTCCCATAAAGTGGATGGTGGATTCCAACCAACTGTGTTTCGTTTAGCAGCTCAACCTTCAACACATTATTCTGCAAGGGATCTGGGAAGAATATTACATATACTATTAAAACAACAACAACAACAACAACAACAAACCTATCAGGCCTGGTTTTAATTGTTTTCGTTCAAACATTCTTCTAAGTGGTATAGCACTGGTCTGTCCATTTGCTGTATAGAGGTAACTCATGGTTGCTGTAATGCTAAACACTGTGACACTGATGTGTCAAATGTGATAATGGTTACCCATGGTGGACAGTGTTTGGTGGAGCTTCCCGAATAAAACAAGCATCTACTTCCAAAATAGCTTGCCTCCAGAAACTATGAACTTGGAGAAACGATGAAAGTTAATACAAGTGTTCAGGTCTTTTGTTCATAGGATTGAGCTATGAGTCATCTACAACTCAATGGCACTTAACAACAACAACAACATACATTTGCGTAACATATATAATGAAAAATTTAAAATTGCACTTCAGTGTGTTTAGGGAATAAAAATACTAGAAAATCCTGAGACAGCATATAAGAAAATTATTCACAAAATGAAAAAAAAAATTTAATTGGCATCTTCCTGTTTAAAAGGGAGTCTAAGAAATCATAGAGTAGTTCCGCTTCCTAAGAATAAAATCTTGGGAAAGGACTGTGAACTCATTTTGGAAACAGTTCAGATATTCAGAGTGCCAAAGAGCCTCTGTGTTTTGGGGCCCCGGCCAGTTAGATGCATAAAGTAATTCCAGAGCCAAAATGAAATTCCTCTAGGGGTAGTTTCTAGATGTTTGTTCTAGATATTAAAATATTTTCTGTTTATTTTGTACATCGACAAAGAAAACTCTATTCTAAAATCAAGAAATAAAGTCTAGGGCACCTTTCAAGCAGCTTGCTTTCAGAATTATAAACTGAAATTCCACACAATAATTTTGTTTTAATGTCCTTATTGCTTTTTTTCAAAAAAGAACGTTAAAAATCTTACTAGCAATAACATTTTTATAAACGTTTAAGTGCTTTTTAAAAAAACAACGTCTAAAGCCCTAGATAAAGTCTTGAAACTTAGCATGCTTCACCATTAAATAAAATTATGAATCATTTTAGTAAGAAAAAGGGTCAAGTTTAAACTGTATAAGAGCTTGGGACACCCACAAACCCCGTCAGCAGAACTTTTAAAACTCCTATAAGATAAAAGGAAAAATAAATTAATATGCACAGAGGGGGAAAAATCCCCAATGCCACTAGTCTATATAAACGGAAGTAAAACTAAAAGCCCCCTAAAATCCCCCAAACATCAGTCCTTATAAATTCGGTCCTTATCGTCTCTTTTGGCTTCTACAGGAGATCTTAAAGGAGCTTGAAGGCTTGCAATTCTTTTATTCTATGAAAAAAACCCCTTGAACTAACAACACGAAGCCTGAGTGCGGACATCTGTGGCATAAACTGTTTTAACTTTTAAACTCAAGCCAACGTGGGGTTGGTTTCCTGAGCCCCGCAGGGGCGGGCTCCTTGGAGCTGGTGGATTTAGCAGAGGTGTAATCCCGGGACGCACACCGCTGGGGCTTCCTGAGGCCCAGGGAGCGAGGTGTGCGGTGGCCTCAGGGTGGGTGGGACTGGGCGTGTGCCCTGGGTGAGAGTGAAGGGCATGTGACAATAGGACCCTGGCGTGTTGACTGCAGGATCTGAGAGTGAAAGCTTGGCCTGGATGTCTCATCTGTGAGCCTGGAGAGTCACAGTCACACTTGTGCTTAAGTGTCCATTGTCGCGAACAAATTAAAAGACGTTCTTAAAAAAATTTTTATTTATTTATTTATTTTTTTTTGCCGATCAACGTCCTATCAAAACATGCACTTCAACTCCCAACCCCTAAATTCTCCTATCCGCTACAAGCTCCACTTTCAGGCAGCCTAAAACCCGGTCCCCAAAGCAGAATCCTGTCCGCCCCCGCGGCAGTGAGCCAGAGCCCGGGGCACCTGGGTGCTGGTGGCGGGGTGACGGCGGTGCGGCCACTCTGGCGGGACGCGGCGCGGGACGGAAGCTTCGCGCCCGGGAGCGGGGTTTGCGCAGGAAA
>NW_006399789.1:9264433-9311637 GCF_000299155.1 Elephantulus edwardii | reverse complement strand
CGGGCGCCGACTGGGAGTGGGGCGGCCGGGCAAGCACCCCGCAGGCGGCAGCCAGGGCGACCACGGAGGCGGCGGGCAGGGCGCGTGCGCACTGCAGGGGCGCCAGATTTGGCGGGAGGGGGAGTGTCCAAAGCTCTTTGTTTGATGGCATCTCTGTTTACAGAGTTTATACTTTAATATCAACCTGTTTCCTCCTCCTCCTTCTCCTCCTCCTCTGCGACCTCCTCCTCCTCCTACTCCTCCTCTCTCTCCTGAGAAACTTCGCCTGGCCAGTGCGGAGCGGCGCTGCGCAGCCCGGGGAGGGACGCAGGCAGGCGGCGGGCAGCGGGAGGCGACAGCCCCCCGTGCGGTCCCCACGGTGCCCGACCAAGCCCCGTGCCCGCCGCGCCATGGCCCGGAGACCCCGGCACAGGTAACGGGGAGCCCGGGTGGATGGCGCGGGGCAGGAGCGCTCGGGGCGGGAGGCGTCCAAGAGCAGGTGGGAATTCTAGCTACTTCTCCAAGGCTGTCAGATCCAGTGAGAACTGGAGACCCTGTCAGACCCAGGCAGTCACACAGCTGCTCCAGAGACCTGGGGATCAAAGCGTTTGTGCTGGGGAAGTGTAGCTGGACTTTGGGGAGGACGCCTGGAGGTTCTTTCTGCAAGTTGCACAGGGATACCTTGCTTTGGGGGGGGGGGTGCAAAGCTGCACGTTCCAACTGAGGACAGAGTTGCCCACCAGCGTCACGGACTCCATCAGGTGCCTGGCTGGTGTCCCCGCTGTCGGCGAGGGAGTCTCTGAGCAATTTCTGAGTGCACTGAGATGTGTTTGGAATTGGAAGTGCAGAGCATATGGCAGATATCAGGAAAGATGTCGGATTGTTTAATAGCTGCAGGTAGTTCATGTAAATTTCATTCATTCTTTGTGGAGGCTAAGAAGTGTCAGCTGACAGACGACTGCAAAGTAGATTTCAGGGGTGGGAACGGCTTGTTATGTTTGCAAATGGCTTAAAGCTTGGATTTTGAAGATTTCGAATCATAGTCCTCCTGAGTCCTTTTATTTCGAGTGCAGGCACTGCATAGGCGCGCGCGCACAGGGACACACGCCCGCCTTGCACATGTCACGGCACTTGGGGAGGCTCGCTTGGCTGATGGTGAAATCCCCTGCGTTAAGGCCGGGTGGTGGAAAGAGGGGACCGAGGATGAAGGGGCTAGCTGCACGTCTGAACTGTCATTGCTGGCTTTGCAGCTCCCCTGGTCTTCCCAACTTCCCGGCCTGACTCACGCGAGCTCCCTTTTGAGCAATCGTGGGCAGAAGATATCCCATGGCCATCACTGTCTTCACGGTGTGGCAAGGGACCTGAGTTGCAGCACCGTAGGCCTCTACCATGCAACCGGGACCCAGCCCCTGCGGGCCCTTCCCGTGGGCGGTAGGTTGGGTGCCGAGCACGCACACACGTGGACAGAGCACCTCCTGCGCTGGGGGCCTGGCACCTTAGGGTGCCCTGGCCGAGCCGGGAGAGCGGGCAGATACTAGTCAAGTGTTATTCCCGTGACTACAAAGCACGTTCGCTCGTTTTGCTTCTGGGCTCTTGAGTTTTCTTATATTTATTGGCTTTCGATCAGCAGTCACTGATCCCGCGTGGCGCTGGGATGTTGCAGAGAGCATAGGTGGACCTATGGTGACTTCCTAGGGCCTGTCCGGCCAGGGAGTCCCCAGGAGGGATACGGAGGTGAATTGGGAGGGATCCTGGAGTCGCTGTGCCTTGCCTGGGACCTAGCTGCACAGACTGAGGAACAACCCCTTGAGAGGTTTGCACCTTCACTTTTGAGACACAATAAGTGACAGGCAGGGGAGTCCTTTTAAAATATCCTTTTAAAAGAAAAAAAAAAATTAAGAGTTGGAACTGAGGGAAGGAGGGGACAAGAAGGAGGTAAAGGCCCTGCACCCCAAGGTCGCGGCTGCCCCCGCGGGGCGGATTCCCGACTGCACCCAGGTAGCCAAGAAGGGAGGAGGCCCCGGAGGGGTGGGAGCCTTGAACTTGTCTCTTGGGGGGGGGGGAGAAACCCGGCTGCGGGCCCCATAGCCGTTTCTTGCTAAACTCCGCAGAGATTATTAACCAGGTCAGCGAAATGAGTCCCAACCCCTTTTCTAGAATCACGGTAGCAGCCGCAAGGCACTTCCTCCCGCTCCCCTCCTTCTTCCCAGCCCTGTGCCCCCCTCTTCTTTTTCGTTTCTTTGCACGGTTTGTTTCCTTGACAGAATGTAATATTCATAGTTGTACTCGTGTAACCACACCGGGTCTAGCAGGTGGGGAGTGCATCAAGCCTGAAATCAGCCTTTGAAAGTCCTCTGACTGTTGGGTCTGAGATCTTGTCTGAGCAGATAAAGGAAAAGTTATTTCGGGTCCTCAGTAGAAATTAATCATGCTGCGGAAGCGACCTGGGCATCTAAGAGCAAGGAAATGCTGGCAAAGGCGAACCCCAGCCTGCTGATTTTCCGGGGACGGACTGAATGAGATCCCTGAACTCTCCCTGCACCCCTGCACACACACACACACACACACACACACACACCCCGCCTCGTGGCCCCTTTAGGGCCTGCAGAAGTCACAGCACCTTACCCCTCAAGGCCTTTACACCTTTGTTTCTGGGCTCACTTTTTTAGAGAAAACTAAAAGAAAATTAAATTACCCATTATTAGTGCTGAAAAGTGCCTTAGAAATTGAACCCAAGCACCAAGAGGAGGGAACTTGAAGTCCTAAGAGAGAGGAAGTGATTTGTCCAAGTCTGGCCCCTGGATGGAGGCCGAACCAGCACTGGCCCGCACCTTTGCGTCCTCTTCTGACTCCCTCTCCTTCACCTGATGTCGGCTGCCCCCTGTGGGCAGGTGAACAAGTTGCTGTACTTGAACTTGAAGTAGTTTCCCAGAGGGATGTGGCCAAGTACTAGTTAGGAAAATTTTTCTTTCTGAAAGTGTGATCTCCAGATCCAGGGAAACTTAGAAAGTTAAAAGTAGTTAGGGCAAAGACCCCATGACGAGGTAACTGTGATTTTTCTTGCTAGCCCAGACACTTTACCGGGATGCCACTTGATTTATGACTTTTCCTGGGAGTTGCCTTTTAAAGCTTTCAAAATGATGCTGTCCAACAGTCCTAAATACGATCATATTTTCTTCTTTATGATGCTTGTATTTTATATAAAAGTAAAGCTACTGTCATTCTTATTGAACAGATTTACAGTATGAAGAACTAGCTGGGCTCTTGTTTTAAAGGATAGACACTGGGGGGGAGGGGGGTAAAGAAAAAAGTGCAATAATGAATGAATGAAAATCCAAAATCTCTGTAAATGTTCATTAAAATTAATAACATTTTAAAAAAGGATAGACAATGAAAGAAATTATTACAGATTATGTGTACATCAGAGTGGACTTGTGTGTGTGTGTGTGGTAACATTTTAAATTTGGATCACATCCTACCAGTCATTACATACCCTGGGCCTTCAGACTGTTGCTCAAAATAATAGGCTTAAAGTATTAGAACAAATTGGGGACTTTGGACAAGTATTTTCGCTTAACTTATAGGAGGTCAGTAATAATACGCTTAGTTTGAGAAGATAAAACTTGATGTGACTATACAAGTTTATTTGTTAAATAATAATTTAATTTACATTATGATATTGCTTGGTATATTTCTTGCTATTGGTTCCTATTGATATATTTCCCATCCAATTAATGATATCATTATATCAATATTACAATCTCTTTAGAGAAGTTATAATAGTATGATTTTCCTCATATTTTAAGTTTTATAGTTAAAATTATAATTACTAGTAAATGTATCTGAAATAACTCATCTATTTAATATATAATTAATAAACATCAAATATTTTGTTATTTCAAAAGTGTGTTTGTTTTGAGGTTTGTTTTTTTTTAATATAAGAGACTCTTTAAAACACTTGTGGTTTCTTCTTAAATCTATATATCTCTTCTGGGGGAATCCCTCAGTTTTGAATTAGGTATATTTTGGGATATTTCAAGCACAATTCATTGAGAAGGAGTAAAAACAAAAGAGTAAGTAAGTTTCTTACTAGCAAGCAGCTTAATTATTCACTGTTTCTTTGGAAACTGAGTGCTGTCAGCTTAGTCACACGTTGCACTTACCCTGCCTGCCTGTGTTTAAAACAGTTTGATCATCATATTATTTACAAAACAGTTTGATCACTTAATGGTCTTAGCCTGTCTCTGGTTTTTAAATCTATCCTCTTAGATTCTTCTAATCCTCTAATCTTTGAGAGATGATTGTAATCATATTATTGAGTGTATTACAACTTGATTTTCCCCCCTTCTCTTTTAATAAATCACCAACTTCATTGAAATCACATAATTGAGTTGTTTACCATGTTTGGGAAATACTACTTCAACAATGTGACATATGCCAAAGATCTGGAGTGTGTTCTTATATAAAGGACATGGGCTCTTGTTCCTTTTATTGTCTTTAAGTTCTAAACCTAAATCTTCATTGGTGGGAAGATTGCCAAATGTGTAACTTGTCCCTGGTCTAACAGTAACAACAGGTTTAAACATGCAGAGCAATAAGAAAGTGCCAGGGCCTTTGCCGTAGCTGTGGATACCAATAACAGCAGAACCAGTTTGCAATGCCAGAGCAACAGAATGCAGGGCAAAATCTTGTTGTGCAAGTTTTCAGGGTTTTCTCTTCATAACCTTTGAAAAGATTGTTGAGTTTTTGTGGACATTTTGTAATCCAATAGTTTAAATCCTCCTGTTTCAGCTGATGTTTGCCCATTTTTTGTTTGTTTGTTTGTTTCTGGCAGCATATACAGTAGTGATGAGGATGATGAAGACATTGAGATGTGTGATCATGACTATGATGGGCTACTTCCCAAGTCTGGAAAGCGTCATTTGGGAAAAACGAGGTGGACCAGGGAAGAGGTAACTAACCACTTTACCAAAATCTAGGACAAGCCTAGATATAGTGTGTTGAGTGATGAAAAACAAAATTTCAACCAAATTGGAGGTATGAGCCTTGTCAGCAGGCTCTCTCTGATCTTACTGGGGCCTTTTTGCTCCCCTCCCACCAATTCCTGTGTTGTGTGCTCAGCTCCATGCAGGCCTTCTCTTCCTTACTTTCCCTAAGCCTAATGTGTTGGCCCACATCCCTCACCACTCACACATCAGCTCTTCTGTGAGACCATCCCAAGCTTCTCCAGACAGGCTTTCATGCCTACTCCTGGGCTCCCACATATTTAGGTTCATGTCCTGTCCTAGGTCTTAGTGCTGCTGTGACGTATATGTCTCCCTCGGGAGACTGCAGGCCTGCGAAGGGCCAGGGGGCTCATCTGCTCATTTTTGTCTCTTTCACACCCGGAATTCCTTGACACAAGGTGAAACATGAATAAATGTTTAAATGTTCCCATAATTACTAAATTTCTGTTTCCCAAATACAAAATTAAAAAGAAGGGGGAAGAAAATCCCTCAGAGAACTCATCTTGTTATATTCATTTCCTATTCTAGATATATCTTACATAGGATCCCATACAGATATGTGTAGATCACATACAGATACAGTAGCGGCACAGTGGTTAAAATTCCCAGTTGCTATCTAAATGGTTGGCCATTCAAACCCATCATGCGACAAAGATGTGGCAGTTGGCTTTTATAAAGATCTCAACTTTGTAAACCTTTTAAGATGTCTCTGTCCTATATATAGGGACATAGTGAGTTGGACTGGACCACAGTGGATATATTCTAAAAGCATTCAGTGATGGAGAGGTGTCTGCCTCTAAGATTTCTTTTCTTTTTTTTTTTTAATGTGTGTACTGTCAAATTGAATCTGACTGGTACAGGAACTGATTGATCCTCTGTCTTCAGCAGAGCATCTGGTGGATTTGAAGCGCGTAACTCTGGGATTGCAGTGCAGCTTCTTGTCACTAAGCCACCAGAGCTCACCTAAGATTTCTTTTTATGTTACTTTATTGAAACAGAATCTTTATCAACTCAAACTCAACTCATTGCCTTAGGTAGCAAAATTATTAATGTGTGAGAAGTTTCTTTTTAATTCATGTTCTCAGTATCTCTTTTGCACTAATGCTAGGATGTGGACTAAACCACTGATGTTGAGTTGATTCCTATTCTTGGCAACTCTCTGAGGCTGTAAATCTTAAAAGGAGGAGCCTGTTCATTTTTCTCCTGAAGCAGACCCTGTGGATTCGAACTGTTGGCACCTTCAGTCAGCAACCTAGCATATAACGCACTGGACTACCAGTTCTTCAATTTCGTTCCACTCTGCTTCATTTAAACTAGACCCTCTATTGGCTGGAAGGCTAATAGGAAATGCTCATAGGAAGTGCACTTGAATGATCCTTAGAGATACAGAAGCTCATTCATGAGCACTAGTTCCTAATTCCTGTGTCTGTATTACACCAGTGACCCACACTGCGTGTGAATATCAATGCCTTTATAGGAGCACCATGTCGTCATTTATTTGGAAGGAACACATCAGTCAGAAGCACACTGGAGAGTGGGAGGGACAGTGGACAGTCTTGACACTAAAGGAACAGATTGCTCACTGACATTTAGTGCACTCTGTGTTCTAGCAAGAGTGAGCTCTTTTAACATTTCTAACATATTGATACAATCCCAGAACTGTTTTCTTACCTCGTGCATGCCTTTCAAGCTTAATTGGAAAGTGATTTTCCAGGTTTTGTGTGAAAGGGGTTGAGCTCACTGAAAATACTGCATTTGCACTTGAGGTCCTTTTGAAATAGTTAAACATCTTCTAAATATAATACTGGAGTATATTTTTTTTTCACAAAGTAGGACTTTTAATGGCCACCATATATTAAGTACTTAATATGTGGCAGGCCTTATGCTATATGTAACTCCCAAAATAATCCTGAATATAACAGCTTTCCCATTTTATAAATGACATTACTAAGATCCAGAAAGACAAAATTATATACCGAAGTTTATATAGCTAATCAGTAGCTATAATCTGTGTAATTCAAACTCTAATCAGTATAACTCTAAATAAATCTATGTTCTAAGCCACTCTATTACATTAATACTGGCTTCCTAAAATTCAATTAGATTTAGATATTTTGGAGAGTTGATAGTTCCGCCCCCTTGCATTTGTATTATTGGATTGGGTTCCTCCTTTATTCTGACTTGAATCAATAAATGACTGATATCCCAGGAGTACCTTTAAATGTTCTAGGATGAAAAATTAAAGAAGCTGGTAGAACAGAATGGAACAGATGACTGGAAAGTTATTGCCAATTACCTCCCGGTAAGTTAGTAGATATTTCTTTTATTTTTGTGGGAGGGAAGTGTTCAAAAGATATTTGAGAAGAGATTGATATATTATGCATTTACTTACATGTAAGAATTATGGTGGAGAAATGCCCCATCAGCAAAGTATATTGTCCTGAAAGTAATTAGACTTTCTAGATAGATTGCTAAAGAATTTCTAGAACTTTTAAAAAAGTTTGCTTTTTGTTTTCTGTTTTCATTTATCAAGGTAATATAAATTAGTGTTTGATGATTTAGTACATGTTAAATGGCTAAGCTTTTGATAATTCTCCAGAGTTAGCGTCTTCTAAAGTCCCTATTTTGGTCAAGAGCCATGCTTTTTGGCACCCACGTTTAGAATTTTTGGATCATTTTCAAAATATCACCACCCCACCCTCATCTTCTATAGGGAGTTGCACGGCTGTCCCTCTCAGGCAGTTTGACTACACCAGTGGCTTCAGAGTAAAGATGGTCAGTTACTTCCTTTGTAATATATGGTCCTGGAAATCCGTGCAGGGTCAGCTATGAGTCAGTTCTGACTCATCCTGTATATCCAAGCATTTACTAAGTATGTATCTTACAAATCTGGAATTCCATTGTCACGACTCACTTTCTTCTTATTCTCAAAGGCTAGGCTTGCTCCCTTTCACCTAAGCATTCGCAGTGCCCTCCTATCACTGGCGTCGTTCGTGTGTGCAGGAAAAGTGGGCCGCACCGAGAGACACTGTCAGAGGGGTGACACCAAAATGTCTACAATTTTTGTGCATTTCAGCAAAAATGTATTTTTTTATAAAAAAAAATATCCTTGTGGTTAGTTAAAACAACAAAAAGAATCTCTTTAAGCCTCACTTATGCGACTTTTTGAACTCCCTTTTGACCTTTCTTACGCGCTTTAATCAGAGTGATGGTTATTAGCCAATTCCAAGGCCACCTCGAATCACATGTTTTTGTCTCCATGCTGTTGTTTTCATTGCGTCCACATTGCTTGTTCATTTGTTTTTAATGTGAGCAAAAAAGGAGTTTTATTTGGGAGAATACTAAGCAAAGGGAGACATGGAGGGATAAGGCTGAGGCTGGTGTTTTAATAGCCCGCGATTTTGTCAGATTTTCTAATGGTTTAGCTACAATATTGTGGTAAGTGGTGAACCTGCAGCAAAGCTATCTGAGACTGCAGTAATAGTTACAAAGGGAAAGTTTTTTAAAAGTATTTCAACTGTTACTCATAATGCTGTAACTAACAATGTAATTAATACAGAAGGATTCTACAAATGAATTTTGTTTCTAGTTCTCATACAATCTTGGCAATATTACATTTAATTACTTTATAAAGATATTTATCAAATATTTTATATTTAAAATTGGTGCTAATAATAATGGTCTGGTGTAGGAGGAAGGCCATGGAGGGCGCCTCTGTGACTTATTATGCTGTCTGACACCAGCCTGTTGACACCAGCCAGTGATCCCACTACTAGCTGACCCTCCTTGTAGCTTTCTATGTTCCAGTTTATCCCACACACTATTGGCTGATCAAGCTTCCTATTATTCAGCCATCCATTATTTTTTAAAAAGTTGCAACAGCCCCATCAAGAAACGAATGGATAGAGAAGCTCTTATATATACACTCAATGGAATACTATGCAGCATTGAAAAACAAGGAACTCATGAAATATTATGCAACATGGATGACCCTGGAGGACATAATGCTGGGTGAAATATCTCAGTCACAAAAGGACAAATATTGCATAGGGCTACTGTTGTAAACGAGGGTTGAGGGAAGACAAAAGGAGGGGAGGAATGATGTACATTGCATTGAAACAGATGAGGGAGAGAACTATTTAAAAGGGGTCTATGAATGGATATTTTTATCATTACAAAAGTCCAGAGTGAAGGCTGCACAGTGAAGTGGACTTGGGGGGAGAGATTGCATAACAATGAAGAAGTTTATCTTTTTCTTTTCAAGGGGAAGAGTGAATTGGGGGGAGGGGTTGGGTAGGGCGAAAAGTGCAACAATGAATGACTGGAAACCCTAAGTCTCTGTAAACTTTCATTAAAATTAATAAAATAAAAAAAATTACAACAGCAACTTTAGCATCTCCCAAATGAAATGAAACTGCCTCAACCTGACTGGCACGCCGGACCCTTCCTACAGCCCACACTCTGCTCCAGTTCTGTTTCCTACTTCCCCTCTGTGAGCAGATTTGGTTAAACTCATTTCTGCTTTCTCTCCTATGGGCTTTTGTCCCTGACGACCCCACCACCTAGAATAGTCTCCCTTTACTTCTCAATTAGAGTTCTGCCCATCCTTCATCTCAAGAGCTTTTCTGACTCTTCCTCAGCAGACAGAATCTCTCCTCAGAACATTTCTCTCTCCATCGCAGTATCCTTTTACATTGGTCTTTTCTTGAGTCTGAATTACAATTTGCCTTCTACTATAGTTAATTATATTTCCCCCCTTCTTATAAAGGTTTAAGCTCTTGAAAGGTAGGACCTACCTTTTATTCATCTTTATTCTCTTTGCATTATAAATCCTGGCCCTGAATTGAGCATATCTATGTGCATAGGGTCTCTATGAATCACTGGGGACTTGACAGCACATAAAACCAATGACAAACAACAACATCAGTACAAATGGGAGGCAGACATTGGCCTCTTAGGGTAGCTTTCCATTGAAAAAAAAAACAAACAAAACAACAACAACAAAACCAAACAAAGAAACAAACACAAAAACCCCAAACCAACCACCATTAAATTCATTGTGATTCTCTAACAAGACTAAGATTACATCGCCACTTTTCACACGAAACAGATGAAGATTGATTTTAAGGTAGATGAGAAGGTGCGAATGCAGGATCTGCTCCTTTCATTCAAATGATGGGAGACCAACAGTCCAATTTAGATGCAACTTGATAGAGTCTTGGGGTGTTTTTTTTTAACCTATAAGTAGTAAGAATCACTTATTCTCACCACCCATGCCTTCCCATGTTCTTGGATGTCTTCATGTGTATTGGATGTGTATAATTCATATTGGAACAAAGTCTTCATGAGCACATTAAGTTGTATCAATGTGACAGTGCATCTTTTATTTTATTGGACTAGAATCGAACAGATGTGCAGTGCCAGCACCGATGGCAGAAAGTCTTAAACCCTGAGCTCATCAAGGGTCCTTGGACCAAAGAAGAAGATCAGAGAGTAAGTTCCTTTTTCACTGGTGTATTGAGTCACAGTTAAAAAATATTCCCTAGATACCTTTGTTGTATGTCTTCACCTTGAAAAAAAACCAAACACAGATAAAGTGTGCAAACAGGGAGTAGAGGACCCAATGCCCATATTTCCCATAAATAAATGCAGATTCTTAGACTTTTTCTAAAGATCTTGTAACACTGAAGAATTATGACACTGACTCATTATGTAACATTAAAACACAGGTTATTTTTGTGTGTTTATCTGAAGGTGATAGAGCTTGTACAGAAATACGGTCCGAAACGTTGGTCTGTTATTGCCAAGCACTTAAAGGGGAGAATTGGAAAACAATGTAGGGAGAGGTGGCATAACCACTTGAATCCAGAAGTTAAGAAAACCTCCTGGACAGAAGAGGAAGACAGAATTATTTACCAGGCACACAAGAGACTGGGGAACAGATGGGCAGAAATCGCAAAGCTACTGCCTGGACGGTAATACTCTGTCAAAAAAATATATTGGTTGGGAAGAATAAGGGAGTGGGTGTTGGAAATTCTGTTTTAAGTGAATGGTGAGTGGATTACAATCCATTGATGGTATTTCGTTGGATGAACCTGAGCTGTCATTTTTAAGAGATCTTAGAATTTATGTGGTTGGAGATTTGAGCTAAAGATCAGGATCCTTCTAGTGGTAAGCACTGGACCAGTCTTCTAAACTTCTACTTTAGCTTCCTTTTCTCCATTTACAAAGGTTTCTCACTACATCGGGGAAAAGTTAGGATCAAGGGAAATGAATGTCAACATACTTGGTAAACTACCCAATTCTAAACAAATCATTGGAAACTGAGGGCAGTTTATTTCTGGTCTGAATTCACACAGTTGATTCAGACACCAGAAGGAATTTGGCCATCATTTTATGTAATACTGGCATTCATTACTCATTGTTTTATTTTAAGTAAGACCATATTTCTAAAATTATCATATAGCTTCCAGATTTTAATACAATGCCCATCTAATGTTTTATGTGTAAGGAAACAAACGCAAAAACAAGCTGGTTCATTAGGGGTGTCATGGAAACATTTTTTTCCCGTCCATACTCCCCACCAAAACATTAGATAGTAAACAGATTTTGTTGAATTTGTCAACTTTTTCATTACAGTCCAGGAATAATGTAAGATAGACAATAGTTGACCTTTTTCTTCTTGGGCTTCCTTACCAAAAGTGGAGAAAGGGTCATTTCAAAGAGGCAGTGCCTAGGATAGCCTCTTGACACTCTGTAGCATTTCCTTCATCTAGTTTGGTGTCAGCTTAGAGAACTTCAGAGGTTGGTGAAAGAGGGCCTCTTTTAGCCAGAGAGGATATGCTGTGGATTCTTCTAAAAATTAAAGGGGCAACTCAACTTCCTCTTTCTTTCGCTTACATCCCCCACCCCCAATGAAATAGTAAAAAAGAGGCTTAAAACGGTTTTTTAAATTGAGAAACTGTTTTCCTGATAATTGAAAGACTTTCATTAACCTGCCATGCAGCCTACAGATATTTTGAGAGTTAGGACTTTTTTCCTCATGGGATCCATTTTCTACCCTCGCCTGTCAGGCTATGGAACATTTTGGATGATTTTCAAAAGTTGAGAGTTTTCTTGACTCAGAATTTCTTGATGGGGCTGTAAGAGATAATAGAGTAGACAGTGAACCAGTCACAGATTTATCCTTCTACAATTTCCCCAGGTACCTACTGTATGTGCTTGGTAGGCCGGTTGAAGTCACACCCTCAAGAGTGATTTTCTAAGAGAAGGAAGTTGGCATTTTTAGAAGAATCAGGACTAGAGGCTTGGCCCACAATTAGAATGAACATATGGGCTATTATGCTGAGAATAGACCTTTATCAAGAAAACACAATGGCCCAAAGATACCAACATTTATAGAAAAGCATCTCTAGTCCAGTGATATAATTAAGAAAAATCTATGTGTTTAAAAGTCAGGTAATAGAGAAAGCCTGATCTTAGGAGGTAGAGAAGATCAAAATGGTCAAACAAGAATGAAAACTATTAGTGGCTCCAACACTTAGATCTCTGTTAGAAACAGTGTTCTGTCATTGAGTTTGAATCTTTATTGAAATACTGGTTTGTAAAGTTTTTCTGTGATGTATTTCTGTGCAGAACTGATAATGCTATCAAGAACCACTGGAATTCTACAATGCGTCGGAAGGTGGAACAGGAAGGTTATCTGCAGGAGTCGTCCAAGGCCAGTCAGCCTGTGGTGGCCACAAATTTTCAGAAGAACGGTCATTTGTTAGGTTTTCCTCATGCTCCACCTTCAGCTCAGCTCCCTCCACCTGGCCAGCCCTCAGTTAACAATGACTATTCCTATTACCACATTCCTGAAGCTCAAAATGTAAGCCATCTCCAGGAATTTAGCTTACCGAGATGCCTGCTTATTCCCGCTCTGTGTGATAGTACCACCTGACAGCTGTATACTTTGCAGAGACAATTTTAATAGCCCTGATCTTGATCTGATCTCACCCTAAGCCCTTTGAGGTTGGTGAGGGGTTTTTGCTTTCCCTGATTAATATATCCAGAAATGAAGCTGCTATGTGATTTTGTCCAGAGTTCATAGAGATAGTGCTGACTAGAATCCAAGCTGATTGATTCTAAAACGTCAACATTATTGCTTGCTACTTCCCACCTGATTTGAAGTAAGCTCTTGAGTGGATGTGTATTTAGCAAGGTGCTGCTGAAGAATGAAGAGATGGAAATGCATTTGTTGTCTAACTGGTTTCTTTTTCAAAATGAAAAGTAATTATCAGAACTGAAATTCTGATAATTGTAAGATTGATTCTGACAGGAATCTGACAGAAATGTCTGGATTTGAGAATTCATTAAGTGATTGTACTCTTCCCGATTCAGAAAAGAGCTTTATGCCTTTGACTATCTGACATCTTTGTTTTTCCCCCTGTTTTTTGTTTGGATTGTTGTGATTCCTTTTTTATTCCTAGATGCTTATGCAAAGAAGTAGTTCACTATGGGTAGAAAAGGAAAAATGAAGAGAGACAATGCAACATGAATCTGAAAACTAATGATGCTAGACAGTGAAAATTGTTCTAATATACAGAGCTTATATCCAAATTCTATGCAAAGTATATTCATAAACTATTTTAATTTTCCGTATATATTTCATACATTTGGCCCTAGACTTTCCAGAACAGTCTCAGGTAATGCACTCATAAGAGTTTCTGTTTATCATTAAAACCTATAATGAAAAAGAAAAATATTTTTCTTTTAAAACAGCTAATACTATCAATTTTCCTCATCATAACTTCTCTCAGATGCTCATAAATGCTCAATTTCTATTTTATTTTTCATTATTCTTCTTAATTTAGAAAGATTTCTTGTCAAAGTTGATGTAAAGGTCACATTTTCTTCACTATGCGGTAGCAATCTCCCCTCTTTCACATAATTGATTACATTTCAAATTGCAATACCCTTGTAATTGTTGGGTGACTTACCAGCAAGGCGTTGTTTTCTCAATTTTGGAGCAAAACTTCAGTTAATGATTCACATTTGTTTTACCTTTTTGGTCTAGGTCCCTGGTCATGTTCCATATCCTGTAGCGTTACATGTAAATATAGTCAATGTTCCACAGCCAGCTGCTGCAGCCATTCAGGTAAGATCATTCTGAATTCATTTCCTAAAGAAACTTGGTAACTGTCAAAGGCACAGATTTTAAGAAATGCTTGATGTTTTTCATCTCACTATCTGGCCCACTAAAGTAAAAGGAGCAGGGGACTGTAAGGAGCAGGGGTAACGCTCTGACTGTCTTTGTTTCTGAAGCGAGTTTGCCTTGGAATTCTCTGCTGGTGCAATGCGTAATGTATTGGGCTACTAACTGAAAGGTTGGCAGTTCAAATCCACCGGCTACTCTGCAGGAAGAAAATGGACAGACTCGGCCCATAAATGTTCATGATCTTAGAAGTCCTATTTGGTAGGGTGACAGTGAGTTAGGACTTACTGAGTGACAGTGGATTTTGGGGTTTTCGGTTTCTTTGTTGAAATAGCTAAGTCAGTATCCACTGTAGCCTCAGATTTCACCTGACTCCCGCAGTCTAGAGTAGTAATATCTGTGAAGATTTCTACAGGGAAAACTTCAGTTGGCATTTGCTTCACCAGGAAGGCTCAGGGCTGTGTGTGATATGGCATGATGGTTGATTGTGTTTACCATTGTGTTTACAGCTTCTAGGCAGATCTTTATTTCTTTTTCTCCCTCAACTTTTAATTTCAGAGACACTATAATGATGAAGACCCTGAGAAAGAAAAGCGAATAAAGGAATTGGAATTGCTCCTCATGTCAACGGAGAATGAGCTGAAAGGGCAGCAGGCGCTACCTGTAAGAACGTGTTGCTGGAGCGGGGTGTGGCAGGGGGACCAGCTTTGCCCAGGCTCCGCTTTGCTCTCTTTCTTCTCTTCTGAATATCTTCTAATCAAGGCTCTGTGTTTAATAATACTTAAACCCAAGGAGTTGCTTGTAAAACAAAATTGGTACCGGGATGTATATTGACTAAATTGGACATATTTTTTTCTATTCCAACAGCAGAAAAATAGGCATCCAAAATTGTCAGCCTTGATTTTTTCCTCTCCTCTAGGAGGTCTATAGTCAATTCAAAGACTAACAAAGAAAAGTGAATTTAAATCAACATTAAAAAAAAAAAAAGCTGTTCATCTTGCAATGAAGATATGGTGCCTTTTCATTTTATATTTTTAATTTTCTATTTGTTTTTCTAGTTTTTCATACTTTATCGTTTCAGCTTTGCTGTGATGCAAGTTCAATTGTAGTTGTTGTTGTTGATTGCCTTCGAGTCGAGTATGACTCATAGTAACCCCCTGAATAAAAGGCCTGAAGCCCCTCTACAACCATCGACATTTACCAAAGTTCATAGAGTTTCCAGAGGCCACCTTCTCCATAAATAACAGCAGTCCCTTTCTTTTGTTTGCATGCATGGGAGCTGTGGGGACCACTCCTGAATTCTGGCATTTTTTTTCTCAGTGATGGTGTAGAAAACTGAGACTGCGACTTGTGCTTTGTAACATGTGTAGCTAGCCGACAAAGAGAATAAAAAAGAAGTGATCCCAGTAGGTATTCTTAGGAGTAAATGTCTTGTCGTGAAATAATAAAACGATCATGTGCATGATATTTTAGTTAGACCACTCTTCAGCTTGAGCTGCTATTTTGCAATTTCTCCTGTTGCACGGTCATGCTGAAAGGAGACTTCTGTTAACTCGCTCTTCTGCTTTCCTGACCACGTCGGCTTGGCCCTTCACTGCCTTGCTGCAGTCTGGAGCATTAGAAAGGGACAGGAGATACAGGAGGGTGTGCAAAGGAGAGCAGTGCTGATTCTCAAAGCACATGGCCCTTTTGTAAGTTAGAAAGCAAAAAGACCAATTCTTAACTCACAGTCAACATTTATGGACCTTCCAGATCTTAAAGTGGATTTTAAGACTCTTTTTTCCTTTTAAAATTTTTATTTTATATTGGTTTGCTTACAAAGTTTGCATACATTGTGTTTCACACTATTCTTCATTCACACTGTGTGAATCATTCCCATTCATTCTGTGTAACAAAATTAATCACCATTGAACTATGCCCATCATCACCCTGTCTTAAGACAAATTTTGTGAGAATTGTCACTTTGTGGCACTGTCTCATTAATTGCCAGTTTAACAATGTGATGACAGTGAAAGTCATCGTGGCAATGGCAAGCTGGGCCACTATTAAAAAACCAGGGTCTTGCACTGATAAAAGGAAACATCTTGACAACTGTTTCATAGGCGCAAGTTCTGGATGATGCAACTCCTTTTATCTTCCGTCCAACAGCATCTGATACCTTGTGCAATTTCATTGCTAAGTTCCTTCTCCCTTTCTTCTCCCCACTCTTTCTTTACTTCTTGACACCCCCTCCCACCCGTTTAGACACAGAACCATACATGCAGCTACCCTGGGTGGCACAGCACCACTGTCTCCGACCACAGCAGACCTCATGTAGACTGTGCACCTGTTTCCTGTTTGGGAGAGCACCGCTCCACTCCATCTCTGCCTGTGGATCCTGGCTCCCTGCCGGAAGAAAGCGCGTCTCCCACAAGGTGCATGATCGTCCACCAGGGCACGATTCTGGACAATGTTAAGAACCTCTTAGAATTTGCAGAAACACTCCAGTTTATAGATTCTGTAAGTAGAATGGTTAAGGCAAGTTGATGCTTTCAGAAGGGGGTTTAGGTAACCCATTTCTTAAAGCCATTTTCTATTTTGTTGTTAGCCAGTGCTACTAATGTAAAGATAATGATTTTTAGCCTGAGTGTATATTTCCCCCTCCCAAAGGTCTGATTTCATAAGCTACCCAGGTAAAACTTTTTATGCCTTGAAGGCAAAATGTTGATCTATGTAGTGAAGATAGTGATAATTTATAAGCTGACCGTGGATTATAGGAATGATGTCTGAGTTATATTTGTTTTTTTCTTACTTTGTTTATTGTTTTGTGCTTCTCTGTAATTGCCTTGCTTTGGGATAGCACATTGTAAATTGTATCTGCTCTGTGTATCAACACATTTGAAGTGGTTATCTGTTCATTTGATGGTACTCCATGGCTTTCCCCTCCAAACACTGATGATGCTGACAAGTCCCAGTTGGCCCACCAAGTCATCTGCAGTGAAACCAATTTGAGCGCAGGACACCATGAAACAAATTGGAGTTTAGCACTTTCTCCAGTGAAAGTAGTAATTTGCTTAATTCCACTGGCTTCTTGGTTGGTTAAAAAGCATTTATTACATTATCTATTGGATGGGGTATGTAGGTTTTCTTTTTGCTTTAGAAGGCAGGCAAATGAGAGTGTCAGGATGTCCCAGCAACTCACCTGCAGGGCTGCCTCATAGAGTGTCAGGATGTCCCAGCAGCTCACCTGCAGGGCCCGCCATGAGGCAGCATGATCACCATGAGGCAGCCTGAGTGATGCTCTAATGCAGTGTTAGCAGAAGAGCTGTTCACCTTGAAGCTGGTTCTGGAGAAGTCAGTCAGCTGTGGCCAAGGATTCTTGCTGCATTCAGCACCGTTCAGCACTGTTTTAGGTGATGGCACATGTGATGTACACACTGTCTCAAAGCTCTGTGCCTCCCACATCGTTTCAGGATTCTTCATCGCGGTGTGATCTCAGCAGTTTTGAATTCTTTGAAGAAGCAAATTTTTCACCTAGCCAACACCAAGCAGGCAAAGCCCTCCAGCTTCAGCAAACAGAGGGCAATGTGAATAGACCGGCAGGAGAGCCTAGCGCCAGGTTGAACAAACGCCTTGCAGGGGAGGTTCCCCTTGACCCACCCAGGCCCTTCCCTCCCATGAGGCACAGCACAATTCCACTGGTCATCCTTCGAAAGAGGCGGGGGCCAAGCAGCCCCTCAGCCGCTGGAGAGGCTAACTCCTTCCTATTTGCTGACGTCAGCAGCTCAACGCCCAAGCGTTCCCCTGTCAAAAGCCTGCCCTTCTCTCCCTCGCAGGTAGCGCACCATTTCTGCACAGATGTTACTAATTTTCAACAGACACCTGAGCCTGAATAATCTAGAAACTAATCCTTTGGAACAAATGACTAATTACTGTGGCCTTGCTGATTTCATTCCATTGTTCAAGCTAGCTGTTGCTAAGTCACACTGCCCCCCACCCCCAAAGTGTAGGCTGCCTGCAAGTTGATTGCTGATTTCCTTCAACGATTCTCTTAATTCTTTGGTGGTTTGGAAGATGAGTGGTTGCATGGCATGCGCTTTCATTGCTCCAACTGTAGTTTAATAGTTCTCTCTCTTCTTTGCTCATTTTTCCTGTCCCTTTTCAAAAATGTTAACGTTCCCCGCCCCCTGAACCTTTGTTCATTTGTTGATATGTGATTCACTGGCCCAAGAGAGGGGGGACCTGAAGCATGTTTTGATAATATATGGGTTTCCACTGTTTAAAGATCCTCATCCATCAATAAGTGGAAAAGCTTCACAAGAGTATGAGGAACAAATCCGTAAGGACAATAGTTTGTTTTCATTTTAATTTATCAACTTTGGCTCTTTCAAATTGTGCTATACTATTTTATTAAAATAGTTTTTGCCAAAAATATGATATTACTTCACGTTGCTATTATTAAGGCATGTCAGTTACAATTCTTATTTGTGATCTGTGTTGTCAAACAATATGATTGAGATCAGTAGATAATTTGGCGCTTTAAAACATTTTCCAAGCATATTTGTTGCACTTGTTTTAGCTTTAGCTTTAAATATGAGCGAACAACACAAGAGGAAAAAAGAAAAGTCGTGGTTTTCTACTGTATTTTCTGAACTGTGTTATGCAGAACGTTATTTCTCTAAGATTTTAATAGGTGTTCCAGAAAAATGTTTAAATATGTAGGTATACAAGCCTGGAAAACAAAGAATCAGATTTCTTTTTAAAAAATTTATTTCTTTTATTACTGAATCTCTTACACTTTTTGATATGCTAATGTGCACCGTGAATTTCCAGAAAGATTTAAATATGTTGTCTTTCCCACACTTATTTGACCTTGGAATATTTTGTTTCAGGAACACCTATTATTTTCCCAGAATATTGATGTTCTGAGAAACACAGCTTATTATTTAAGAGTTTTTCAAATAATGTGAACTTTCTATAATAGTTTTCATTTATAGATTATTAAAGAGAGAAAATAGAATAGGAAAAGAAATGATAATTATTTTCCTTAAAAACCAAAATTTCTGAAGAATTTCTTTTCCACATTAACAAAGTGTGTCCCTCATTCTCTGTAATGGCAAGTGCCATTTATTGAGGATACTTCATTAGGATTTTGCAAGGTTTTCCACATTGATGCTAGAATTCTTAGAAATCAAATTCTAATTTTTGTATGTACTCAAATGAAACAAAATAGTGCTCTGTCCAACAGGACATTATTGGATATTTTTCTTTATTATCCTAATATATATTTATTCTATAATGGGTCACTGAAGCATATTGGCTACCAAGGTTTTTTCTAGACTTGGACTAAATGAAGAATGACTATTTAATAGAAGTAATTTTTTTTCTTTCCCCTATGTTTAGTTCTTAAACACTTCCAGTAACCATGAAAACCTAGACTTGGAAATGCCTTCTTTAACTTCCACCCCTCTCAATGGTCACAAACTGACTGTTACAACACCATTTCCTAGAGATCAGACTGTGAAAACGCAAAAGGAAAATACTATGTAAGTTCTTGGCTCAAGAATAAAATTATTTCTCTTATTAAAAAGCAATAGCGTCCCATATAATCCATATTACTAATCCACATGTATGTTTCTGTATATTCCTACACTAGTATATCTTTCTTAAGCATATTAACCACTGCCAAATGGTATAAAATGGAAGGTTAAACTAAATTATACTTTGTAATTCACTTCAAATGTTCCTAAATATGAGCAGGTGGTTTCCATTCACTAAGATCTTTTCATCTTACTGAATCATGGTTTTAAACCTCATTTCATCTAAATAAATAAGCATCAACATGATTGTGATTCACATTTTAAAATGTTTACTCTTTTTGAAGTTTATCTGTAGTTAAGATCTTGTTGGATATTTTTATTTATTAGTTATTATATCATTTGTATCAAGGAATATTAAATTATTAAAAGTCAAGGGATAATGAAGTAATCATTTCTACTCAGTTAATGTCACCAATTTAAATAAATGGTGGAGAAAATCAGTATGAATTATAAGCGCCCTTTCAAATAAATGCCATCTTACTATTTCCAAGCACAAAAAGTACATTTTATTTTATTTTTTTAAAGTACATTTTAAAATTTAACATATGTTAGTTATGTTAAACTCTGTGTTAATGCATAGATAAGATTAATTTGTGAATGGCAGGAGATATTCACATCTCACAGTCATTTATAAAGATTCAGAGGCATGATGCATGTCTTTAGAACTGTTATAAAAGATGAAAAAATTTTTAATGCTGTTAGCCTTAGGGGCATGATATTTTGACATACCTGAAAATTTGTAATACGCATATTATCTTTCCCTTAATCAGCATATTTACTTCACTAACAATGACTGTACATTTGTACCTCATAGAAAAAAATAATAAAATTACTAGGTAGAACAATGTAAGAGATAAAGGTATTTTTATCTGAGCAATTTTTTTTCTTTTTCAAGTTTTAGAACTCCAGCTATTAAAAGGTCAATCCTAGAAAGCTCTCCAAGAACTCCTACACCATTCAAACATGCACTGGCAGCTCAAGAAATCAAATATGGCCCTCTTAAGATGCTAGTAAGTTTTCTAAAAGGTGTTTGGATATAGATTATTTATCAGTACAGACAGGAATTTTCCTCTGATGCAAAAATATCCACTCTTCCCTGCAGCCTCAGACCCCCTCTCATCTAGTAGAAGATATACAGGATGTGATCAAGCAGGAATCAGACGAGTCTGGAATGGTTGCTGAATTTGCAGACAATGGACTGCCTTTACTGAAGAAAATCAAACAAGAGGTAAAGCTCGAGGTCCTTCGGAAGGAACAAGGGTCGTATCTTGCTTCCGTTGCTCTTCCCCGCATGTGCTTAACGTACCTGTCATCTTGCTGTATAACACCACCATTTAGAGACTTTTCACAGAAGATCTCGTTAGAAGGTATTGCCAGAAGGTAGCCATGTGGTTTTTCATTTGAGAAACCAAGCCACCACCATCTAGCTCATATTTGGACAGAGAACCTGGAGCAGAGGAAAGGGGGCCAATAAGTCAAGCAGTTTTTTACCAAACTATTGTCATCAGGTTAGGTGTATCAGAAATGGAGCACTGGTGGTCTTGTCCATAGGGTGTTGCCTACTAGTCGAAAACAGTATCTCTCTGGCGATTCAAATCCAACAGCAACTTTACGGGAGAAAAATAGGCAATCTGCTCCCATGTGATTTACAGCCTCCTGAAAACCTGCTGACGGGTCAGCTGAGTCCATTCCAAGGTGATGGCAATCAGTTGAGTTTTTATATTTGATATTTATATATATATTATGGAGTTCTTGTGGCCTAGTGGCAATAAGCTGCACTGCAATCCCAAAAGCACAGGGTTTGAGGCCACCTGCTGCTCTGTGGGAGATAGCTGGGCAATCTCCCGGGTGATTAACTGCCTCTGCAAACCCACTGGAGGGTCAGCTATGGGTCAGTTCCAAATCTGTGGTACACAACAACATATGTATAATTCCAAGCACAAGAAGTACATTTTATATGGCTAAGCACAATTGATAACAGTGCATCTAAATTCCAAAATCAATCTCCACAATAGTCTATGTGTTTCCTATTGCCAAAGGGGCCCTTTAGAGTAGTGAGAGAAGATCTTCACCCTGAAACCTACAGCGTCCCTTTTCAGCAAGAAGTAGCTAAGAGAATACGCAGTCCCCTTTTCCTTATGAATCAGGGTGAAGTCTCTCTCAGGGAGGAGAGATAGGGAATGGCAAAGGATGCACTGACAAAGGAAATTAATCAGAACTGGCTTTGACACGCACTGTGGTAGTGGGACAATTAAAACAGACTTTCAAGGGAAAAAAAAGAGGAATGAACTGGGGGGTAGAGAAAATAGTGCAACAATGAATGAGTGGAAATCCAAAATCTCTGTAAATGTTCATTAAAATTAATAAAATTTAATAATAAAAGAAGTACACTTTAAAAGTTAATGTAACATTTCTTTTTTAATATGGGACTGTGAGTAAACATTCATTTACATATATACATTATATATGTATTGTGAATGTGTGTATCAATACATTAAATATACACTTAATAGTTGCTGTCAATTTTAAGTTACCTCATACCAACCCATGTGTTACAGAACCACACTCCATAGAATTTTCACTACTATGATCTTCTGAAAGCAGATAGCCAGGACTTTTCTTCCGCTGCACTTCGGAATATATCCAAATCACAAACTTTTTTGGTTAACACACTTAACTATTTCACCCAAAGACTCCTTAGGGGTGTATGCATATGGTGTGGGTGAGTGTGTGAGTGCGAGAGTCTAGCTTGCAAAGATCAAAATGTGAGCTTGTTGGCTGGTGGCATTTCAAAAAGGGTAGTTACAAAACCTTTTGCATTGACGCCTTTCATAGTAGGGACAATGTTTGAGAAATTTGCCATATATTTACTCTGGAATGTGAATGTTCCATGAGAAGTTAAAACAACCCAGCATTTCCTGTTTGCCTTCAGGTGGAATCTCCAACCGATAAAGCGGGAAACTTCTTCTGCTCAAACCATTGGGAAGGGGACAGTCTGCACACCCAACTGTTCATGCAGTCCTCGCCGGTGGCCGACGTGCCGGTGAGTACAGGTGCCGACATTGGGCCCAAGTCATAGCAGCTTCAGTGCGTGGCCTGATGGGTGCCTGCAATCTCAGCACCATCAATGCACCAAATGCATCAAGTTTCTCAGTGTTCTCTCTCACATGATTGCTTTTTGTGTGATCTTTAAAGTATTGAGTCGAATGTTGAGATTTTATTGATGTGGTATAAACAGACTCCCTTCCATTCCAGAATTTTATTTCTTTTTTATCATTGCAGAATGTTATTTTATTTTTACCATTGCAGAATTTCATTTTATTTTTTTTGCCATTGCAGAAATTTCTTTTTTTTTACCATTGCAGAATTTTGCATTATTTACTTATCATTTGAGAGTTTTGCTCATTTAAAAAAAAATCTTCAGGAACGTACATGTTGTTACTAGGTGGCAGTGAATTGAGTAAAATTCATAGTAACCCTATGAGCAATAGATCGGAACTCTGTCCTGTGCCATCCTTACAAGCTCTGACATACTTGAGCCCGTTGCTGCAGTCACTGTGTCAATCCACCTGGATGAGGGTCTTCCTCTCTTTTGCCCTCCTGCTAGCTCCCCAAACATGTCCCTTTCCAAAGTATAGCCTCTCCTAGCAACATGTCCATAAAAAAATTTTCCATAAAATGAATTTTTCCATAAAAATGAATTTTTCTATTTTCCTCGATTGTCATATTTGTCTCCTTAATGGATGAGTGAGTCCTACTTTCTTGTGTACTTCTCTCTTTCTTGGTGTGTGTCACTTCTAGCACAGTGTCAACCACGTCCTTGGTTCACAGTAAATGCCCAGTGTTGTAATGTGCCCTGCTTTGGTTATTACCATTTAAGATCTTTTAAAATCTTACTCTTTAAGTTTGTAACTTAAAGAGTAATTGTCCTTGGCTCATAGAGAATCAGAGCTAGTGACTATTTATTGGGTATATACTAAACTCTACATACTGTTTTAAGAGTCTCAGACACATAAATACATTTTTTTTTCTTCATAGCAACCTTATGAGATTGGTAATATAATCATGCTCATTATTCCATGATAGTATAAGTAAAGGGTCAGCAAAAGAGAGGAAGACCTTCAAGGATAAAGATTGACACAGAAAGTACAATGGACTTGAGCATGACAAAGAGCTTGACAATGGCACAGGATGAGGCAAGGTTCTGGTCTGCTGTTTACAGGCTCTGAGCCCTGGTCAACTTGACAACACCTAACAGCAATCTTATTCATATTGGAAACAGAGGCACAAGGAAATGGCTCAAGCCTATATGACTAATGAGTGGTAATGCTAGGACTGAATTTAAAAGTCTGAGTTCTTTCAACTGTTATACTCTACTGTCATTGATTTGTAGCTTGAAAATATTTCTAAACCAGTATTTGAAATCATCTTCTCAAATGAAAAAAGTAATACAAAAACCATTGCTATTGAGTTGGTTCTGATTCATAGCAACCCTGTGTAGGACAGAACAGATGGGCTTTTAGAGGTTCTGAGGCTGCCCATCCTTATAGGAGAAGACTGCAGGAGCCAGTGGGCTCAAACTGCTGACCATTTGGTTAACAGCTCAGTGTTTTACCCTTTGCTCTATCAGGTTTTCTCAGTTTCCTCAGTAGAGCTTAGCAGATCTTTGATTTTAAAAAACATGTACCCTGGCGAGTACTGGTGGCCTAGTGGCAAGAAGCTGCACTGCAATCCCAGAGGTGTGCGGTTCAAGTCAATCAGATGCTCTGCTGGAGAAGGAGGGACAATCTCCTCCTGTAACAGTCAGATCCAATTTGATGGTACACACACACACAAAAAAAAACACAACCCAATAATAAAAAAAATTTAAAAAATTTTAAAAAACCATTTACCCTGTAAAGAATTTTCACAGAGGAAGATATTCAGATGGCCAACAGACAAGTGAAGAAATGTTCCAAATCAATGGCAATAAGAGAGATGCAAATCAAAACCACAATGAGATACCATCTCAATCCAGTTACAATGCAAAGTTTAACAGGACAGCAAGTCATAAATGTTGGAGAGGATGTGGCAAGACAGGAACTCTTATACATTTTTGGTGGGATTGTAAAATTGTACAACCACTCTGGAAGGCAGTTTGGAGTTACATAAAAATTCCATATGACCCACGTATTCCACTGCTTGGAATATTCCTAGAAAGAATTAGAACTGAGGCACAAACTAATGTTCATAGCAGCATTATTCATCATTGCAAGAACATGGAAACAGCTCAAATGTCCAAGCACAATCGAATGGATTGGAAAATTATGGTAGAGTCACACAATGGAATACTACACAGTACACAGGAGCAATGATTTGTAAATTAGTACCTAATTTGGAGGGACTAGAGAACATTATGCTGAGTGAACTAACTCAGTCCCATAAACACAAATACTGTATAAAACCATTATTGTAGAATGAGTATAAGGATCCAAGAGGGGTGAGAGAGGAAGGAGAGCAGTGAGGATGGGTGGGGAATGGAGGGTGGTCAATCACAGGCTTGCATAATAGGGTGGGTGGAGGCTGTGTGTAAAGGAAATGGGAAAGATACATTGTGAAAAACAGTGTATAAAACGTTTTAAATAAACCAGTATTTTTTAAAAAAAATGCATGTATCCAACAATTTCAAAGATATTTGTTGAGTGCCTACAATGTGCCACAAACTGTGGCATTATTTGTCACCACAAGACTACATAGTTAGTAGAGTTGGGTTTTCCTTTAAATTCATACTACTGCATTGAGTCTGATTCTTGGTGACCATCATTTGGATTTCTGAGTCTGTAAATCTCTCTGGAAGGAGACTGCCTCGTCTTCGCCCCACAGGGCTGCTGCTAACTTCTCCAGGAGCACTTTGTGAGCAGTCCCACACGCCCACCACAGGCCCAGGGCTCCTTTTTTAGCTCACAGGGAAGTGGAATTTTTTCACACTAATGGATATAGCTTCATAGTAATCTACACCGAAAGTGTTGCAATTGAGTTGGCACTCACGTCTTCCAGTCTCATTTACATTTCAAATTATTCTCTTTCCCTGTAGAATATTCTTACAAGTTCTGTTTTAATGACGCCAGTATCAGAAGATGAAGACAATGTTCTCAAAGCATTCACTGCACCTAAAAACAGGTCTTTGATGAGCCCTTTGCAGGTAATTAATGGTTCTTCCAATGTTGGTAGCTTAGAATTCATCTGCTGAAAAAGTGATCATGTTATATGGTTCTCTTTATTTTGGTTTATTTTTTTGTTTGTGGGGGTTTTTTTGGGTTATTTTTGTTTGGATGGGCTTTTGGTGGGGTTTTTTCTTTCTTTCATATTATGCAAAGAGAATGATCCTTTAAAAAAGCTTCTGGATGTCTAAAGCTTTTTTTGTTGCTATCCTATAAGACATAATTGTTGTTGTTGATTGCTTTTGAGTCAAGCACGACTCATAGTGACCCACAGTGAACAAAAGGCCTCAAGCCCCTCTACAACTATCGACATTTATCAAAGTTCATAGAGTTTCCGGAGGCATGTTGGAATAGTGGATGCCAAGAGGAGGGAAATATTAGTATATAGTAATACAATACATGGCCTTTAGTCTCAGTTATCATTAGTTATATGTCGCGCCATCATGTGTGTTGGAATTGTGTTATGTAATTAAATCTTCTATTATGTCTTGGAAGCAGGAGGGGCATCCGCTTCCTAAACAACATGCCGCTATGAACTTTGATAAATGTCGATAGTTGTAGAAGGGCTTCAGGCCTTTTGTTCATAGAGTTGCTATGAGTCGTCGTCAACTTGAAGGCAATCAGCAACACATTCAACTATGCTACACAAATTTGTCTGTGTGGCTTGGTTTATTTTTTTTCTTTCCAAATTTTTAGTTCCTAGTATCGTTAAGTAATCAAAGCTCAGGTTGTTGTTTAGACTTTAGAAGGAGTTTGAAATGACCTAGATAGAAAGGAATGAGCCCAGGTGGTGTACTGCATGAGATATTGGGCTGCTAAGCAAAGAGTGAGCAGTTCGAATCCACCAGCTGCTCTAAGGAAGAAAGAAAGGCAATCTCATCCCTTTTAGATTTACAGGCTCAGAAATGTGATGGAGGATATCCACAAGCCAGAACTGGCTTGACAGCATTAGGTTTGGCATTTTTGGAGATAGTAAAGAATTGCATTTTGTTTGACTATCAGATGCAAGTGCTTAATGCCCTTGTCTTTTAACCAAAAGTTTGGAGGTTCAAGTCCTCCCAGAGCCATGTCAGAGGAAAAGCCTTATGATCTGCTTATGAAAAATCAGACATTGAAAGCCCTGTGGAGCACAGCTCGCCTCTGATACACATAAGTCAGAGGCCACTCAAAGGAACAAGAACTGGATTTGACTATCAGGATAAGAAAGTCAGTGATGTGTGGATAATCTGTACTTGACCATCTGCTGTCAGGTTTTAATATCAAAGGAGATTTTCCTTGCAATTCAGGGGTGAGTGTAAGCTGATGAAACACAACAAATTTTGTATTAATCCTAAGCCAAATGTAAATAAGAATGCAAATTGGCTCCCCTAAATTATTTAAAGCAGTTCCCAACAGTAAATAGCTTCATTCCCAACCACCTGTAGACCTCACCATCTGTCCCCTGTGCCTCACTGAGTGAGGTGTCAGAAACCCTGGGGCATCCAGAAAGCCTGGGGAGATCCACAGAAGTCATGCTTCATTGTTGTTATGTACCGTCAGGTTGGGACTGGCTCAGAACTGACCTCCAGTGGGTGTTCAGAGGCAGTAAATCACGTAAGAGTTGATTGCCCATCTCTCTCCCACGGAACTGCTGGTGGCTTCGAGCTGCATGTGTTTGGATTGACAGTGCAATACTTTACCACTAGGCCACCAGAGCTCCTTCTACTTAATTAGGACAGTCAAAGACTCTTCCCCGATGAAGATGGTACCCTGTGAGAAGCTCAAGCCCTTGCTCAGAGGGATTTGTTGGCATTCCAGTGGGTATCTCCCTTCAAGATGTGAGAGTACTAACAAGTTCCTTTTAGCAATGGTGCGTGAAATCCTACCAGTGAGAAATCCATTTAGGACACTTGAGAACAGAAGCCACTGGGTGGAGTTGATCCTGTGGTTTCTCCCTTGGGTTTCTGAGGCTGTACATCTTAACTGAGGGATATTGCCTGTCTTTCTCATGGAGCAGCTGGTGAGTTCAAACTACCAACCTTTCTGTGACTAGCCCAGAACTTAATGCTCTTCACCACCATGACTCCTTTGTAACATCTATTTTTGTTGTTGTTGTTATGTTTTGTCAAGTCACCTGAGACATATGGAGACCCTACGTACAGCAGCTTTGAAGTCTACCCTGTCCTGAGCCAGTCTCACTGACTCTGACTCACCTACCCCCATTGCCCCATTACTGTATTAATCTGTCTCATCCGGGGTCTTTTCTTCTGTGCCATAACATCTATTATAAAGCAAAAGCCAAACCTACTGCCACAGAGTTGACTGACTTGTAGAGACCCCACAGGACAGAGTTGTGGTTGTTATTATATACCATCGAGTCATCTGCAACTCATAGCGACCCTATGTACATCAGCCCTAAACCCTGCTCTATCCTGTGCCTATTTCACTGTATCTGACAGTCCTACCCCCACTACCCCCGTGACTAAATCAATCCATCTCCTCGAGGCTCTTCCTCCCCTGTGCTGTCCCTCCACTCTCCCAAGCATGATGTCCTTCTCCAAGGACTGATCCTGCCTTGCAGCATGTCCAAAATATGTCAGATGGAGCTTCAGAATCCTTGCCTCCAAGGAGCAGCCTGGCTTCACCCTCTCCAGGATGAACTTGTTTGTTCTTCTAGCAGTCCATGGTATATTCAATACTCTTCCCCAGCACCACAGCTCAAAGGCATCAACTCTCCTTCTATCATCCCTAGTCATTGTTCAGCTTTCTGATGCATGTGATTGCAAGGCCATGGCCTATATCAAGCACACCTTAGTCTCCATACTGACATCATTGCTCTTCAGTACTTTGGAGAGGTCTCTGACAGCAGACTTTCCCAATGCAATTTGTCTTTTAATTCCCTGGCTTCTGGTAGCAAGAGTGTTGATTGTAGAGCCAAGCAAACTGAAGCTGTCAACAATCTCAATCTCTTCACCATCTATCATGATGCTGCAATCAGCCCCGTGATAAGAATTTCTATTTTCTTGATATTGAGCCTCAATCCCTATTGAAGGCTGCAGTCCTTGACCTTCTGCAGCAAGCACTTCAGGTCCTCCTCAGTTTCAGCAAGCAGGATTGTATCATCTGCATAACACAGATTGTTGATGAGTCTTCCTCCAATCCTGATGTCACATTTCTCCTCATAGAGCCCAGCCTCCCGGATAATCTGTTCTGCATATAGATTGAAAAGATATGGAGACAGGACACATCCTTGGCACATATCCTTCTCAATTTTGAACCAGTAGAACTGCTTTATATCGTTTTCATTCATTGTGGAAATAGATCACTACATCCCTCTCCCGCAGACAGGTCTGAAGTGCTGGCCCTTGTAGCAGAGCCCTTAGCCAGTGCAGCACCAGGATTCCTTACACTTGGTGTACTTAGTATTATTTGTAAGTAGTGTTAATAGAGTGAAAAAGTTGTGGGCATTTATTATATGTGAGTCAATCAGATTGCTTTCCTAGCTGTCTCTGTCTGCTTTACTTGCTTTGACTAAACTGGCTGTTGTCTGTAATGTATGTTAGGAAACATTAGTGCTGCGTAGAGCATCTGGGGAACTGTTCCTTTAGTCAGGCTTAAGTAAGGTCTTCATGGAGGAGACTCAGCATCTCAAAGATTGGGAGTCGAGGGCCAGATAGCGTTCCATCAAGGCATAAGAGGGACACGCACAGGAGTGAGAAGCTGGTCGAGACAAAGCCCTGCCCTTTCAAAACCTTAACACAGAAGTGGTCTGAGGTCCAGAAGGGAAACCTTTTCTGTCTTTTTCTTTCTGTTGTCCTTCCTGAATTACCTGACTCTTGAAGGCCAGAACATAGCATTTGACTAGTACTACCAGTCTTTATTATTATGATGATGATATTATTATTATTATTATTAATTTTAATGAAAGTTTACAGAGACTTAGGATTTCCAGTCCTTCATTGTTGCACTTTTCTCCTTGCCGACCCCCTCTCCCCCCAAATAACTCCTGTCCTTGAAAAGAAAAAGAAAAGCTCTTTAATTGTTATGCAATCCCTACCCCCAAGTTCATTCTACTATGTAGCCTTCACTCTGGACTTCTGTAATGACAAGAATATACATTCGTATATCCCTTTTAAACAGATCTCTCCCTCATCTGTTCCAGTGCAATATACATCATTCCTCCCCTCCTTTTCTGTCTTCCCTCAACCCTGATGTCAGTCCCATTTTGCAACAGTGGCCCTATGCAATATTCGTCCTTTTGTGACTGCGATATTTCACTTAGCATAGTGTCCTCCAGTGTCATCCATTTTGCATAATATTTCATGAGTTCTTTGTTTTTCAGTGCTGCATGGTATTCCACTGTGTGGCTATACCAGAACTTTTCTATCCATTCATTTGTTGATGGGCACTTGGGTTGTTTCCAGCTTTTTGCTATTGTGAACAAAGCCACAATAAACATAGGTGTGCATATATCTGCTTGGGTGGCAGTTATGGAGTCTTTAGTACTACCAGTGTTTTCAGGCGCTCTGGTGGCATAACCCATAGCATGTCTTCAGCAGCTCAAACCCCCAAGAGTCTCTTAAAGAGAGATGGGCTGTATCTTCTAGTGGAGATTTACAGCCTCAGAATCTTACTCCACTCTGTAGCAGTGATCTTGGACATGTCTTTGGGGAGCCCTGGTGGCTTAATGCTTAATGTACTGGTCTGCTACCACATAGATAGATGGTTCAAATCCACTAATCACTTGAGAGAAAGATGAGCAGTCTTTCTCCATAAAAATTTACAGCCTCAGAAACCCAAAGAAGGGTAGACTCAATGGCAGTGGTTTTTTTGTTTGTTTGTTTGTTTTTTAGTTTAATAATATTTTACCTAAGAGTGATTCTGAGGGAGGACGATGAGACAGTCTGCTTCTATAAAGTTTACAGTTTTGAAAACCTCTTGGCAGTTCTGCTCTGTCCTATGGGGTTGCTGTGAATCGATTCAGTGGGAGAAGGATCAGTGTTTTGGAAATGTACTGAGAGGGAACGCATAGATTTGTGCTCAGTTATTTCCCGACAGGTTGGCAGTTTGAACTTACCAGCAGCGCAGTGGCAGAAAGGCCTGGGACTCTGCTTTCATGAAGATTACAGCCTCCCCTCCCCACCCCTTAACTATGGAGCAGTTGTCCTCTGTAACACCTGAGCTCACAATCAACAACAACATATCACACAGAGTAGATTGCCCATCTTTCTCCAGCAGAGCAGCTGGTGGATTCTAATCACATGCCTTTGGGTTACCAGAGCAATGACAGAAAAAAACAGAATGACTTGCTATGGAAAAACATGTAAATGTATTTTGAAAACCACTGAAGGTTTTTCCAAAATCAAGCCCTAATAATTTCTGACCTAACCAAAGAGTATTTCACCTAAACCATTTAGAGCTGAGCATTCTGCTAATATATAAAATTTGACAAGAATATCAGTATTTATGAAAAATAGCTTATCTGTTTTTATAATACTATTACGTTTTTTGAATTGTAGAACTTTGCTATTCATATATCTATACTTTATTTAAGGGAGTTCTAGTACTAGTAGTAGTAGGCCTAGTATTAAGAAGCCGTGCTGCAATTTCAAAGGCACGTGGTTCAAATGCACCAGCTGCTCCACAGGAGAATGGCCAGTCTCCTCCTATTCGATTTACTGCCTCCGAAGACCTGATGGAGGGTCAGCTAGGGGTCAGTTCCGACTCAACAGCACACCACAACAATAGTATTTCTAGGGCATACAGTTCAAAACCAACGGCTATTCGCTGCACAAGAATGGACAATATCTTCCAATACCTTTGAAAAGCCTCTGAAGGGTCAGCTGTGAGTCAATTGTGATTCAGCACCACACAACAACACTAACATATTTATTAGAAATGTCAATTATTTTTTAAACTAAAAATTGAATAGTAATTTTTATTTCATTCATGCATAATTTTTAGAAAGTTTTGTATGCTACAGATTCTGACACTTATACACTGAAGCTAAGTCATTTATGGGTCCAACATGATGAAAACACTATTTTTCATTTCCACCAAATTGAACAACCAAAAAGTAAAAATTAATACCAGAATCAGTTATCACATCTAGAGCATGTGATCTTGATTCAAGTATTTACGTAATTTTTGCAATGTGATGAATTTATTTAAAACATAATGTTTTTCAGATTATTTCCATTGACAATCCAGTTTGATACAAATTAGGAAAATTTCTCACATGTGACACATTAATTTTTTTTAAATAAAATTTTTATTTTATATTAGTTTGCTTACAAATTTCATATATGTTGTTTTTTACACTGGATGCTTCTCATTTACTTTACCCTCCCCTCTTTCCATCCATCAAATTGTGCCATCCTATCATTACGCCCTGCCCATCCTCATTCCTCTGCGCCTACGCTCCCATCCCTTGGTTCCTCAGACACATTTTACTAGTTATCTTTCTATTTCTTTAATAATGGTTTTACACAGTAACTGTCCTTATAGGACTGAATTAGTTCCCTTAGCATAATGCTCTCCAGTCCCTCTCAAATTATGTAGTGATTTTCAAAATCATTGCTTCTGCATGCTACATAGTATTCCATCGTGTGAATGTACTATAATTTCTCAATCCGTTCAATTGTGGTTGGACATTTCGGCTCTTTCCATCTTCTTGTGATGGTGAACAATGCTGCTATGAACATTGGTATACAAATCTCCATTTGGGCTTCAGTTTTCATTTTCTCAGGGTATATTCCAAGCAGTGGAATACCTGGGTCATATAGAATTTCTGTGTTTAGCTTTTTGAGGAAACACCATAATGCCTTCCAGAGTGATTGTGCCATTTTACAATTCCACCAACAGTGTTTAAAAGTTCCTATCTCTCCACATTCTCTCCAAAATTTATTACTTGCTGCTTGCTGTCCTGTTAAACTTTGCCACTGCTACTGGGTTGAGATGGTGTCTCATTGTTGTTTTGATTGGTATATCTCTTATTGTTAGTGATTTTGAGCATTTCTTCATATGACTTTGGCCATCTGAATATCTTCCTCTGTGAAATGTCTTTCCATGTCTTTTGCCCATGTTGTAATTGTGTGATCAGTCTATTCTAGAGGCCCTGTAGGATTCTGTAAACTTTTGATATAAGACCCTTGTCTAAAATAGTATTTCCAAATGTTTTTTTCCACAGTCAGTATGTTTTCTTTTCACTCTGTTAGAAAAAGTTTTTGATGCTCACAGGGATTTATCAATTTTACTATTCATCAATTTTATCCTCTCCTGGTTGTTTATTTCTGGCTATATTTGTCAGTCTTTTTATACCATGAGCTAGGCCTTCTAAGCGTGGTCCTACTTTCTCTCTTATAATCTTTATGGTTTGGGGCTTTACCCCTAGGGCTCTGATCTACCTTAAATTGATTTATGTTTCTGGTGAGAAGTGTGCACCCTGCTTCAGCTTTCTGCAGGTAGCAGTCCAATTTTGCCAGCACCATTGTTGAAGAGGTTGTTGTTTCCCCATTTGATAGCTTTTGTTTCCTTGTTGGATATCAGCTAACCATGAATAGATGGATTAATTTCTGTGTTCTTGATTCTATTCCATTGGTTGTGGCATGTTAATTTATTAATCAATTTTCCTAATCAATTTAAGAGTCCTTTATATAACCTAAAATCCTTACCACTGTACCATTAGGCAACATCATGTTAGAGAACAGGTTGAGGTTGTCAATGATTTCACTTTACTTGGATCCACAATCAGCACTCATGATAGGGGCCATGAAGAAATCAAAAGAAGCATGTTGCATTGTGCAAATTTGCTGTCAAAGAACTCTTTAAAGTACTAAAGAACAAAGCCATTTGAAGATTAAGGTGCACCTGCTCCAAACCATGGTATTTTCAGTTGCTTTGTACAGCTGGAGAAAGGATTGACACTGTCAATGATTTCATTTTGCTTGGATCAATAATCAACATCCTTGGTACCAGCAGTCAGGAAATCAGGAGACGTATTGTATTGGTCAAGTCTGCTGTCAACGACTGCTCCAAACTACTTAGCAGTGATTTCAGATTGAAGGCTAAGGTGTACCTACTTCGGGTCATGATCTTCTCAATCATCTGTTATGCATCAGAGAGCTGGACAATGACTGAGGATGCTGAAGGATTGTTGCCTTAAGCTGTGGTGCTGGAGAAGAGTATTGAATATCCCATAAACGACTAACAGATCAAATAGATATGTTTTGGAGAAAGTATAACCAGAGTGCTCCTTGGAGACAAAAATGATGAAGCTTCATCACTCATCCCTTGGGCATGTTACTAGGTAAAGCTACTCCTTGGAAAGGGGCATCACGCTTGGAAAGATGGAGGATCGGTGAAGGAGGAGAAGTCACCCAAAGAGATGGATTAAACAGTCACTGCTACAGTGGGCTCAGGGTGTCAGAGATGAGGAGAATGACACAGGAAATGGTAAAGTTCATGTCTGTTATCCATATGGCCGCTATGAGTCATACTTGATGTCACTTAACAATGATAGCAATAATAACAATATAGCTTTGTTATTTGTCCTAGTAATATATCAATTATTAATGGGATTTTAAGCTGGCCATTTAGACATTTTGACATGGTACTTTCAGTTAAGATAATGAAATACAATTTCTAAAAATAGTTAAATTTAGAGACTTATAAAATTTTAAATAACTGTAGAAATACCATCCTGTGTTGTTTCGACATTTCAGTTTTAGTCAACCCTGGGCTTAATTATAGCAGTAACATTTTAGGCAGAGCAATTACCATTTTTTTTGATACTTTTTGATTCGGCTTCTAATATATATATAAATATACATGTGTGCATATAAATACATATTGGTTATATTTAATATGTCTATTTTAGAAATATAGCAAGTATAGCAAATGAATAGGAAGAAGCTATACATTTAACAGTTTATTATGATAAATGTCAAACATGTGGAAATAAAAAAATTCCATAATAAATATTAAAGCAATTAATATCTTGCCATATTTTTCATCTATTTTATAAAGTATTTAAAGTGAATATTATTATTTATTGTTATTACATAATTATTCTTATGTAAGAAGAATAGATGCCTTTGAGTAGTGGTGCTAGAGAAGAGTCTTGAATAGACCATGCATGGACTGCCAAGAAAACAAATAGGTCTGTCTTGGAGAAGGTGAAACCAAGTTTCTCCTTGGAGGCTAGAATTTTGAAGCTCTACCTCACTTACTTTGGGCACGTGGCCAAGAGAGATTGGTCCTGGAGAGAACATCATGCTCAGAAGGTTGGACAGACAGCACAGAAGAGGGAGACCCAGGATGAGATGGATTGATACAGTAACTAGGGCGATGGGGGTTGGTGTGTAAGAGTTAGTGAGACTGGCTCAGGACAGGGAAGGTTCAGAGCTGCTGTACATAGGCCTTTATATGTCGCAGGCAACTCAATGGCACATAACAACAATAACACATTACAGGTTTGGAAGCTGGAATGACATCTACTTCCTAGATAACATGCCTCTGGAAACTGTGAACATTGATAAATGTCGATGGTTCTAGAGGGATTTCTGGCCTTTTGTTCTTAGGGTTACTATGAGTCGTGCTTGACTTGAAGGCATTCAACAACAATAATAGTATTTTTACATATTATTATTACAAATGATTTATTAGTATTTTAGTTCCTAGCTTATATCCAGATTTTTCTCTTTTTTTCTAAAAAAAGATATTTTAGGGTCTTTTTCCTTTCATTGAGATTGAAACAAATTCACACAGCATTTGTTAAATCTCATAAGTCTCTTTTAATAGTTAGGTCATTGGTATTCAATAGAATTTTCTGCAATAATAAAAATATACAGTATGCTTCTTTATAATTAGATGGTTATAGTCACATTGCTGCACACTTTTTAAATTTATGACCGTGCTTAGGGACACATTTTCTGTCATTTGCGGCAACGTGTTAATTCACATAAAGATAATTTTTTCATTTTGTTTAGTTATTATTAATTTAAACTTAAATAGCCACACTTCCAACTTTTCTTTTTTGCAGCCTTTCCTTTTTTATTTTACATTGGTTTGTATACAATGTTAATTTGCATTGTATTTCACATTATTCTTCATTCACATTGTTTCACACAATCTTACTATGTTTCATAAAATTAATCATCATTGAACTGTGCCTACCATTACCCTGTCTTTCCAGATCCCCACCAGATCTTTCCCATTTCCTTTACTTGCTCCCCCCACCACCCCCTGATCTCCACCCACCAAATTGTGTGATTCTATGATTCCCCCCGCCCCAACCATCCTCACCTCTCTGCTCCCACTCTTTTCCCACTTAGATCTCCATACAAGCTTTATTAGTTACCCTATTTTTACAATAATGGTCTTATGCAGTATTTGTCCTTATGAGACTGAGTTAGTTCACTCAGAATAATGCTCTTCAGTCCCTCCTAAGTTGTGTAATTTTTTTAAATCATTGCTCCTGAGTTTTGCATAATATTTCATGGTGTGAATGTAACACAGTTTTGTGATTAATGGTGTTATGAACATTGGTGTACAAATCTCCATTTGTGTTTCGGTTTTAGTTTTCTCAGGGTATATTCCTAGCAGTGGAATAGCTGGGTCATATGGAATTTCGTGAAAATTTCATAATCCAGTCAAGACAGCTTCTGGAATGTGCACACAGGCGCCTCTGACCCGAGCCTCATGGCTCCAGGTTATTGCTCTCAAGTTCTCAGTCCTGTCAATATTGGCTTTCCTCCCACCCCCATCAAGTCTTCAGTTCAGCCATAAATGTTGCTGTGGATGTTGCTGCCGTGGGTGTAGCTGGAGCAAGAAAGGTGTCCTATATTCTCTTGTTACAGCTTCAGTGGTACCAGAAAAATCTTATGTTTAGCTCTTTGAGGAAACACTGAACTGCCTTCCAAAGTGGTTGTACTGTTTTACATTCCCACCAACAGTGTATGGGAGTTCCTATCTCTCTGCATCCTCGCCAGCACTTATTACTTGCTGTCAAATGCACTCAGCCATTTCTTAAAGGAGCTCTGAATACTATTGGTGGAAACTGGCATGTAGAGACTGCAATGAGAACACTAGGTCTGCTATTACATGGGTTGTCACTGAGGAAAAATTTACCAAATCTCTAATTTAGAAACTATCATGCACAAATAATATTATATTTTTAAAAATTATTTATGTGTAATCTTTTTTCCAAAAGGAATTTGAGTCAGCTGCATAATTCTATAATTTCTGGGTTTCACAAGCAAAATAGTTATTGTCATTTTAAGTTGTGAAAAAACAAAGTCTCTTTTAATAACACATATGCTAAGCTGTTTTTTATTTTGTAAGATATTGTGACACTGTTGTCAGTACTAAGCCTTTTCCCTCCACTTTAAATGTGAGTAGAGGCAGAGTCTATTTCTGTTGCTCCATCAGATTTGGAAGCAGTAAATTGCATGGGAGGAGTGGATTCAAATCATGTGCCTTCAGGTTAACCTTGCGGCTCCTTACCACTAGTCTACCAGAGCTCCCTATATAGAGTACAGGCATTTATAAAATGAATAGATAAGCAAAAAGAAAACAGAATCTTTGTAGAAACCTTGTTATTTGGGCAGAAGAGGCATGGAACTGGAGGACATTATTGAAGTTTGCCATTCAAAGATCACTCTGAAAGAGAGCCATTTGGGTGAGTTTGTCTCTCCCTGTCTCCGTCTTTATCTCTCTCTCTTTCTCACACACACACACACACACACACAGAGAGAGAGAGAGAAAGAGAGAGAGAGAGAGCTTGCGCTTCCTTCTTGGAAAGGATACAAGAACTTTTTTAAAAAAAATATACTAATAAGTATTTCTCAAGATAACATTTTGTTCCAGGTATATTTGAAACTATGCTTAAATTATAAGCCTTCTGAACTTCTAGTTTTTTTTTCCTCTAAAATTATAATTTTCTTTTATCCCCATTTAAAATCTTCATGTAAATGATGTGTTCGTATGCTTTTCACTCACTCACTTTCCTCTTTTTTGTAACCACAGAATGACAGCCTTAAATTTTAATTTCCTGACTTGGCTTGTCATGGCCTTACTTTTTTTAAAAAAAAACCTAGTGAGTGTAATTTAAGTAAATGCCTCAGCCATTATTATTTAAATACATTTGTGCAACATCAAAGACTTAGTTTTACTGCAAGCAACTGAAGCACGCTTTCCCTCTCATCATCTTAGTTCAGTGTGTTTTTGTTCACTACCATCTGCATATGAATTGTTTATGAAACATTATATTTCAAAGAAAAAAATAACCCAACAAACCCCTTTTTTTAAGGATCAAATTTTCAGAGGTGTCTAATAAAGCAGCAACAGAGTGTACTGGAACGTGGGGTCTTCTTTAGATTTTACTGTTTTCTAATTTTGTAACTGACCTCTCTGGAACAAAACGCTCTTGTCTGTAAATTGGGGACAATAATGGATGTTCCTTCCATCACCCAGGGTTACCATGAAAATTATACTGTACTGTACTGTTGAGTCTGAACTGACCAATAGCTGACCCTCCAGTGGGTTTTCAGAGACAGTTAAACACATGGGAGGAAACTGCCCATCTTTCTCTTGTGGAACAGCTGGTGGATTAGAATCACATGCCTTTGGGATTGCAGCCCAGGCTCTTTTCACTAGGCCACTGTGAGAATTAGATAGGTATAAGATTATTTTCAAAATGTCAGCACACTACTACTACTTTTGGCCATTGATGTTGAGTGGAAGCAACTCAAAATAGCAGACTCTCCATTGGTTTCTAAAACTGGAAGAAGTTGCCCAGCTTTCTCTTTCAGATCTTGGGTGAGTTCTTACTGGGAGACAGGGGCAGCACAACTCCGTATGGACTTTGTCTCCAGAATTCCGTAGCAAAAGTTTAATATATTGTTAGTTGCCATTGCCCAGTCCTGTGCCGTCTTGGTGATTGTTGGTATGTTTCAGTCCTTTGTTGTGGCTTCTAAATTAACATAGAATCATTTGAGGGTTCTCCTCACTTTTTCTGATCACCGATTTTACCAAGCATGGTGTCCTTTTCTAGCAATTTATCATTCCTGATGATGAAGCCCGAGTGAGCGGAATTGTTGTCAAGCTCACTTCAAGGGAGAATTCTAGTTGTTTTTCTTCTAAGACTGATTTGTTACCTTTTGTTTATTTGGTGATTGTCCACACTTTGTATAGTTTATAATCTTCACCAACACTGTGATTAAAATGAATTATTTCTTCCTACTTTCTTTTTGCACAATCCAGCTTTCACGTGCATGTGAAGTGATTTAAAAAAACAAAACAAAACAAAACAAAAACAAACCAACCACAACTTGTATCAGGCATCCCTTAACCATTTTTTTAAACTTTAATGAAGTCTTTTGCAGGAGACTTCCCAGTACCATAAGTTTTTGATTTCTTGACAGCTGTTCCATGGGTTGATCATTGATCCAAGTAGAATGAAACTGCTGAAAACTTGAGTTTCTTCATTTATCATGATGTTGTTTGTTGGTCCAGTTGTGAGGCTTTTCATTTTTCTTCGCAGTCCACTCTGATTGGTAGTTCCTGTCCTTAGAAACACAGGTGTGGAAGCCTCCCCAGGAACCAGGGCATCATTTTCTCGCTGTGATGCATTATTTCCGCTAGCGCGCACACTCTCTCTCTCTCATTCCCTCTTCTGCTCTTACAGAACTGTGTCAGTGGGTCACCAAAAGAACTGGCTGAGTCAACTGATTCCTTGAAATGAAGATAGTCTCTTTGGTGTTATGGAAATGAAACAGTTGGCTTGCTGGCTTTATTGTTCTGCTGCTTGTGTTGGCATGTAAACAGACAGGGAAACTGTCTATGTATGGTATAGTTCTTCATGGGCATTTCTTAGTGTAGGATGTTGAGACTCACTGAGATACTTCTATACTCATTTGGTTTTTCCTTTGGTCATTTTTTTTCCACTTACCCTGGCAAAAACTCGCATAGTTATCAGCAGTATTTCAGTGACCCGCTTTCAATATATGTTATAACTTCAGCTACTTTGTCATGTCACATTGTCACAAATTCAGCTGAATTCAGAAAGACTAAATGAATGAGGAAGGTTTGCAGAGTTCAGGGTCAGGGTGTTCTGCCCCAGAAGTTACAAGATGCAGGATTGTTATACTGAGGACACTTAGAGAAAATAAATATTCAAAGACTGAATCTCCCTCGGGCCAGCAAAGATAGAATTACTTTAGAGCAATTTAGTGCTTGTCTTAATCTTAATAGTCTGGAACTAATATATGACTAAGGAAAGAGCTACTCTTCCAAAAAGCTGTGATACCCAAGGCTATGTGATAGAAACAGTTGGAAAATATATTAACCCCTAGAGAACAAATAGGTCTTTCCTAGAGAGGGTGAAATCTGGTTGCTCCTCAGAGGCTAGGATTTTGAAGATCCACCTCATATGCTTTGGATATGTTGTCAGGAGGGATGGGTCCTTGGGTATTATGTTTGGAAAGATAGAGGGTCAGCACAGGAGAGAAAGATTCTAGATGAGATGGATTGACACAGTGACTGTGGAAATGGGTCAGGTGTGCCAGAGACGGTGAGGTTGGCTCAAGACAGGGTAGGATTCAGAGCTATTGGTCATAGAGTCTCTACGAATCCTGGACGGTATATAACAACAATAAACAACAAAGAGATACTGCACACACTCCAAATTTGGGAGCGGTTCATCTACATTGTGGCTGCTGCTGCTGTATACTGTTAGGTCAGAACCAACTCATAGCTGACCCTCCAGTAGATTTTCAGGGCAGAGGAATCATACGAGAGGAGATTGTCCATCTTTCTCCTGTGGAGCAGTTGGCTGGATTCCAACCACGTGTCTTTGGGCTGGCAGCGTAGCTTCTTATCGCTAGGCCACCAGGGCATTTGTTAATTTAGGCTTGTGTAAGAACTGGAATCATTTATGGGTGGATCAACTTCTAGTCACTATGAACCTTTAATTCTTTAGGCTTTTTAGTCCTTTTTAGTGGAAAAACTAGCCACCCTGAAATGGGAGCAACTAAGTAGTTTGTGCAGACCTAGGGAAATATTTATGTGTGACAAAACTTTATAACCATTAACCTTACCTTAGCAAAGCTTCAAGATTTACCCCTGTCTTGCAGCTTAAAAATTACAGTCTAGGTTTGTACCTTCTCTTTTATAGCTGGCACACTTTTTAAAAGATGCCCCTGTGGCAGGGAATACTGCTTTCAGAATTTTAGTCCGAGTAAATCTTTTCTTCACAGAAACTAAAGAGAAGAAGAGTCCAATAATTCTTGTTTCTTGCTTTTACGGGCACTGTCCACACCTGCTTCTTATTTAAAAAGGGAACAGTTTAACACCATCCCAAGAATCACTTTAATTTTACAATTATTTTTTCATTAAATTAAAAAAATTCTATTAGGTCTACAAAATGTAAACCACATGATCATCTTAGGCTTTGGACCTCACCAAAGCACTTTGGTGGCAGAGTGGATCAAGCATTGAGCTATTAATTAGAACATCAGTGATCTAAGTCCAGAAGTTTCTCCTCAGGAAAAGGATGAGACAATCTGCTCCCATGACGATTTACAGCCTCATAAATTCTATGGGGCAGTTCTCCTCCACCTCATAGGTTCTTTAGCAGTTGGAATCAAGTCCATAATGTTAGGTTTTGACCTCCGGAACTGTTGTGTGATGTTGCAAATAATAAAAGAAGTTAGCAGTTGTTTAGTATGATAGACAAAAAGCTATTCATAACCTAAATGAAAATGCAAAGAAAATTTTACTTTTGACAGAAAATCTCCTGTGTACATGGTCTTGTCTCATTTATTTCTTCTGTTTTCTTCAAGGGATCCAAGTATTTATTTAAAGTGTCTTAACAGGATATCCCAGCTAAAACTCTGACAGACTGTTTACAGTTCACTTCTGCCCAGGGGCAATTAAAGACACATTACAGGATAAGCAAGATGACTTGGCTGGCAAGAGGATGTGCGGGCAGGATTATTAATGTTGGAATGAATTAGGTCAGAGTGGCATGTCTGAAAGTGCACCATTGGTTAGTAACTTAGCGAGGATTCACACGCAGAAATCTGTAATTCTCATCAATTCTTTTGTGTAAATGAAACTAAAATTTGGGGAGAGGAAGTAAGGGGCATATGCAAAGATATCTCTGATAGCCTTAAAAAATACTCTACCAGCACAAAGGTGTTTAATCCTCCTTCCTCAAACCATTCCTGTCTGCTTGAAAAGTTGGCCCAGGACCTCAGGGCTCCAAGGTAAGAAGAGAGAATGAATGAAAGAGGCAGCTGCCATTTCAGCTGTTGGACCTGAGCACTGCGTTTCCGCCCCCCCCCCAAGGATTTGGCCATCTGAGCTTCTTATACTGTCACATGTGATGTGAGCTTGCGCTGATCATTTTTTGTTGACTGCTGTCATCTTGTTAGAAGTCCTTGAGCAGTGCTCTGGTAGCTCAGAAATAAAGCTGCTCACTCATGCTTGTCTTTTTGTTTCCCCAAGCAGTGCTCCCCCACACTCTGTTCCCCTACCACATAGTGGTTCCCCCACACGGTAACTCCCCACACATTGGTTCCCCAGCAAAGTGGCTGCCACACACAGTGGTTTCCCCAGGTAGTGATTCTCCCCTCATGGTGACTCTCACACACTCTGGTTCCCCAACACAGTGGCTCCCACACACAGTGGTTATCCCAACAATGGTACTTACACACAGTATCTCTCACGCACAGTGGAACACACACACAGTGGATCTCCCCCCAATGGCAGCCCTCCACAGTGGTCCTCCAATGCAGTGGCTCCCCCATACAGTAGTAGCATCCCTCACAGTGGTTCCCCAACACAGTGGCTAGTATCACTTGGTGTTTATCTGTGCTAGAAGATTCAGGAAGCTTAGTCAGAAGGTCCAGTTATTCTGCTCTCCATATACCCGAAACTTCATACATCTCTGAAATACTACACTTTCTAGAAAACAGCTATTTCAATCAATTTGATTTGCTTCTTGGTAAGATTCAGTTTTCTTTTGACCCAAGAGAAGCTAATTCATCTTTGTGTAAATAACTAGCCCTGAAGGAAACCTCAGACGTGGAAGAACTAATAAAACAGAGTCAAATTTCAAAAAGCTGAAAATACATTCCACCAATAATACTTAGTATTAGATTATACTGAACACATTTTGGGAATTCTGTGTCAGCTTAGATATTAGATCGCAAAGCATCATAACTTGACTTTTGCCAGAAGGCATGGTAAATGCAAGTCTGATTTTTTTTAACATGATATTTCAAGATACTTAATTATACTTGGAGAAAATTGGTTTGGTATTAAAGGGGCCATGGTAGTTTAGTGGATTATTTATTGAGCTGCTAACTGAGAGGCCAGTATTTACCAGCTAGGCTTGACGAGAATATGGAGCTAGTCTGTTCTAATTAGAATTTACAAATATAATAGAGGATTGCTGGGAGTCAGAATCAATTCAGTAGCAGTGAGCTTGGTTCTCGGTTTGAGGTCAACTGGAGCCAAGGAAGGTAAAAGAATAGTTTTTTACCAGAGAAACCAAAACTGATCTTTTCTTTCTAATTCCCACTTACTTCACCTGCATTTCGTTTCCCCCTTTCCTCCAAAAAATTTGCATGCACTCCTTTAAGATGTGTGGTTTTGTGTATACCATAAACTTTAAGCTTTCCTATAAGATCCATGCACTCTCCTATGTACCTTGAACCATTGCTTCTCAGCATTCCAGAGCTCTTTGTCGTAGACATCAGCCCTTTTTAAGTACTCACACGGGCAGTTGTCTGCAACATTGCTGCCATGATGACAAAGGCAAGCTCAGAACTGAAAAGACATCTTTCCATTTTGTCTTTTAAATTTGTCAAGGTAGTGTTTGAGTGCTTTAAGGGGAAATGAGAACATCAATGTGTCAGCAATGAATTACATTAAAAGATGTCACTTGGATTAACAGATCCATACCACAGAAATATGTTATCTATACTTAAGGCACAGGCTTGTCTCTAGAGAGAAGATAATGTATTCCTAGTTATTTCAAGGGAGGCTATCAGCTACCGTAGTGGTGGTGTTTGAGAGAACACTGAATGTGACTGAGTGGCCTAGTCCATCGGGAGTTACGCTGCTGACCCAAAGGCTGCTCTCGCTGGCAATTGAAACCCACCAGTCAATCTGAGGAAAAAGAAAGACGAGCAATCTCCTCCCATTCAGTCTACAGTGTTGGAAACCCACTGGGTGGGCTTCTTTGAGTCAGTTCTGACTCAGAGCCATTGAATGTGAAACAGTCATTTTGTTTGTTTTAGTGGCAAAGGTCAGTCCCCATGCCTGGCATCTTTGTCATGTTTGTGATAAACAGTACCAGAAAATATTAGGATGAACCAGCTTTTCTGCATAGAATTTTAGGTGTCTTGTTGATCCTCGTTTCCCAAATAAACAGGTCTAGTTGAACCGTGATAGGAACACTGACAATGATATGGACTGCAGACTCGGCAGACGACAAGAGACTTGGTTTGCATCTTCTGGAACTTTAAAAGTTAGATTCTTGAAACTGCAAATCTTATGTGACTGAAACTTTCTTTGTCTCTGCACTTGGCCAGAAAATTCCACCACTCCACAAATTCCACATTCATTCTAACATTGAAAAGGAAAACTTGTGATCCATTTGACTCCATGTATGAGTCTAGAGCGTATTATGCTGAGTGAAATTAGTGGATCTCAAAAAGACAAGCACTGTTTAAGACCTACTAGAGGAAGGTCTATGTATAGAGAGAATCAACCAAGTATGGTAACCAGAAAGAGGAAATGGATGAAGAGAGAAGAAAAGTAATTGCTCACAATGAGCATTTATAGAGCTGTGTGAAGGGAAGGACAATGTGGAATGAATGACCGGTCAGACATTGTGTGTGTTATAATTAGCAAATGGGGAAAACCCTCACAATATACTTGCTAAACTTTCACGCAAATCACAACTAATTAAAAATAATGCTGCCCCACTTGTGTTATGGTCTGTTACAGGAGCACTAAGAAACTTAAGACACTATGTCACAGCAGTAAGTTACAGAGGTTTTAGTGATTAAAAATCTTTGCATCTGCAGTGCTGCCGGAAGGTTTAGAACCTGTAACCTTTCATTTAATAGCCAGATACAAACTGTGCCACCATCATGTCACTTGCTAAAAAGTCTGATGGCTCTCATACCCCACCTTACCGTAGTTTCTTCTGGGATTCTAAGACACTGGTGACCTGACTCCACAATTACCCACAAACGCATTTACATTATTCCTAACAAGTGTGTATGATAAGTAGCACCTAGACTTCTTATGTGTGCAGCTCTGATATGACCCTGCCTGGCTTCTTAGCTGGGAGATCTGGAGTATGCTACTTCAATGCCTTTCTAGGTAACGTGTCCAATCTGTGGATTAGGGGCCTCTGGTGGCCTAGTGGCAAGAAGCTGCTCTGCAATCCCCAAAAGTGTGCCGTTCAAGTCTACCATCTGCACCATGAGAGAATGATGAAAAATCTTAACTGCCTCTGAAAACTCTTTGGAGGGTCAGCTACAGGTTGATTCTGACTCGATTTTACACAACAACAGCAACAATCCGTGAATAAGGGAGTTCTGGTGGCTGAGTGATAAAGAATTGTGCTGCCAACCCAAAGGCATGTGGTTTGAGTCTACTGGCTGCTTTGTGGGAGAAAGATGGCCAGTCTCCTCCTGTGTGAGGGACCCTCTGTGAAGACCTGCGTGAGGGTCAGCTGTGAGTTGATTCTGATTCCACGATCCATAATAACAAAAGTAACAATCTGCAAACAGTTGTAATGAATTGTATGTGTATCAGATGTGTGGGTCTTTTTGCTCTTTTTTATTTTATTTTTTTATTCATTTTAATGAAAGTTTACAGAGACTTAGGGTTTCCAGTCATTCATTGTTGCACTTTTCTCCCTGCCTACCCCTTCACCCCCAATTCACTCTTTTCCTTGAAAAGTAAAAGAAAAACTCTTTCATTGTTATGCAATCCCTCCCTCCCAAGTCCTCTCCACTGCGCAGCCTTCATTCTGGAGAATTAAATTAAATTGCACGTGTCCAACCTTGAGAACATGCGTTGTTGTTGTTGTTCTTGTTGTTTACCATCAAGTTGGAACCGAACCACAACTGATCTTCGAGCAGGTTTTCAGAGATAGTAAATCGCACAGGAGGAGATTATCCATCCTTCTCCCTCAGAGCAGCTGGTGGATTCAAACTGTGTGTGTTTGGGATTGCAGTACAGTTTCTTACCACTAGGCCACCAGAACTCCCTAGCTCCCAGAACATGGGGAACACAAAGTAAAACAAAATTACTAATCACCATCAAGTTGCTTCCATGTCATGGTTAGTCTTTGTGTGTCAGACTCAAGGCTATACTCCCCAGCCTGTCTTTAGCAGCGCTGGTCTCGAACCTCCAACCTTTCAGCTAGCAGCTGAGCATATTAAGTCTCTGTATGACCCAGAGCATGTAATCCATAAGAGCTTGGTGACCATTAATTGTCATTGAAAACGCCAAGTCCCTACTCTATCCCAGGGTGATGTGCAAATTGTAGTTTGCTGGCTGTTGAGTCAGAGCTGACTCATTGTTGACCCTCTGGCAGGTGGTCAGAGGCTATAAATGATAGAGTTTAAGATTGCCCATCTTTTCCCAGTTGGAGCAGCTGATAGATTTGAACTGAGTGCCTTTGGGTTGGCAGCACAGCTCCTTACAAGTAGACCGTTAAGTCCTGCTTATTTTTCTTCTTTCTCCAAAGCCCTGCCCTGGAAACCCTCAGCCTTCCATGTATATTTTCTTTGCTTCGGCACTTCAGACCTCTCCCATGCTGTTTCACTCTACCCCATCTCTATAAGTTTATCTTTTTTTTTTTTTTAAATTGAGATTTTAATGAAAGTATATAGAGAATTTGGATTTCCATTCACTCATTGTTGCACATTTTTCTCCATTGCCCACCAACCCCCAGTTAACTTTTTTCCTTTGGAAAAAAAATTCTTCCATTGTTATACAGTCCTCCCCGCAAGTCCACATTACTATACAGCACTAATTCTAGACTCTTGTCATGCCAATAATACGTAATCATATATTCCTTTTATGCAGTTGTCTCCCTTGTCTGTTTCACTGTTGTGCACATTATTTATCCCTTCTTTTCTTAGCTTTCCCTCAACTCTCCATGTCAGTCCTGTTTTATAACAGTGGCATTATGCAGTAGTTGTCTTTTTGTGACTGAGATATTTCACTCAGC
>NW_006399789.1:9259798-9263912 GCF_000299155.1 Elephantulus edwardii | reverse complement strand
ATCTGAATGTCTTCTTTGGTGAAGTGTCTGTTCATATCCTGTGCCCATTTTTCAGTTGGGTTGTTTACCTTTATCTTGTTGTGGAGCATGAGTATTCTATCAATTCTAGATATAAATCCCTTATCAGACATGTCATTACCAAATATTTTTTCCCAGTCTGTGAATTCCCTTTTTACCCTGTTAGAGAAGTTTTTTGATGTGCATAGAAATTTTTTTCTTAGAAAGTCCATTCATCTATTTTATTCTCTCCTGGTTATAGGGTTTCAGGATGCTTGGAAGACTATTCATGTTGTGAATTAGTGCTTCTACAGTTCTTTCAAGCTTTTCTATAATGAAGTTTATAGTCCTTGGTTTTATTCCTAGGTCCTTGATCCACTTTGAGTTGCTTTCTGTGTATGGTGTGAGGTGTGGGTCTTGTTTTAGTTTTCTGCAGATGGTTTTCCAATTTTGCCAACTATGTGTATATCTTTTAAGGGAAGTTAACTCTTTAAACTCTAGAAAATAGAAGGGGTTTTTCATCTTATTCCTCTTTTGCCCTACTAGGGGTGTGGAATTCCCCTTAGGTGTCTGTATTAAGAATAGTTGAGCTTTTGAAAAGCTCCGGTTTGGTTTTGAGATTTTGGACACCAGATCGTCTAATTGTATTTCCATTTTCGCGTTGACTGCTGAGGAGCTCAGAGTCAAGTTCACTGTTTAGCTCTAGCTGGTAGAGTCAGTAGGGAGCATGCAGAGTGCAGATTACACTCAGTGACACTGTCTGAGCAAATGACACCAAGATGACTACTAAATTTTGTACAATGTTTTAGCAGAAATGTCTTCTTTTTTAAAATATCCCTATAATTAATTGAAACAATAAACCCTTTTTTCTTAAGCTGAGTTTACATGTTTTCTCTTTGAATCTTCTCATGTGCCTCAGTAGGAGCTACAAATATTGCCAATTACAATGCTTTTACTCAAGCTGCCTGCACTTTCATTGCTGGTTTTCATGGTTTTATTATCATTGTTTTTGCAGCTGCTTGTATTTTTGTTATCACTGATTTTGACAAATTTTCCAGTGTCTTAGCTATAATATTGTGGTAAAGTAACATTTGTAAACCTGTAAAAACAACTTAAAAAGTAACAGTAATTAATGAAAAGAGAAAGAAAAATTTTAAAAAGATTTCTACTCAGTTATGAATAATTTTATCACTTAGTATGGAAAGATTTTACACTATAGTTCTAGTGTTTTTGTTATTGTCATGTATCATTGAGTCAGAACTGATGCGTGGCTGACCCTTCAGTGGGTTTTCACAGGTAGTGAGTCACATGGGAGGAGAATTGCCCATCTTGCTCCCATAGAACAGCTGATGGATTAGAACCGCATGTTTTTGAATTGGCAGTGCAACTCCTTATTTACCTCTTACTTACTTGCTACTAAGCCACCAGAGCTCAGGGTTTGGTTGTTGTTGTTAACATTCATAAAATAAAACAAATAGTACATTTAAGACATTTTTAACTATTGTTACATATGACTCGTAGCAGACCCTCTGGTGGGTTTTTAGAGGCATTAAATCACATAGAAGGGGATGACCCATCTTTCTTCCATAATTTTTTACTATATCACGTATTATTCTATGGGTTAAATTAATAATAAGAATTACAAAGGAGCATTCTTCTTGGTCTGGTGTGTGAGGAGGTTCACGAAGGAGGCTTGGTGACACCATGAGTTACTGCCTGAGTGATACTAACCCTAGTAACCCCACAGAGTTTATTTTTTTTAATAATTTTAGTGAAAATTTACAAAGAAATTGGTTTTTCACTAACTCACTTATACCATTTCCCTTCTTAACACTACCCAATTGATTGTGATGCCTGTGCTGTTTCAGGTTGTAAATTGCCATACACATAATATCTAATTATCTATTCCTTTCAGATTGACTTCTGTATTCCAGTGCAGTGTTCATTATCTGTCCATTATTTATTTCTTCTCTCCATCCACCTTCAGTCATCCTATTTTTATAACAGTAGTCTTGAGCATCATTTGTCCCTACTTGTTGTTGTTATGTGCCGTCAAGTTGCTTGCAACTGATAGTGACCCTAGGTACAACATCTCCGAAGCCTGCCCTATCTTAAGCCAATCCCACTGTCTCCAACACACCTAACCCATTACCCCAGTCATTATGTCAGTCCATCTCATTCAGGGTCTTCATCCAGGCTCTACTCCTGCACTGACCCTTCACCCTTCCAAGCATAATGTCCTTCTCCAAGTACTGGGCTCTCCTGGCAACATACTCAAAATATGTGAGACAGAGCTTCACAAACCTTGCCTGAGATATTTCCCTCATCATAATGTCTTCCAGACTCATCCATGTTGTGTAGTATTTTACAAGTTAACAATATTTCAATGCTATGTAATACTCCATTGTGTGAAAGTACCATAGTTCCCCTATCTGTTCAGTTGTAGATGGGCACATGAACTGCCTTTATCTCTTTGCTATTGTGAATAATGCTGTGATAAACATGAGTGTGCATACATTTGTTTGTGTCACAGCTCTGATTTCTGTGGGGTACATTCACTGTGGTAGGATAGCTGGGTTAAATGATATTTCTATTTTCAACTTTTTGAGGAAGCAAGTACTAGACTGTCTTCCATAGTTGTTGTAACATTATACATTCCTACCAGCAGTGTATAAAACGTCCATTCTCCACATCCTCACCAGCATTTATTGTTTGGTGTTCCGTTGAATTTCACTGTTGTTGCTGGAGTGAGATGATATCTCAGTGTTTTGATTTGCTTCTCTCTGATAATTGGTGATTTTAAACATTTCTTCATGTATTTGTTGTCCATCTGACCTTCTTTGGTGAAGTATCTGTTGTTATTTTCCGTCCATTTTGTGACTGAGCTTTGGCACTGCCATTCTGGGCAAGTATTTTGTGAACAACGAAATCCTTTCTTCATCTTTATGTCATTTCTGCTTCCCCTTTTATTTCCCTATGACCCTGATTTCTCTATTTTTCATATCCTGATTTTCTTACATGCTGTTGTTGTTAGGTGCCGTGGAGTTGAATACCACTTACGGCAACCCGATAAACAACAGATCTGAACTTTGCCCTACGCTGTGCTCTCCTCCTCATTTCTGGTATACCACAGCTCATTGATGCAGTCACTGTGTCAGTCCTTCTGGTTGAGGGTCCTCTCTTTCACTGACCATTCACATTTCCAAGCATAATGTCTTTCCCTTTTTTTTAACAAACTTTTCTTTCTTAAAATTTTATTATTTTTTGTTCGTGTACCGTCAAATCTGATCTGACTAGTACAGGAGCAGAGCGTCTGGTGGATTCAAACAGCTTACTTCTGGGATTGCAATGCAGCTTCTCGCCACTGGGCCACCAGAGCTCCCTTCCATAATGTTTTTCTAAGGAATAGCTCTTTCTAACAGCATGCCTAAAAGTATGTGAGCTTTGCCATCCTTGCCTATAAGGAGTACTCTGACTACCTTTTCTTCCCCCAAGACCTATCTGTTTCCTCTTTTGGTGCCTATGGGATATTTAGTACTCTTCTCCAGCACCACAACTCAAAAGTATCCATTACTCTATCATCCTTATTCATTGTACAGCCCTCAGGTGCATATCAAGTGATTGAAAAGACCATGGTCTCAGTCAGGTGCACCTTAGTCTTCAAACTGGCATCATTACTCTTTAGTACTTTAGAGCGGTCCCTGGAAGCAGACTTTCTCAGTGCAGTGTCTTCTTATTTCTTAACTGCTGGTACCAAAGGTGGATCCAAGTGCAATGAAAGCATTGCAAATTTCAGTCTTTTCTCCATCTAGGATCCAAGTGCAATGAAAGCATTGACAATTTCAGTCTTTTCTCCATCTATCGTGATGTTGCCTCTTAGCGCACTGATGAGGGTTTGTATACTCTGATTTTCTTACATTCATTTTATGTTGTTTTTGTTGTTGTTATGTGCCGTCGAGTCACCTGTGACTCATAGCGACCCTATGTACAACAGCCCTAAACTCTGCTCTATCCTGTGTCAATCGCACTGTCTCTGACACTCCCATCCCAATTATCCCAGTCACTGAATCAATCCACCTCATAGAGGGCCTTCCCCTCCTGCGTTGTCCCTCCACCC
>NW_006399789.1:9227143-9259103 GCF_000299155.1 Elephantulus edwardii | reverse complement strand
CCTGGCGTATGCCCTTCCCAATTTTGGACCATGCAGTGTTCCCTTGCTCTGTTCTGACGACTGCCTCCTGGTCCAAGTATAGGTTTCGCATTAGAACGATCAAGTATTCTGGGATTCCCATTCTGAGAGTCAGTCACAGTTTGTTATGGTCTACACAGTCAAACACCTTTGCATAGTCAATGAAACACAGATAGATATTCCTCTGGTATTCTCTACTTTCAGCTAAGATCCATCTAACATCCGCTACAATATCCCTAGTACTATGACCCATTCTAAACCCAGTCTGAACTTCTGGTAGTTCTCTGCTGATGTGCTGTTCCAGTCTTAAATTCTTTGTGGAACAATGAATGCAGAGCTAGTACATATTTTAGTATGAGGCCACGTGGGGGGAAAAGCAAGAACTGGGATCTGCAGAGGCAGATTTGAGTTCCAAGCCAGTCCACCAAAGTTAGCAGGAATGACATGTGAAAAACTAGGCCTGGCATCTATCTGTTGCGCGTTAGATTTTTAGTTCTGCCTTGTTTCCTACAGTGTGGCTTTAAGATAACCTATTAAGGCCTATTGGATTTCTGTGTAGGAAGATGGAACTCATTTAAAAGGACGTAGAGATGATTACAATTAATGCAATTAAAGTGGCTGAATTGTACATTTAAAAACTATTATGTCAATGGTTACATTCTATAATTTTCCTACAATTTAAAAATTGTAACCTAAGCTATCCTGATAAGCACATCTGAATTAATTGGTTGAAAAATATACGTAATGTTTAGTAGGTTTTGCCCTATTCTAGCACCTGCAGAAGCTCCTTCCTCTCTGGCAGCTCAAACCTTATCAGTTAAGTTCACAATTAACTGGCTGCAGCTTACCTGCCGTTTCTAGAAAATGATCTTCATTCTGGTTACTATAAAATTATCATCTAATTAGCAAAAGACATCAAAGCATGAAGATGTGGCTCTGTTGTCTGATTCTATTTAGACTGAGTGTACTGAGTGTACTCTCTTAAAAATGAAGCTATTCAGCATACCCATGTTTATCGTGGCTTTGTTCACAATAGTAAAGGGTTGAAAACAACCTATGTGCCCATCAGCACACGAATGGATAGAGAAGCTGTGGTATATTCACACAATGGAATATTATGTAGCATTGAAAAACAAGGAACTCATGAAATAGTATACAAAATGGGTGACCCGAGAGGACATTATGCTCAATGAAATATCTCAGTCACAAAAGGGTAAATACTGCATAATGCCACTGTTGTAAAATGGGACTGACATCGGGGTTGAGGGGAGACTGAGAAATATGGGATAAATTATGTATACTGCATTGAAACAAAAGAGGGAGGAAACTGTTTAAAAGGGGTATATGATTAGGTATTTTTGTCATGACAGGAGTCCAGAACGAAGGCTGCATAGTGGAGCGGACTGGGGGTGGGGGGGGAGGGATTGTAAAACAATGAAAGAATTTTTCTTTTACTTTTCAAAGAGAAGAATGAACTGGGGGAAGGGGTGGACAGGGGAAAAGTGCTACAATGAATGAATGGAAATCCAAAGTCTGTAAATTTTCATTAAAATTAATAATAAAATTTTTAAAAGTGCGAGACAAGAAAAAAACAAAAACTGTTCATTGTATGTGTATAAGGAAGGAGCTGCCCTGCCAGCCAAACTCAGGTGCTTGGGAGAAAGATGGGAATTCTCCTCCTCTGCAGTTGACAGCCTCTGAAAATGTGCTAGAGGGTGAGCGAGGAGTCACTTCTGATTCTCCCACAGTAAGTGAGTGAGTGAGTGAGTGGTAACTATTGGAGTTGTAGATAAAGCAAAAGATTCAACAACTAATTGAAAGGTTGGCAGCTCAAACTCATCCACAGATGACTCAGAAACAGCCCCGGGAGACTGTTTGCACAAAGTTACTGCCTTGGGAGCCCTCGGGGATGTAGTTATACTCTCTCTGCACCGGGTCAGCACAAGCCTATAGTTCCATCTGCGACACATGGGGTTCCAGTGAGACGGATTTCGACACAAATAATTTGGTTTGGTTTTGATCAATAGCATCACTTATGAAGGCTGAATACTTGTGTGTCAAAGGGTCAAGGCTCTTTCCAACCAAGAAATCAACACACTGGTAGCTGGTAGTAGAAATTCGAAAGGAATGCATGCTTAATCCTTGTATGCATGAGGATAATCTGGAACAAGGGGTGCATTGCGGAGTGGGTTAGAGGAGGGAGAAGAAGAATGGGAGAAAATGCGCAACAATTAGTTTAAAAACTAAACGCAAAAATTTTTAAAAATATATTTTGTGCATGAAAATATGTGCTTCCTGTTCTAAGCTTGCTGCCACTGTCTGTTTCTCCTTCAGCCTTGTAGTGGTGCCTGGGAATCTGCATCCTGTGGAAAGACAGAGGATCAGATGTCAGCTTCCAGTCAGGCCCGGAAATATGTGAACACATTCTCAACCCGGACTCTGGTCATGTGAGACATTTCCAGACAAGCATTATGATTTTCAGAACACTTCAACTTTCCCTGGGATCTGCTGTTCCTTTGCATGAAACTTTTCATAAATGGGAGAAGAGCTTATTTTTGTTGTGGTACAACAGTTGAGAGCAGCACAAAGTGCATTTAGTTGGCAGAAATCTTGGATTTCCACCAACTGAAAGGATTTTTAAAAATAAATAACAGTCTTACCTAAATTGTTAGGTAATGAATTGTCGTCAGTTGTGAATATCTTAATGCAGACTTTTTTTAAAAAAAATTAAAATGATTTATGTGTATTTTATAAGATCCAGCAAACCAGTATTTTCTCCTGTGATAACTTCTTTGAATTTTTATATTAAAAAAGGTACTTCACGATTTCACTTTTTTCAATCACTAAACACAAATACATTGTTTAAAAAATCAATCTAATAAGCATTACTATAAATGTTGACTTCATAACATGATATAATTAACCAAGATTTCAAGTGTTCATTTATGGTTAATAACATTTGGAGGTACATTTACTGTACTAAAACCATTTTATGGGATTTTTTTGTTAGCTTGCTTTAAAAATTATTACTGTATGAAATAGTTTTATAAAAAAATTATATTTTTATTCAGTAATTTAATTTTGTAAATGCCAAATGAAAACTGTGTTTTGCTGCTATGGTCTTAGCCTGTAGACATGCTGCTAGTTTCAGATGGGGCAGTAGAGCTTTGTTGGAAAAGAAAAGAAACTTGGTGTTAGGTAATTGACTATGCACTAGTATTTCAAACTTTTTTATTTTTATATATATATATGTGTGTATACACATTATATTTCCCTTTTGTAAGACATTGGAAAAACTTGTTTGGGAGATTTATTTTACATTTGTTGTTTTTTGTTCTTCTTGGTTCCTAAGAGCATGCATTGCACTTCGTTGATTGGGAGATCTATGTTGTTGACGTTCTATGTTTTGTTTTGAGTTCAGCCTGACTGCTCTTAAATCTGGGATTGTGAGGGGATCATATTCATGGTTTCTACCCCGATAGTCTCAGAAATGCTCAGAGTCTGTGTTAGAAGCTGGGATAGGAAAAACCTAGCATTGATAGCCTGTTGCTGCCTTAAGAACATGTTGGTGGAAGATGGTTGAATTTTTGATATGATGGTCTACTGACTGCCTTTTAGAGAAATAAAATACTTTTTTTACTTATTTTTGACTTCTTGTTTACTTGTGTTTGTAGACAGTCATCATACCCTTTTTTATAGCATTTTTAAAAATTTTATATTGGTTTGCATACAAAATTCATATGCATTGTGTTTCACATATTCCTTCATTCACACTGTGTTTCAACCATTTTAAGAAAATGAAGGCACCTCAGGGCAATTACATTTCACAGTTGCTGACCCCAGTATGAAGAAGTCAAGACTTTTTGTTTGGAGAAAGAAGAGCAGATAAACTAAGTTCAAAGTAATCAGGGACCAAATGACAACTGAGAGCCCTTCTTCCGGTCAGGTCCAGCCAGGGTTTCAACAGTGTTCCTACTAGGATGCTGCCAGGAGAGTTCGTTTATAAAGAGACTGGTGCCAGAGATGTGAGCACATGTGAGCAAGGTGTAACCATGCAGCTTAGGCACTGGGACAAAGGCCTCTTTGGAACTGCCTCCTGGAGTGGGAGACCTCGAGTGGAATTGAGGTCTCTGGCAGAATACTGCCACTCAAGATGACCTCACAGACAGAGAGCCAGAGGTAAAGGCTTTATTCCTCCCACCCTCACTCCTGTTATTTCTCCCGCCATTGCCTGGGTTCCTTACAGGCAGAGTAAACTGGAAGCACTCTGATGTCAGCCAGATATTTGCCTTGTAGGACAGAAATCTCTAGGTGGTTCTTGAGGGGCAAGAGCATGCTGTCCCAGCCCAGTGACCACTCAGTCCAACTCGCCTATTTTACAATTGAATCTCCACTGACTTCTAGCCCTCAGCTCAGCATCTACTTTCCTATGTTCCAGTCCCTTATCATTTCCTTTGGCCATTCTATTCCAACTCAGATTTTGGATTCCCATAAGTATGATGTTAAATACTTGGGATCTGTAGAGCCATGGGTTTTTTTTTTTTGTTTTAATTTTCAACATATTACTAGTTTTTATTATTGCTTACCATTTTTTGTTCTTCTGATAGATTATAAAATCACCCTAATTGGTGTTTGAGTTGCATGTTAAGAAGGTTTTATGGGATTCTTTTTACTCTTCTGGATTTTTTTCCCAGATATTGACTCTACCACTTAGAAGAAATATGAACTTAGAAAAGGTACTAGTCTCTCTGATCTAGTCTTGTTTGACTTATCTGTGAAATGCATCCAGCCAGACCTAAAATGAACTGCTGTTAGGAGAGGCATTCTATAATCTCTGTTATTCCATGCTCACTCCATAATTAAACGATGCAGGCCATACAGTGTGCTGGATGCTCATCCAGTAGATGATGTGCACTGTTGAATGCCAAGTTAAACTTGGGGTCACATTAAAATTTTTCAACTAAGCTAATGGCAAGAGTGAACTAAAAAATAGACAGTACTAAAGCAAATATTTACTTTGCTAACAAGTATGTTACCCAATAGCTCCAGACTCAATACCTAAGCTGATTAAAACTATAAGAAGTATAAATTTTGATTTTACATACAAATATATTTCATAATAATCTATAAGACATGTGTTTTACCTGGTAATTTTTTTTTTTTTAGTTGTTGAGTCCCGAGTCAGAACTGACCCATGACTGACCCTCCAGAAGGTTTTCAGACACAGTTAATTACATGGGTGTAGATTGATCATTCTTCTCCGGCAGAGCAGTTGGTAGATTCAAACCACATGACTTTGGGATTGCAGTCAGTTTCTTACCACTGTTGTTGTTGTTGATTGCCTTCAAGTTGAGCACGACTCAAAGGGACCCTATGAACAAAAGGCCTGAAGCCTCTCTTCCAACTATCGACATTTATCAAAGTTCATAGTCACCAGATCTCCCTTCTCTTTACCATAGGGTTACATATAGTACAACAAAAGGAAATTATTTCTCACTTAAATAGAAAAGTGTCCTTTTGAGTTACTCCTTTTTGAGCTCATATTCACATATGTACATGTGGAGGACAGGAAGAACATGGAAGGGACTTCAAACTGATTAATTCAAGGTGATAAGAATATGTTTAGAGGACAGATGATTTGGGGTTTTTTAAGAAAATACACAATATTAGAACAGAAAGAGGATTAAGGAACTTCCTAGAACAGGGTTTTAGCTTTGCTATGTAAGAGGAAAATCACTCTTGGGGCTTGGCCAGCCTTAGTTTGAATTCAGAGTTTGCCCTTTTCCAACTGTGATTTTTGTATGGGTTTACTTACTCTCTATAAGCTTCATTTTACTTACCTATAAATTTGAGATATAATTACTCCTCAAGGTTGTTAGTAATATGAATATACATGAAATAGCAAATGCATTATTGCATCTCTGTCAATTGTTCCCAAGGGTAGTAATTAAATAAATTACAGCAATAACTTACAATAGCTCAGAAAAAAAACACACTCCAACACATGCCTATTACCCAGCAAAGGAGAAATGATTACCCAGCGCCCCCCATCACTAATTGTGAGTTAACTCTGAAGTCTGTGTTAAAACTAATTCAAATCTAAATTATATCTTCTCAAAATACGCCTTAACTATTCACACATATATTTAAATATGTGCATGGGTTTCTCATTCTTGAATAAGTATATATCAGAAATATGAGGCATATTTTCCTTAAATTTGTTGGCTTCTAATAAAAAAAGAGAGCATTCCCTCGTGTGCAGTATGTGCTATGCATGTCTTACTCTGCACTTGTATGTTCATGAATTTGGTGTTTATCCTGGTCATAGTCAGGTAGTGCTGCTATCACAGAAATATCACAAGTGAGTGACTTTGACAATCAGAAATTTATACTTTCAAAGTTTAGGAGGGTAGAAGTCAAATTCAGGGTGCTGATGCTCGAAGAAGGTTGTAGGGGAAAGTTACATCACCAAATGAAGGTCAGTCACACAATACTCTGAATGGTGGGTGGCCTAAATAAGTTGACACACATTTGGAAAGACATAATATTAAATTCATGACAGCATATTCTTTTTCTTTTAAGTTAATCACATATTTTTATTGATTTGTATACAACCACTGAGTTTCATGCATGCGTGTTATGTTTTATACCATCTTTCATTTACATTGTATTATGCTCATGTATATTGTGTGGTTCTCCCCCCCTTTACAATTATCTTACTGATAACTACATTCATGAAAGCATGTAAGTCATGCCTCATGCCTTAAGATCCCCCTTTTAGATTGCACATTTCTGAGCCTAATGGTAAGAAGTTGTGCTACCATCCCAAGGTCACGCGGTTCAAATCCACCTGTGTCATCTGCTCTGTGGGAAAAGGATGAGCAATCATCTCCCATATGATTTATTGCCTCTGAAAATCCACTGGGGGGGGTCAGTTATGCATCGATTTTGATTCAGCAGCAAACAAGAACTTCAAACCGGTACTTGGAGGGAGGAAGCATATCCCTTTTGCTGAAGGATCATCTGTTCTATTTGGAAACTTTGAGCATCTTCATCTGAGTGAAAGGACCAACAGGTCTGGAGTGCAGGGAGAAGTGTAGACTCCTGCGCTCATGGTTGATGACCATTTGAATCTAGCCATAGATGGCTTAGAGGGAATTGTCCAGAACCCAAACAAATGAAAAGAAGATGATCCATGCTGTGAGCTCATGTTGACTGATGCAACCTGATGGCTTGCTCTGGACGGTCTGTTATTTGGCCTTCAAAAGTCCATATCCTTGTTATATACAAAACACCTTCATCCCATCATCTCATCCCCACAGTTGTTAATTGACTTCAAATCAGAGAATCTTTTCTTCTTAATCATCTAAATCAAATATGTGTGACACATTAGGTACATTCTATCCTGGAGGAAAATTCTTCCTATGTGAACATGCAAACTTAGAATACAAGTTATCTGTTACCAACGGTAGAACAGGTACAAGGTAGATATTTATGTTACAAATGGGAGAAACTGAAGGGAAAGAAATTATAATGAGCATCAAGCAAGTATAAAACTCAGCAGAACGATCGATTTACATTAGCTCTCAAAGCTTGAAACCAATCCTCAGTTATCTGGGAAAAACTAGGAAGTGACCTTAACCTACAGACTCAAAATGTTGACTATTTTCTGGATTCTGACCCTTAGCTTCAAATCCTTCACTCTGGGCTTCAGCTCTGTCATCTAGGCCAACTCTAAAAACGATGATGCTTCCTTAGCTTTGAGTGGCTCCATTCTCTTGGTCAAGTGAACTCTAGACACATCCCCACAGCCCCAGAAATCCTCATTCTTCTGACTTTTGGGTGTTGCAACCTTGTCCCTCCAGCTTTGGGTTGCACCCCGCCTCCATCATATATACAACTCCATAGTCCAAAATGAAATTGGACAAGATAGATTCTTTGCAACCTAGGAGGTTGTGGTCTCAACCTTTTGAGGTTCAGTGTACTGTGGCTTAAGCCTTTGACATCAAGAAAGCCCTGATTTCATGCTCCTTTCAACAGTGCTGTTGATTTTCCTATAGTTTAGAAGACTGGAAGTCAGAATTCAGGATGCTGGCTTAAGTGGAAAGTTCTAGCTCTGTATTGGTTCTAGGCAGAAAAAATGCTTGTGTCATTCAGCATCTGTAAGCTCAATATTCCTTGACAGATTTCCATATGTTTTATCATCAAACTTACTCTGGGTCTAGGAGGTTCTAAGCACACTCCCAGCTCTTCTTTCTTGGTGGCAATAGGTCTGATAATTTTTCTTCGTCTCTTGTAAAGATGGTACAGGACATATCTCAGTGAAATTCTCTTTACATCAGATCAGAATTATGAATTAAATTGTAATTTATTTGACTCATAGCTGACCCTCCAGAGGGGTTTGAGAGGTGATAAGTTGCCTCAAAGGAGATTGGCCATCTTACTTCTGTGGAGCAAGTGTAGATTCAAATCAGGTAAGGGTGATGCATCCCAATCTAATCCTGCCTCAGACTTCATTAATGTAACAAACATAACTAAATTGTATCTAACATAAATTAGTCTTGATACACTAATCCCAGGCAGAGGTTAAGGTTTTCAATCATTATGAAATAGAAGTTAATTATACCAGATCACAAATCGGAGGATAATTATGCAGTATTATGGTCAAGCCAAGGGGATAGGTATTAGGGGGGGAGACACGATTTATTGTGCTTTTTGAAAAATTATTTTTTTATTCCTCACCATTTTCAGAGGGTAGCATGGAGGAAAGGAAGCCAGCTAAAATATAAACACTTTTTAAAATTAATGAAGTCAAAGTATAAAAAATTTATGTTGAAATAATGTTAAGTGGAGCAAGATGGTGCAATATTACAAATCTTAGTCAATTTTTTTTCTATAATTATATTTTATTAATTTTCATAAACATTTACAGAGATTTTGGATTTCCATTCATTGTTGCACTATTCTCTCTACCCTCCTCCCAGTTTGTTCTTGTCCAAATGCCACAGTGCTTGTCAAAGCCAGTTCTGATTAATCTTCTTTGTCAGTGTGTCCTTTGCCATTCCCTATCACTCCTCCCTGAGAGAGACTTCACCCTGAGTCATAAGGAAAAGGGGATGGCGTATTCTCTTAGCTACTTCCTGCTGAAAAGGGACGCTGTGGGTTTCAGGGTGAAGATCTTCTCTCACTACTCTAAAGGGCCCCTTTGGCAGTAGGAAACACATTTTGGTAATAAATACATACAAATTAATTTTAATATTAAATAAAAATATATAAAAAAACTACTGGATCAGTACATTGACAGAGAATTATCAGAAATATAGTCCAGGTTTAGAAGAGGCTGTGGCACTATAGAAAGTATAGTGAATGTCAGATGGATCTTAGCTGGAAGCAAAGAGTACTAGAGGGATGTCTATCTGTGTTTCATTGACTATGCCTAGACATTTGACTGTGTGGATCACAACAAATTGTGGCTAACTCTGAGACTAATGGGAATCCTAGAACACCTAATTGTGCTCATGCAAAATCTATATGTGGGCCATGAAGCTGTTGTCAGAACAAAGCAAGGAAATACTGGATGGTTCAAAATTAGGAAAGGAATGTGTCAGACATATATCCTGTCTCCATACATTTTTAATCTATATGCAGAACAGATAATTCAGGAGGCTGAACTTTATGAGGAGGAACGTGGCATCAGAATTGGAGGAAGTCTCATAAACAACCCTGCGTTATGCAGATGACATAACCTTCCTTGCCAAAACTAAAGAGGACTGGAAGTGTTTACTGCAGAGCCAAGGACTGATGCTCAACATCAAGAAGACAAAGATTCTCATCCCTGGGCCAATGAGCAGCACCATGATAGATGGAGAAGAGATTGAAGTTGTTAACAATTTCAGCTTGTTCAGCCTCACAATCAGTGCTCTTGGCACCAGCAGTCAGGAAATCAAAAGACTAATTGCACTAGGGAAATATGCTGACAGGTGTCTCTCCAGAATGCTAAAGAGCAATAATGTCAGTCTAGAAACAGAGGTGCACCTGATTCTGGCCATAGTCTTTGTAATTACTTGCTATGCATCAGAAAGCTGGACAATGACCAAAAATGACACAAGATGAATTGATGCATTTGAGTTGTGGTGTTGGAGAAGAGCATTGAACACGGACCACCAAGAAAAAAAATAGGTCTGTCCTGGAAAGGGTGAAACCAGGCTGCTCATTGGAGGCGAGAATTTTGAATCTCCATCTGACATACTTTGGGCACATAGCCAGGAGGTACCAGTCCTTGGAAAGGACATCATGCTTGGAAGGGTGAAAGGGCAGCACAGGAAGGGAAGATCGCAGATGACATGGGTTGACAGTTACTAGATAATGGGAGTAGGTGCGTTGGAGACACTGAGACTGGCTCAGGATAGAGTAAGCTTCTGAGCTGTTGTACATAGGGTCACTGTGAGTTGCAGGTAACTCGATGGCACATAACAACAGCAATATGCTTGTTGTGAATGTGGAAATTGAAGAGATTATCATTTTCACAGCATAGTTGGCTTCCTATTTGCCTTGTGAACCGTGTTTCTTTTATTCAAATAGAATATTCTGAACACCTATCCTGTGTGAGATGCTGTGATTTAAATTGAGGTTAAATCTTAAAAGGGCATTAAGTAAAAACCCATACCCTCTGTAAGTTTATGTCCTAATAAGATGAGATGGCAGGTAAATGCAATATGGATGTGACAGTGGAAACAGATATTAGAAGAGACCCCAGATCTACAGAGACATTAGAAGAGACCCCAGGTCTAGACTTGGAGAGCCAAAACAGGATTCTCCTCTAAAGGAGACTGCAGATGAAGCCGGGCCAAAGCAAGGTCAGGAAGGGGCAGCAGGCGTGTCCATCTTTTGATTTTTACAGTAAGTACAGGCATAATTTTATCTGTAGTATTTCTTAATTTCTGGTACTTTAGCTCTATTTTCTATGATTTATCAGAAGGAAATTTCTATCTCAAGAAGATTAGCACACAAACCAAAAATTTTTCACCCAGAGTTCCTTCATTTAGTTATCCAAGGTAACTGGAGAATCCTTTTCCAGATCATTCTATAGGTCTGTATTTTGGGATTTTTATGTAAATGGGGTGGTGACTGCCATAACGGGCTCTAGTGTGTCAGAAACAGGATAGGACAGGGTTCAGATCCACTGTTCATAGTGAGTTGTATATGACTTGAAGGCACCTAACAACAACAACAACAGCAGCAGCAGCATGTAAATGGTAAAGTGTTTTATTTTTTTTTTAACTAAAAGCCCTCCTTGCACACTCATTAAAAAACCCAGTTACCATCAAGTCAACTTCAACTCATAGTGGTCCCCTGTGTTGCACTATGTAGATTCTTAGGGCTGTGGTTTTACAGAAGCAGATACACACTTTCTTGATTTGCCTCTGAGCTTGTTTGCACAGTCAACCTCTCAGGCTAGACTCTAACTCCTGGCAGCACTTAGGAGGTCCTGAAATAGAAGACAGCCATGTCCAAAGAGAGCTTCCAGAGAGCGTAGAACATTGGTGTTCGGAGGATAGAACTATGATGTTACCCTCTTAGAAATACAGCTTCTGAAGTGAATTTTAAGTTAACTAATCCCTCTTAGCTAGTCTAAGGATAGATTTCCCTTTTTTTTTTTCAGCTCATCACTTTTTTAAAAAAGAATTTAAATCGAGTCATCTATTCTGTACAATTCTAAATTTGTAAAAATAAATAGTCTTTCTTGCCTCCCTTGTTCTTATGCCAGAGCAAGTTTTGCCAAGTTTTCCAAAGTCCTATGCCCTGTTGAAGACTTGAAGTCAAGAACATAGTAGTTACTGGGTGGGCGAGTAGCAGACTTAGCCTACCTCAAATCATCTCAAATTCATTTCTATCTCCCATTCCCAAAAACTAAAAATGACATTAGAAACATGTATCCTAATTAAACACTAAATTGATTATAAGAATTTATTACCACTCCCTCATAAAATGTCATTCCAAATGATCACAAAAGATGAAAAAGAGCCACAGATAAAAGCACAGAAAATAATAGATGTGAGATTATTTTCCAATAACCTATTCATTAATTTATTCAATGAATACTTACTTACTGAGCTGTCCTCAGGCAAGGCAACATTTTAAACAACTTCTAATATATGTGGTAACAGGAAAAGCAATATTTTTGTTATTGTTGTTAACCTTAAAATCACTAAGAAAGAGATCTATTTCAGATTTGTTTTCCTAATAACCATAATTTTTAAGTAGAAAAATGTGCTTTTTCATGTTTTAGCATGCCATTTGTCAGGCTGTGTCTTTAATGTAGTTTGACTTTTATTTATTTGAAAATTACAATTTATTGTCGTTGCTTTTGTTAGATGTCATGAAGTCATTTATAGCAACTTTAAGTGCAGCAGAATGAAACACTCCCTGATCCTGCACTGTTCTTATCACTTGAATCTACTCTTTGGCCACTGTGACAAGCAATTTCATTAGAGTCTTCCTATTTTACTATATAACCCTTTACTTTTCTGAGTGTGATATATGCTTCTCCAGGACCTGGGCCCTTCTAAAAATATATCCAAAGTACCCGAGGAGTCTTGCCTTTCTCACCTCAAAGGAGCATACTTACTACACTTCAAGACAATCTGGGGTTTTGTTCTTTGGATTGTCCATAACAGATTAAAAATTCTTCACCGACAGCAAAATTCAAAGGCATCAATTCTTTTGTCTCTCTTATTTTCTGTCCAACTTTCTCATGCATTTGAGACATTTGAAAATATTGTGCCCTGGGTTGGAAACACCTTGGGTGTCACTATAACATCTTTTCTCTTAGTACTTTAAAAAAGTCTTTCTCAGCAGATTTGTCCAATGTAATACTTTGTCTGATTTCTTAATTGTAGAGATTTGCACTTTATTTTACAACATAAAATAAAGAGTTGTTGTTGTTGTTGTTGTTGTTGTTGTTGTTGAGTACCTCTGAGTTGGAACTGGCCCATAGCTGACCATCCAATGCATGGCAGTAGATTGCCCATCCTTCTCCCATGAAACAACTAGTGGGTTCGAATCATGGGCCTTTGGGATTGCAGCACATATTCTTACCACTAGGCCACCAGAGTATAGGATGCATAATAAGAAGTTTAAGAAAGGCCTCCCAACTTCCCACAGACTTCATCCACTCTCAGGCTCATCAGAACAACAGGAAAACTATGACTCATGGATTAGTGTATATCCAAACCACTTCTGGATAGGAAATCAAACCCGTTGTCATCAAGGCAATTGCAACTCATAACAATCCTATAGGAACCCACTTTCATCTTCAGTGTCTAACCCAATGCCCAAAGTGTAGTAGGTGCTCAGTAAATGTTCCAGAATAAATGTGAGCAGCCCTGAACAATCTTCCTTCAATCCTGTGATATTAAGATCAACGATTTTCTCTCTCTGGATTTATGTTAAGTCATAATTAAATAAGGATTTTGGATCAGTTGAATTCTCTAACCTCTTCTGGTTCTAAGAGTCCATAAGTATCTGATGTCATTAAGATGCTACACATGGGAAAACTATAGTGACCTAGAAGCATTTTTTCTGAAGTGTGTATTTCTCATTGAAGTCACATATGATAATAGGTGTAAAAGATCAATTGTACAAGAAGGAGCTTCCACTTTCTGGAGCTCCTCCAAGCTCCATTCACATGTCTTACTATTATTAGGTAAGTAGCTTAATATAACAAACTCATTGTTGCCAAGTTAGAACTGACTCATCACTGATCTTTCCTTGGGTTTCCAAGGCTGAAAATGGCAAGTGAGACTTCCTATCTTTCTCCTGAAGAACCACTGGCAGTTTCAACTACCAGATAAGCACAACCTATGGCTTAGCAGCTCAACTATCTAATGATGAGACCACTGTTGCTATTGTCATTGTTATGTCCACCATCTAAATCCTAAGAACAACTCTGTTCTTTGCCCTATCCTGAGCCAACCTCACTGTCTTCACAACACACCTGACCTCTTTGCCACACTCGCTGTGTCAATTCATCCCATCCAGAGTCTTCTCTTGTGATAAACCTCTATCCTTCTAAGCATGATATCCTTCTCCAGTGACTGACCTTTACTGACATGTACAAAGTACATGAGACAGACTTTCAAACTCCTTACTTCCAAGAGGCAACCTAGTCTCACCCTCTTTAGAAAAGACATGTTTGTTTTCTTGGCAGTTCATGGTATGCTCAATATGTGTCTCCTGCACCACAGCTCAAAAGCATCTTTACTTCCTTTGTCATCCTTAGTCATTATCCAGTTCTCAGATGCATAAGAAGTAATCAAGAAAACCCTGGCTGTAATCAGGCACACCTCAGTCTTTAGACTCACATCATTGTTCTTTAGTGCTCTGGAGAGGTCCTTGACAGCAGATTTTCCAAATGCAACTCCTCTTTTTATTTCCTGATGCTGGTGCCAAGGGTGTTAATTGTGGATCTAAGCAAGATAAAATCATTAACAACTTCAATCTTTTCTCCATCATGATGCTGCCTGTTGGTCTCACTGACTCCAACCACCTAAACCCACTGCCACAGTTACCATGTCAATTCATGTCATCTAGGGCCTTCCCTTCCTGCACTGTCCCTCAACCCTTCCAAGCATGATGTCCTTCTCTAAAGACTGGTCTCTCCTGGGCATATGCCCGAAGTTTGTGAGAAGGAGCTTCAAAATACTTGCCTCCAAGGAGAAACTTGGTTTTTTTCTCTCCAAGACAGATCCATTTGTTCTCCTAGCAGTTCAATACTTTTCTCAAGCACAACAACTGAAATCATCAATTCTTCTTCTGTTATACTTAATCATTCAGCTCTCTGAAGCATAGCAAGTAATTGTGAAGATCATGATCTGAGTCAGGCACACTTTAGTCTCCAGACTGACATCATTGCTCTTTAGCACTTTGAAGAGATCCCTGACAGCAGACTTCCCCAATGCAATTATTCTTTTGATTTCCTGACTGCTGGTGCCAAGAGAGTTGATTATGGAGCCAAGAAAATGGAAATTGTTAACAACTTCAACTTCTTCTCCATCTATCACTGTGCTGACAATTGGCACAGTGATGAGAATCTTTAACTTCTTGATATTGAACATCAATCTGTATTGAAGACTACAGTCCTTGACCTTCTGCAACAAATGCTTCAGGTGTTCCTCAATTTCTGCAAGCAAGGTTGTATCATCTGCATGACAAAAGATAATTACGAAGACAGAGGAGGAAGAAAAGACTGAGAAGAGATGCTGAATATTGCACTATTAGCTCCCATGTGATTTATAGCCTCAGAAATCCAAGAGAAAGTCAGCTATGAGTTGATCCCAACTCAATGGCAATGAAGGAGAAGGTGGAGGAAGACAATGTTGCTATTGCTTGTCAATATTGATTTTCCTGATCCAGAGCCTCTATGCCGTTACTGTGTTCATGGACACAATACTTTGCTCATAGTTCTTAGTCAATTTTTGTTAAATAGATAATGTAAGAGGGTATAGAGTTGGTAACAATTTCATGCTAGAATCTAGGGATGTAGAAATGAAGAAAACAGACACTATCTTACGCTTATGGAAATTATGTTCTAGAGAGAAATAGATAATTTCAAAAATGCGTATGAATACTCCAAAGGGGAAGCATGGAGTCCTATTACAGCACATAGAAATTTCCCAGCCCTGTAGTTATGAGCCTTCTGAAAACTCCCTTTTTAGATACACTTTTTTTATTTTATACTGGTCTTATTATAAATTTCATATACATTGGTTTTCACACTGGATCTTTCCCATGTACTTTACCCATCCACCCAACAAATTGTGCGACCCTATGATTAATCCCCCTTCCCCACCCATCCTCACTCCTTTGCTCCCACCCTCCCTCTTTGGATCCACATACACTTTCTAAAATAATGGTCTTCTGTAGTGTTTGTCCTTATGGGACTGAGTTAGTTCATTTACCATAATAATCTTCAGTCCCTCTTGAGTTAGGTAGTGATTTACAAAATCATTGTTCTTGCATGCTGTGTAGTGTTCCATTGTGTCAATATACCATAACTTCACAATCCATTCCATTGTGGTTTGACATTTGGGCTGAGTCCATGTTCTTGCTGTGGCAAAAAAATGCTGCTATGTACATTGGTATACAAGTCTCCTTTTGGGCCTCAGTTTACATTTTTGGGGGGTATATTCCAAGCAGTGGAATAGCTGGTTCATATGGAATTTCTATGTCCTGCTTTCTTGATAAAATGCCAACCTGCCTTCCAGAGCGGTTGTACCATTTTAGAATCCCAACAATACTGTATAAGAGTTCCTATCTCACTCCATGCCTCATTGTTCTCTGTGCTGCACCACTCTCTCACACAGAGTATCCAGTTAACTAACTAGGTACATGCCTTAAACATTTCTTAGTGTGTCCTGGACTAGTCTCTTGCCTGCATCACCACTTCCTAGTGTCCCCGTACCTCTAACTGGAGACTCCTGGCCCTGCTGCCTGGACTTCTGAACTCACCACCTGAAGGACCTTATCCCACTGACTAGGTGTTCCCGCCTGCATCTGGAAGCCCAGCACTGACCCACCTGAAGTCCCAGCCCCACTGCCTCGACACTCCTTCTTCTCTGCCTGGAAGTCCCTCCCCCATTGCCTGCAAGTGCCACCTCCACCACCTGGAAGCCTTGTCCCTGCCACCTAAAGACCTGGTCCTACCATCCAGAGGACCTGACCCCACATTCTGCACACCTCAGCCCCAGTGCCTGGAGGATGACCCACTGCCATGCCTCTGAACTGTGGCAGAGACATCAGTATCACAGGTGAACCCATTTCATTTTCTCTCTCCTCCCAAAAAATGAGCTGGCTTTAGTTCAGAGCACCTTAGACTGGCCTAGCTGCAGCAGTCGTCTGACAAAGGAGGCTGATAATTCACAGGCTTTATCTCTGTCAAACTGAAATAAGTCTTCCTTGAGTTAAAAGTTCAGAGAGAAACTCAGGCAGGGTAGCTGCCCCAACCTCCTTTGGAGCAGTGACTTCAGACCAAGAGCCTGTTATTATCTCTGACACACACACAAAAAAAACCTCTACCACAGCAATGCCACATAAGAAACAGTATACACAAACCCAAAGCAATATGTTACCCCCAAAAAAGTGACATACTATCATTGGCTTTCCTGAAGGCATAAAGTTTGATGGAACTTTCTGACACAGAATTTAAAAGAATAACAAATCAGTATTTTCAATGGGTAAAAGACAAACTTGAAGAATTATTGGACAATGCAAGCAAAAATCAAGAGGAACTTTAAAAAACCAATCAAAAACAATGCAGATAAAACAAATGAAGCTTTAGAGGCTCTGGAAAAATAAGAAATTGCAATCCAAAACACGAGGACCAATGTTTCAGATGTTGTCAACATGTTGGAGGAACATATGAACAAAATTGAAGAGACAAAATATACGACTAGTGAAATAGAAAATAGAATTGCCACCACTAATCTCCTAGAACAAGAAGCAAAATAAAAACTGTAGAAAAAGAAGAAAGTCTAAGAATAATGTGGGACACCATCAAGAGGAATAATATGCACATATTTAGAATCCTAGAACAGGAAGAAGTAAGTAAAGGCACACAAAAAGTTGTGGAAGAATTACTAGAAGAAAACTATCTAGGCATAATGAAGAATGAGATAATATATATTTAAGATGCTGAGTGAACACCATGTCAATAGACCCCAAAAGAAAAACACCAAGGCGTGTCATAGTCAAATTTGCTAGAATCAAAAATAAGGAGAGAACTCTGAAGCAGCTAAGGAGAAACAAAGAGTAACCTATAAGGGATAGCAAATAAGATTAAGTGCCAATTTGTCAGCAGAGAGCATGTAAGCAAGAAGACAGTGGAATGTCATATATGAACAGTCAAAGATCACAACTGTCAACCAAGAATACTGTACACAGAAAAACTGTCCATCAAATATGAAGGACAGATCAAGATATTCTCAGAAAAGCAGAACCTGAGGAGTTTGTAAAAATAAGACTACCATTGCTGAAAATACTAGAGATGTCCTTCTTACAGAGGTGCCACAAAAAGCAGATGGACCAAAGTATCCAGCAACAACACCAAAGAGAACTCAAAAAATTGATAACAATAAAACCATACCTCTCAATAATCACACTGAATGTGAATGGTTTGAATGCACCACTGAAGAGAAAACGAGTAGCAGGTTGAATAAAAAAACAAAATCCATCAATATGCTGTCCACAAGAGACAAACCTGGAAAGTGAAGATAAAGAAAGAATAAATACAAAAGGGGGTGGGAGAATAGACCAAGCAAACGACAATTAGAAAAAAAGCATGAGTAGCAATATCAATCTTTGATAAAATAGATTTCAATGGAAAAACCATAAAAAAAGGAAAAGGAAGGTTACTACATAATGCTTAAAGGGTCAATAGAACAAGAGGACATAACAATAATAAATTATCTATGCACTAAATGATAGAGCTGCAAAATGCATAAAACAAATATTAACAAAAATGAAAAAGGAAATAGACAACACCACTTTAGTAGTGGGAGAAGACTTCAATACACCACTCTCAAGAAAAGATAGAAGTACCAGAAAAAAACTCAACAAAGAATTAAACCACACAATAAATCAACTCTATCTCATATATATTTATAGGCTAATGAACCCCCCCCCAAAAGCATAGTATAACTTCTTCTCCAATGTGCATGGAACATCCTCCAGAATAGATCACATTTTAGATAACAAGGTAAGTATCAATAATTTTCAAAACATAGAAATAATACAAAACATCTTCTCATACCACAGTGCTACAAAATTAGAAATTAATAACAAGATGATAAAGGAGAAAAAAACATACATATGGAAGCTGAACAACACCTTGCTTGAGCATGAGTGGGTAATAGAAGAAACAAAAAATGAAATAAAAAATTTTACTATAACAAAACACAATGAAAACAAACTGGGAAGTAGCCAAAGCTGTAATCAGAGGTCAATTTATAGCAACAAGCAAACATACCAAAAGACAAGGAAAAAAAATTGACTCTCTAACCTAACATTTCCAACAAATTAAAAAAGAACAGCAAGAAAATCTGACACCCTCTAAAAAAACCTGAAATTATAAAAATTAGGGCAGAAAAAAATGATGTAGAAAACAGAAAAACAGTTGAAACCTCAACAAAACCAAGAGTTGGTTCTTGGAAAAGGTCAATAAAATTGACAAACCACTAGTAAAACTAACAAAGAAAAAGAAAGAAAAGACACAAATAATCTGAGTAAGAGATTAAATGGGCAATGTCAAAATCAACTAAAACAAAATGGCTAACAGTGGAATATTAAAAAAAATAACTATACTCAAACATATATGAAAACCAAGAGAAATTGACAAATACTTAGAAACTCACAACCTACCTAAATTGGCACAGACCAAAATTGAATACCTGAACAGACTCATTACAAAAGAAGAAATGGAAAAAGGTAATAAAATAGCTTCCACCAAAAAAACCCCTGGATCTGATGGTTTTACAAGTGAATTTTATCAAACGTTCAGAGAAGAACTGTCACCAATTCTGCATAAAGTATTTCAGAAAATAGAAAAAGGTGAAATTCTCCTAAACTCATTCTACAGAGTAAACATAACCTTGATACCAAAGTCAGGCCAATATCTTTCATGAACATAGATGCAAAAATCCTGAATAAAATCCTGGCTAACAGAATCCAATGATGCATTAAAAAAGTAATTCATCATGACCAAGTGAAATTCATAATAGGTGTGCAAGGATGGTTCAACATAAGAAAAACAATCAGCATATTTCATTACGTAACAAAGCAAAGAACAAGAACCACATAATCCTAGCAATTGATAAAGAAAAAAAGGCCTTTGACAAAATCCAACATCCTTTCCTGATTAAAATACTCAACAAAATAGGAATAGAGGGAATTTCCTCAAAATAGTAGAAAGTATGTACACAAACCCAAGAGTCAGCATTATTTTCAATGGAGAAAAGTTAAAGGCATTCCCTTGGAGAACAACAACTAGACAAGGATGTCCACTATCACCTCTCCTGTTTAATATTGTTTTGGAAGTCTTGTTGTTGTTGTTGTTGATTGCCTTGGAGTCAAAACGATTCATAGTGACCCTATGAGCAAAAGTCCTGAAGATCCTCTACAACTATCAACATTTATCAAAATTTGTAGAGTTTCTGGATGTAAGTTGTTTAGAAAGTGCCACTCTTGCTTCCAGACCTGTCATAGTATGTTATTGGTTGAGTTGTCTGTGATGCATAGTGACCCTATGTACAGCAGCTCTGAGCCCTTCCCTGTCCTGAGCCAGTCTCACTAATTCTAACACACCAACCCCCATCACCCCAGTTACTATATCAATCCATCTCATCCAGGATCTCCATCTCCTGCGCATGATGTCCTTCTCCAAGGACCAATCTCTCCTGGCTATGTTTTCAAAGTAAATGAGGCAGAGCTTCAAAATCCTAGCCTCCAAGGAGAGACTTGGTTGGACAAGAGAAGGAAATAAGAGGTATACAAGTTGACAAAGAGAAGGTAAAACCATCTCTATATGCAGATGATATGCTAGTATACTTAGAAAACCCTAAAGACTCAGTGAAAAAATTACTGGACATAGTTGACCAATTCAGCAAAGTGGCAGGATACAAGATCAACATACAAATATCAACTGGCTTTCCCTACAGTGACAAAGAGAATACAGACTGAAGCTGAAAAAACAATACTCTTCACAATAGCTAATCATAAGATAAATACTTGAGAGTAAATCTAACTAGAAACACAAGGGCCTATTCAAAGAAAATTACAAAACATTACTTTAGGAAACAAAAAGAGACTCGGAGAAATAGAAGAATATACTTTGCTCTTAGATAGGAAGACTCAATCTTATGAAAATGACAATTCTATAAGAGGCAATCTACAAATTCAGTGCAATCCCAATATAAACACCAATTCCATTCTTCCATGAGATGGAAAAGGCAATTTCAATTTCATCTGGAATGGAAAGAGTCCCTGAATAAGCAAAGCACTCCTGAAAAGAGAAACAAGGTAGGAGGCACCTCAATCCTTGATTTCAAATCCTACTATACTGCCATGGTGGTCAAGACAGCGTGGTACTGGTACAATTGGGAACCCCAAAATCAGCCCATCTATCTGGTCCAGGGAGGTTTTTGCCTGGAAATTGTTTTATTACCTTTTCAATTCTTTTGTAATTGGTCTTTTCTGGTATTCAATTTATGTTTGTCTCAGTTTAGGATGTTGTAGTTGTTGTTGTTAAGTGCCATCGAGTCAGAGGCAACTCATAGCGACCCTATGAATGAAAATCCTTGACACTTGAGTGACTTTCATCCTTTCCCCAGGTTCATCGGGTTTCAGGAGGCAAGCTATTTATGGAAGTGGATGCCACTCCTGCTTCCAAGCTTGTTTTACTCGGGGAGCTCCACCAAACACTGTTCACCATGGGTAACCATTATCACATTTGACACAACAGTGTCACAGTGTTCAGTTTCACAGCAACCACAGGTTACCTTTGTACAGCAGGTCAATACAATTTGCCTCTCAAGGAGGTGAAATTAGTTAAGTGGGGAAACAACAGACTCTTTAATAAATAGTGTTGGCAAAATTGGGAAATTATCTGCAGAAAACTCAAGCAAGACCTATACCTCACAACATACACAAAAAACAACTCAAAGTGGATCAAAGGCCTAGTACTAAAACCAAGGACTATAAAATTCATCAGAGAAAAGTGTAAAAGAACTCTAGAAGCCCTAATCTACAACATGAAAAGTCTTCAAAACATCCTAAAAAATCTACAACCAGAAGAGGATAAAATAGATGAATGGGACCTTCTAAGAATCAAATTCCTAAAAAATTTCTCCAACAAGGTAAAAAGAAAAGTCCCAAACTGAGAAAGAATATTTGCTAATGACATGTCTGATAAGGGACTTGTATCTACAATTGACAGAATACTCGAGCACCATAAAAAGATGAACAACCCAATAGCAAAATGAGCACAGGATATGAAGACATTTCACCAAAGAAGACATTCAAATGGTGAATAAACACATGAATAAATGTTCAAAATCCTTATCTCTAAAAAACCCCCAACAAATAAAAACTGTGAGATATAATTTCACTCCAGTCAAAATAGCAAAATTCAACAGAACAGCAAACAACAAATGCTGGTGAGGTTGTGGAGAAACTGGAACCCTTATCACTGCTGGTGGGAGTGTAAAATGGTGCAACCACTCTGGAAGGCAGTATGGATCTTTCTCAAAAAGTTAGAAATAGAAATACCATTTGACCCAGTAATTCTACTACTGGGAATATGCCCTAAAGAAATCAGAACTGCCACCCATACAGGTATATGCACACTCATATTTATCACTGCTTTGTTCACAAGAGCAAAGAGATGGAAACAACCCAAGTGCCCATCAACAAATGAATGGATAGAGAATCTGTGGTATATTCATACAATGGAATATTTTGCAGCACTGAAAAACAAGAAATTAATGAAATATTATACAAAATGTGTCACCCTGGAGGACGTTATGCTGAGTGAAATATGTCAGTCACAAAAGGACAAATACTGCATAATGTCACTGTTATGAAACAGGACTGACATGGATGTTGGGAAGAAACTAAGAAAACAGGGGATATAAATGTACACTGAATCGAAACAGATGAGGGGGAAAACTGTTTAAAAGGAATATATGATTAGGTATAATTTGCATGATAATAGTCCAGAATAAGAGCTGCATAGTAAAATGGACTGGGGTGGGGGAGGGCGCGTAGATTATACAACAATGAAAGAAATTTTTTTTTTTCAAAAAGAAAAGCAAACTTGGGGGGCAGGAAGGAAAATATACAACAATCATTGAATGGAAATTCAAGTTCTCTGTAAACTTTCATTAAAATCTCAGTTAAAACAAAACAAAAGTTCCTATCTCACCACATCCTCTCTAAAATTTATTACTTGCTGTCCTGTTAAATTTTGCCATTGCTACTGGAGTGACATGGTATCTCATTGTTGTTTTGATTTTCATCTCTCTCATTGCCAGTGGTTTTCAGCATTTCTTCATGTGTCTGTTGGCCATCCAAATATCTTTGTGAAAATTTTTTTCCATATCTTCTGCCCATTTTTCAATTGTTATCAGTCTTTTTCTTGTGAAGGTCCTGTAGGATTCTGTAAACTTTTGATATGAGACCCCTGTCTCATCTTTACAAATTCTATTACCAATAAGTAAGCTAAAGTCCAAGAACAGGGCACTCACTTAGTAAAGTAATAAATAAATGGATTATATTTAAAAAAAAAGGACCATACTTGAGAGCTCCAAGTTCCTGGGGAGGAGGACACAGAGGTGAGAGTAAAAGTCATATAGATCGTTCCACTTCTCTTCTCACGCAAATACAAGCTTAGTACATTCCATACAAGACCATAACATATCTATTAATTGTTTGAGCTACTTAAAATTTCAAAGAGTTCCTCAGTGGGGTAAATGGTTAACACACTCAACTACCAGACAAAATATTGGAGGATGGAATTCACCCAGAAATGCCTCAGTTTTAAGAAAGTCTTGGAAATCTACTTTCAAAACGATCAGCTCTCAAAAAATAATCTGTGGATAACAATTTTATTTGAAATATGTGGGGTTTGCCATAAATAAGTATGAATCAGTTCAATAGTAACTGAGTGGATTATTAAGATTACAAAGACTAAAGACACATTAAGTACGACTCATAAAGTATCAGTTGATGGGACTTTTTTTGCAAAAAGAAAAGAAAAAACTGTCTAAAAGGAATATATGATTATGCATTATACATATTACAACAGCCCAGGATATAAGGTACATTATTGCAAATAAGACTGGGGGAGACGGAGAGGTAGGTAATTGTGCAACCATAAATGAATATCTTTTTTTAAAAAAAAGTGAACTGGGGGAGGGGGAAGGGAGGGAGAGGAGGTAAAATGTACATACAACAATGAATGAATGAAAAGTTAACTTCCCTGTAAATGTTTGTTAAAATCACAATTAAAATAAAATTTTATTTTAAAAAACCACAAAACAGCCTGGAAGACACAAAAATGAAAAGAAAACGTCATCTGTCATATTGTGGCAGTTGTGATGGCCCAGTGTGCCCAAGTCATCTTCCATTCCCAATACTCATTTGCTGTTTCCTCTCAGACACTTTGATGCTATAGTCCTCCCACCTCTGATGCTCCCTATAGCCCCTTATCATCCCTCTCCTAGTGATTATAGCCTCTTCCACAACAAATTGGGGTGGCAGGTTTGTTTTTATTCTCACCTGAATTTTTCACTTATGCAAACAATGCTGAATGACTTAACTCTCCTAGATTTTCTTAGGTTAGAAAAGGCAACACTTAATCTTTTAGACTGGGAGTAGGAGTAGCATCCACTTACTTTAAAAAAAAAATATCATTTTGTGTGTGTGTACCATCAAATCAGATCTGACAGGTATAGGAGGAGATTGCCCCTCCTTCTCCAGCAGAGCATCTGGTGAATTCAAACTACATACCTCTGGGATTGCAGTGCAGCTTCTTGAAAATTTTATTTTTTTAATTATTTTTTGTGTGTGTACCACCATATCAGATCTGACTGGTAGAGGAGAAGATTGCCCTTCTTTCTCCAGCAGAGAATCTGGTGGATTAGAACTGCTCTCCTCTGGGATTTCTACTTCCTAAACAACAAGCCTCCAGAAACTCTGTAAAATTTTATAAATGTCAATAGTTATAGAAAGACTTCAGGCCCTTTGTTCATAGGATCACTGAGTCTTGCTTGGCTCGAAGGCAATCAACAACAACAACAACAAAATATTATCATTATACACCTTAATTTCTCACACTAAGTTCCAGATGAGCTTGTATACAAGAAGACCCCTGAATGATGGACAGCACCAACCAAAAACATAACTAGATTATTAAAGTTTTTCCTTATCATCCTGAAAGACAGTTGCCTAAGTTCCTCAAAAATATCCTTTCTAATGCTTGTATAAAATGTAATCTAAATAAAGCACAATGCATATGAGTAATTTAATAATTTAAAGATAAAATAAAAATAAAAAATATCCTTTCTCTATTCTCTCTCTAACGTCTACCATGTTCAAGACCATTGTAGAATCACTGCGTCAATCCATCCCACTGAGGTTCATCTCTTTCTATGGTCCTCATTGTTTCCCAGTATGCTGTCTTTTTTCCAAGGTCTTCCTAACAGCACACAGTATATGAAATGGAAATTTCACCATCTTAATCTCTAAGAAGCACCCTAGCTGCACTGTATCCAAGGCAAATTTATTTGTTCTTTTGGCACTTAAAAATACATTAAATATTCTTTATCAGCACTATGTTTCAAAGACTCCAATTCTTCAATCTTTCTTATTCATTGTCCAACTTTTATATGCATATGAAACAATGAAAATACCATGCCTTGGGTCAGTCATATCTTAGTGGCATTTTTGTTCTTAAGTATTATTTTAAAAAGTAGTAGGCATTTTTTGAAATGAGTAATAAATAGATATTGTGAGTTAAAACCAATATGATGTGAATGTGTGAAACAATGTATATGAACTTGGTATGCAAACCAATATAAAATAAGAATTTTTTTTAAAGTGGCATTAAAATACATTCTTGTAGTAAACAAATATAAAATAAAAATTTTATTTTAAAATGTATTCTTGCTTTTGAGCATTATAAAGAGGTCTTTCTCAGCAGATTTGCCTATTGCAGCATAACATTTGTTTTCTAGACTGCTGTTACTATTAAAGTGGATAGTCAATGCCAGTAAAATTGTTGACAATATGAGTCTTTTCTCTATTTGCCATAATATTGCCTGTTGAACCAATGGTGAGAGTGGTTCTTTTCTTCTGTTAACTGCTGAATGTATTAACCATTTACACCACCCAGAAACTGATTATTGTTTTCTAGATGTTGAGATATGACCCATAAAGAAAGCTGTAGTCTTGAATCTTCTTCAGTAAGCGCTTTAAGTCATCTTCACATTCTGCAAGCAAGGTTGTGTCATCTGTATATTGTAGGTTGTTAAAGGATCTTCCTCCAGTCCTGTTGCCACATTCTTCTTCACATAGTGCAGCTGAGGAAGAGTTTCAATAATCTGGATTGCCACAATGATTGCAACAATGGGTTCAAATGCAGCAGTGATTTTGAGGATGGAACAGTATCAGGCAGTGTTTAATTCTGTTGCATGCAAATTCTCTATAAGTCTGAACAACCTCAACAGTACCTGTTGTTATATGTGCTGTCAAGTTGATTACAACTCATAGCAACCCTATGCACAATAGCTCTGAATCCTGCTCTATCCTGAGCCAATAACACTGTCCCTGACATTTGTACCCCTATTACCTCTGTTACCGTGTCATTCCATCTTATCCAGGGTCTTCCTTTCCTGAACTATCTCTCCACTATTCCAAGTATGATATCCTTCTCCAAGGACTGGTGCCCCTTGGCAACATGCCCAAAGTATGTGAGACTGAGCCCCAAAATCCTTGCCTCCAAGGAACAGCTAGCTATAAGACCGAGCCTCAAATTCCTTACCTCCAAGGAACAGCTTAGTTTCACCTTTTCTGGGACAGATTTGTTAGTTCTCTTGACAGTCCATGGTATGTTCAATACTCTTCTCTAGCACCACAACTCAAAAGCATAGATTCTTCTTCTGTCATCTTTGACCATTGTCATATCTCTCTGATATATAGCAAGTAATTATGGAGACCCTGGACTGCTTCAAGTGCACCTTAGTCTATAAACTGACAACATTGCTCTTCAGCCCTCTGAAGAGGTCCTTGACAGAAATTTTCCTAATGTAATTCACTTTTTGACTTCCTGACTACTGATGCCAAAAGTGTTTATTGTCGAGCCAAGCAAACTGAATTGTTAACAATCTCAATCCCTTCACTATCTATCATGGTGCTGCCAATTGACCCAGTGGTGAGAATCTTCATTTTATTGATATTGAGCTTCAGTCTTCAATCCATATTGTAGTCTATAGTCCTTGACCCTCTGCAGCAAATGCTTCAGGCCCTTCTCAGTTTTAGCAAGCAAAGTTGTGTCATCTGCATAACTCAGGTTGTTGATGAGTCTTCTTTCAAACCTGATGCTATATCCCTCCTCATAAACTTCAGCCTTTCGAGTGATCTGCCACACATACAGATTTAAAAGGTATGGACAATTTGATGGGTGTGAGGGTGAGGGAAATTGGAAAATTCTGTTCTCTAAAACAATATATTTGAATTTTGTAAACAAACTAGTATTAAAAAGTCACCTTTGGGAGGGGGAAAGGAGAGAGAGGGCGTAAAATGTGCAACAATTAATGAATGAAAACCTAACTTTTCTGTAAACTTTTGTTAAAATCACAATTGTTGTTGTTGTTACATGTTGTCAAGTCGCTTGCAACTCATAGTGACCCTATCTACAAGAGCTCTAAATCCTGGTCTATCCTGTGCCAACCTCACCATCTCTGACACACTTACTCCCACCATCCCAATCACAGATTCGATCCATCTCATCAAAGGTATTCTTCTCCTGCGCTGTTCCTCCAACCCTCCCAAACATGATGTCCTTCTCCAAGGACTGGTTCCTCCTTGCAGCATGCCCAAAGTGTGTCAGGCAAAGCTTCAGAATCCTTGACTCCAAGGAGCAGCCTGGCTTCACCCTCTCCAGGACAAACCTGTTTGTTTTCCTAGCAGTCCATGGTGTATTCAACACTCTTCTCCAGCACCACCGCTCAAAGGCATCAATTCTCTTTCCATCATCCCTAATCACTCTCCAACTCTCCAATGCATAGCACGTAATTGCGACGACTATAGCCCGGATCAGGCGCACCTTAGTCTCCATCCTGAAGTTGCTGCTCTTCAGTACTCTGGAGAGGTCCCTGACAGCTGACTTTCCCAATGCAATTCATCTCTTAAATCACAATTAAAATTTAAAAAAAAATCTTTTTTTAAAAAAGTATAAAGACAGGATGCACTCTTTCCCTGATTTTGAACAATGTTTTTTTCTGCTCTGTTCTGCTCTGGTCTAAGTATAGGTCTCACATAAGTACAATCAGTGTTCTGAGATCCCCATTCCTTTCAAGGTTAGCCATAATTTGTTGTGATCCACATAGTAAAATGTCTTTGTATAGGTAATGAAGCACAGACATTCCTCTGGTACTCTCTGCTTTTGTCCAAGATCCATCATTGGCGATGATGTCATATGGATCTCGGCTGAAACCAAAGAGTACCAAAAGCACCTACTGTGAGTGGTAACTCACAGTAATGTCCTAGAGCACATGTACTAACTCTACCATCTGGTTGTATCATCCTTCTGGAGCTGTTCCATCCTGTCTCCACCCCCGTGTGTTATTCCATATTCTGTACTCAGTGAGCTTCATCCTCTATCCTGGAGTTCTGGACTTCTTGGTAGAACCACTAGGTGTTCCACTGTCTGCCTGGATCCCGTTACTCTATGACTCACTAGCCCCTCACCCTCCCCTAAAGACTCAATTATGACTCAGAATTAGAGGTTCAGTAAGAGAACAGACTGGAACAGCAGACGGGAGTTGCATTTTTGTGAACCCTCTTAGAAGCAGGCAGGTAATGCTGCCATTCAGACATTGTAAGTCATTTTGAAACTGATTGCAGTTGGTGCTTTTATTGGCATCCTCTCTTTGAAGCTGACTTTCACATCATCAGTGTTTTTTTTTCTGCAGATCCTGATGCCATGTTAAAGCAACAAACCTTTGTTCACCAAGCAATATTCATAATAGTCTTTTGTTCAGGGTCACAAAACTATCTGAATAAAGATGACTGACTTACATAGACTGATAACCGAATAGGAACGTATGAATGGGTAGATAACGGGACAGAGAGCAATTGCTCTTCTTATGTTACATAAGACCTGTGTGTACCTGTTCAGAAAAATAATTTATGCACTATTGGAACATGACGCTTGGAAGGAGGAGTGGCGTCCACTTCCATAATAGCTTGCCGGAAACCCTACGAACCTGGAGAGAGGATGAAAGGCACCCAAGCATCGAGGACTCTCCTTCATAGGGTCGCTATGAGTCGCCTGAGACTTGACCGCACTTAACAATAATATCAACACAGAGACAGAGATCAGCTGGTACAGTGGACAGAAAGAGATGCTACCAAGCCAAAGGTGGGTGACTTTTAATCCGCGGCCTTTGGGCCTGTCTTTCATTGTTTTTATTCAGACATTCCTCTAGGTTGTAAAGCCCTGGTGTACAAGTTGCCGTACCGCGGTCACTAGTGGTTGCTGTGAGGCTAAACACTGTGACACTGATGTGTCAAATGCGTTAATGGTTGGCTACCCAATGAGGACAGAGAGTGGGGTGGAGCTCCCCGATTAAAACAAGCTTGGAAGGAGGAGTGGCATCCTTTTTGCCTTCGGAAACCCTATGAACCTGGAGAGAGGATGAAAGACACCCAAGCGTCGAGGACTCTCCTTCATAGGGTCGCTATGAGTCGCCTGTGACTCGATGGGCACTTAACAACAACAACAATTGGAACATGAAATATGCCATGCTCACAGAGTTTCTGTTAGAAATCTTAGTGCCAGGACAAATCAATGGGTTACCAATCGACAGGGTAGGGGGGACCTGGTGGCATAGTCCATGGGGTTCTACTGTTAGCTCAAAGGCCACAGCTCTTTGGCAGTTTGGATGCACCAGTGACTCCATGGGAAAAAGATGTACAATTTCCTCGCAAGCAGTTTACAACCTTAGAAAACTAATGGAGGGTCAGCTATGAGTGAGTTATGACTCCACAGCAATGAGAGCTTTATTTCAAGAAAGAAGGTAATTTTTAAACAATTAAGTAACCAAGGGTTACTTAAAATAACCAAATAGCTTGAAAAAAATGAGCAATAACTTTTAGAAATAAAAAGCAAACTTTTATAATTTAAAACTCAAAGTGGGTGTTGAAAATCTAGTAAGATGTAGATAAAAGTCCAAAAAGGAAAGAGGAGGGGGAACAGAGGGTCTGAGGGTGAAGAAGAGGAGAAACGATGGGGATGCAGAGTTTGTGGGTGAAAGGAGGAAAGGAATTAGGATAGATCCAGTGGGGGCCTAAAAAGACGAGGTAGTGGTGGACATAGATCAATGATAATTAACACAACACAGTTATTATATTATAATACAACACAGTGTATGGGAATGATCATATAACACACAGCATGAATGAAGGAATGTGTGAAACACAATAGATACAAATTTTAAATGGAAAGCAATATAAAAGAAAAAAAAATCAGACTAAACACAAAGAAAGAGAACACTAAAAAGCAGATACTGAAAAATCGCTTAAAATGCATCATAGAAAAATAAGTGCCTGAAAGTTAGAAAAAGAGATATGGGGGGAAATATTCAATAAGAAAAGAGCTATTAATGTAACATACAAACAAAAAAAGATATTCAGAAGTATGTATCATTGCTGATACCAGATGGATCCTGGCTGAAAGCAGAGAATACTAGAAGAATGTCTATTTGTGCTTTATTGACTGTGCAAAGACAAGGGACTGCATATATCATAACAAACTATGGCTGACAATGAAAAGAATCAGAATCTCAGCACACTTAATTGTGCTCATGTGAAACCTATTCCTAGACAACACTACGTGGTTTAAAATTAAGAAAGATTTGTGTCAGGGTTGTGTACTTTCTCTGTACCTATTCAGTCTGTATGCTGAGCAAATCATTGGAGAAGCTTGACTCTGTGAAGAAGAATGTGGTATCAGAATCAGAGGAAAACTCAACAACCTGTTTTGCAGAAGGCACAACCTTACTTGTTGAACGTGAAGAGGACTTGAAGCATTTACCTCACAAGATAAAAGAATACAGCTTTCCATATGAATTACATCTCAACATCAAGCAAACAAAAATTCTCACCACTGGACCAATAGGCAACATAACGATAGGTAGAGAAAAGATTGAAATTGTCAATTATTTCATCTTACTTGGATCCACAATCAATACTCTTGGTTAGTATCAGCAGTTAGGAGACATACTGGAAAAGACAAATATACTTAGATGTGAATGACAGTGGAAATAACATAAATAAGTCAAATTTTAGGTGATTCAATAAAATTGAAACTTTAAAAAAAACCATTTGTGTCATTTAATCTTTAAAGTAGGAAACAAGGAGTTGATGACAACAATGTATTTCAGGAGCATGCGGCATGAGGTCATTCCTGGTATAAATTAGTAATCTACAAGTATTCTCAAAGGGCAACCTAAAACAGTGACTGAACCAAGCAACAGTGAAGAAGTCCTCTTGGTAGACCTTGTCTCTTGGATCTCAGCTGCTCACAATGTAAGTAAAATCTATACCTGGTCTCCTACAGGCAGATAAATGCCTGGTAAACGTGTGTGGTTACCATGTAACAACAAAATTCACAAAATCCATTTTTGCTAAATAATGCAAATTAAATGCATTGTGGATTTAAATTCTCATCCCTGAAACCACATGACTATACAGTTTAAAGGTGTGAATAGCTTGAGGGAGAGACTATGAATTATCTGTAAAAGAAAACTGTCATTAGGAAAATTAAGTTTCAGTTAAGACAAGGAAATAGAAACATCACTGTCAAAATGAGATGGTGATATGATTAACAGAAAAATGTCAAGAAATATAATTATGAAACAAAGTTTTCCTTCCTATGGTTTTTCCTTCTTTCTTGCCCACCTGCCTTTATTTCTCTTTTTTTTATAAAGAGATATATAAATTAAAGTTTGCATTTATAAAGATAACTTTCTATTTGAAAAATAGGAGACAACACAGAAAAAAGTACAAGTTCCCAGATCTCAAAACGTTTTCAAAGGGGATATATTGGCAGGCCTTAGAAATAATGAGCTCAGTTCTCCTTATTCACTGTTGGTGGGAGTGTAAAATG
>NW_006399789.1:9222774-9224608 GCF_000299155.1 Elephantulus edwardii | reverse complement strand
TCAAGCCCATTGCTGCAGTCATTGTGTCATCCTACCTGGATGACGGTCTTCTCTTTTGCTATCTCTTTCCTTTTCCAAGCATAATGTTCCTCTCAAAGGAATAGCCTCTCGTAGCAACATGCCCAAAGTATGTGAGACAAAGCTTCATCTTGGCCTCCAAGGACCACTCTAGCTGTACCTTCTCCAAGTATACCTCTTTGTTCTTTTGGCAGTCCATGGGATATTCAGCACTCTTTCTCAACAGTATAGTTCAATAGCATCAATTCTTCTTCTGTCATCCTTATTCATTGTCCAGTTCTCCAATGCATAGCAAATGGTTGACAAGACCATGGCCTGAATCAGGTGCATCTTAGTCCTCAAACTGGCATCATTGCTCCTCAATAGTTTGGAGAAGTCCTTGACTGCAGACTTCAATGCAATAAGGTTATGGAAAATTTTAAATGTGAAAATTACTAAAATGAGATGAAAAGACATGAAGTGAGCTCATGCTGTTGGGGGAAAAATGGCACTGGCAGACAAGCTCAGAACGGGTTGCCACAAACCTTTACTTTGTTACTCAAAAAGAAAATATGCAAAGTGCAATAAACCACATTAAAATGAAATATCCCACAATATGTAAGTCTCTCCACCTGGAATGATAAAATTCCTTTGTAAACTCCTGAGTCCACATGCCCAAACTCTGCCTCATGTCTTCTGGCCAAAGGTGAGAAAATAGATGGAGCACATACTGTTTGCTCTGAGACCAGGGGCTACCAAGGTAAGTGTTCCAAGAACACTCCTCAGTAGGCTCAGTTTCAGGCTAGGCTGAAGCCCATGACCACAAGTGGTTTTTGGGGGACACAGAGGAATCCTCAAAGACTCAGGGAAAGGAACATATCTACCTAAGCACTTTTCTGTTGTTATTAAGCAACAGACAATAAACAGAGATTCAGTTCAGAACAAACCATCAGTTACAGCAATCAGTGCTCTCTCACAGAATTAAACAACTGTTCTTCATCTTGTTGGGTTCTGGTCAACTCATTCCCAGTCATCCATGTTGTTGCTTTTGTTGTTATTGATTGCCATCAAGTCAAGCACAACTCATAGCAACCCTATGAACAAAAGGCTTGAAGCATTTCTATAACTCTTGTCATTTATCAAAGTTCATGGAGTTTCCAGAGGCATATAGTTCAGGAAGGGAATGCCATAAGTAAGTCTAAACGGGCATCAGCTACAAGCACATGAATCTACACTTCTTAGCATTAGCCCTACATGAGTGAAGTCAACACATTAGGGATCCTCAGGACTCTCTACTCCACAGGCCACCAACCCTGCTTCACTTAACCAGTTATCATACTAGGTAGGCAGTGCTGAGGAACACTTCGAAACTCAGACTGTCTCCTCTTCGTTACTGTGGGTCTCCCACTTCCATGCATCAAATGGACCCAGATGGTCACCATGAATTGAGTATACTTCCTTTAACTTTAAGCCCTGGGAAAAGGCTCTGATGAACGTCAGCTTTATTTGCCTCAGTACATTGCAGTCTCTCTTTTTCTACTTGTCCTCTTTCAAATGTAGCTTTCCTCAAAGTACTGGGTCAAGTGTAATCTTGCCCAGGCCAAGCACCATGCTCTCTACCAAATACCACTACTTACTACAAGTATTTCTTCAAGGCAAATTTTACCTTTTTCAATATCCAATTAATATCCAACTGGCTTACATTCTCCCTCTAAACTGCAGTATAGCTCATCACGATAACATACAGTATCCTTCCCACCTTCCATGTCCAGTATATCTTACTTCACCAGTAGGGTTAAATCAAAACCTTAATAATTCTACAGTGATTAATAATAAT
>NW_006399789.1:9220233-9222016 GCF_000299155.1 Elephantulus edwardii | reverse complement strand
TGCATTCCAGTCACCAGTTATCATTAATTCAGTTTGATTGCATGTTTTATCAATTTCAGGCCAAATCTCTACTCCTTCATAGCAGCAAAATTAACCTTTTGGGTTTTCTCCTCCACTTTATAGAACAAACATAACTATTTTAGCTGTACGTCATCCCAAGCCTCAAGTTTACAAAACCCCTTATTTTAACAAGTCTGGAGCAATTAATCCCACCGTTTTGACACCAAGTGCAAAAGAAGCAGGGTCCATAAGGGCAGCCAGGAGAAGGCCAAGTTTGACTTCTACCAACTTCATAAAGAGGAAATATTTCCATCAATAACATCCAGTATATGAATCTAATCCCATGGTAAGATATAGTCCCTCACACCACTGCACCTACTTCCATTAATCACCATATCTGATATTTGTTGTCAAAGTTGTAGAATATATTAGAGAAACAGGTTGTGGAGGGCGAGGGAAGACAAAGGTTAACACACAGTCAAAGTCCACGTTCAGTCTAGCAAAACAAAGCCTTTGGTTTCCTCAGTTGTCCAGCAAGCCTTGCCTCACAACAGTCCTATATTAGCTAGCTCTTCTAGCTCTGTTCAGGGCTCTATCAGGCTATACCTCACCACAGTCTCTTTATGATCTGGCCAGCTCTCCTTCTTATATTGACTCCACAGTTGCTAATCATGTAGAAGACACAGATCAACAATGAATGATGTGTCTGCAGTTGAGGAGGTGGAGACCACACCCTCAGAGGGAGTTAAGGCAATGGCTAGAAAAGCTATTTTCAAAAGTCTTAGCATCATAAGGGATCAGATCTTAGAGAAGGACATCATACTTCTAAAGGCAGAGAATCAGTATATGAGAGGAAGATCCTGGAGGAGAGTGATTGACACAATAACTATAGTATAATAGGCTCAAGTGTCTTGTAAATGCTAAGGATGGCACAAAGTAGGGCAAGCTTCAGATCAAATGTTCACACAAATGTTCATCAAATATTGATATGAGTCACATTTGACTTGAAGATACATAACAATAACAACAGTACAAAGAAATAATTCCTTAGATTTAAAGCAATATTATCACATTAAAGAAATACAAAAACATCCAGTATGTTGTTTTGGTTTGGTGTTTTGTTTTTTTTTTAAATCCGATAACATAATTTCAAATTTCATTTGAAAGAAGGAGCAGGTAAAAATATCACCTCAAAACTCTCATTGCCTTCAAGACAGTACTGACTCGTAGTTGACCCTCCAGTGGGTTTTCAGATGTTCTAAATCACAGAGGAGAAGTTGCCCATCTTTCTTCCAATGAATATTTGGTGGATTCAAATAAACTCACTTTGAGTTGGCAGCACAACTCTCTACCCACTAGGCCACCAGTGCTTAGTCAAATCAAAGAGTATCATGTGAAAGAGTAAAACTAAGAAGGGTAGTCAGCACAGTCCTATAATAGAGTATATTCCAAAGCAACAATAAATAAAAAGATAGCAAAATAAACAGGAGGTAAAGGGGAGTGTAGTACTGCATTGGGATAGATTCACAGTTATAAAAATGTAATAAATGTCCAGGAAACAAAAGTTATTGAATAGTAATTGGATGGAGAATCCATGGTAAGCCACTTTAAGTTCATTCTGACTCACAGTAGCCTCAAATGTATCAGAAAAGAACCGTGCTTTGTAGAGCTTCCAATGACGGACTATTTAGAAGCCAATCACCAGGACTTTCTTCTGGGGTACTTCTGAATGAAGTCACGTATTTTCTGAAGGGACTTGGCAGATGTGAAGGGTTATCCTGGT
>NW_006399789.1:9211065-9212990 GCF_000299155.1 Elephantulus edwardii | reverse complement strand
CGGATAATCTGCTCTGCATACATGTTGAAAATGTAATAGGTTTAGGAAAAAAATCTTTGAAAAAAACCCTTCACATCAATATGATCCTTAAGCAATGTGGAAAAACATGCAAAAGGTGGTGAAAAGTGTGCACAGACTATTCTTTATTACTTAAAGAATGCATTCAAGTTGGTAAGAAAAATCCCAGGAGACAAATAAATGGATGATTGAGATAAGAAGAAGCATAATTCTCAAAAAAGATACTTAAAACTGTGAATATCACTAAAATAAACAACAAGAAAACATATAACAATAAAAACAATGTTGTTTATTCCAAGCCAAAAAGAATTAAAATGGTTAGGACAGGCTTATGAAATTTGGTCCACTCATCAATTGTGGCAGTGTCTTGCTACAAACATTTTGGAAAATAATTTAGTAATATCTTGAGAAAAAAACAATAAAATTCATTATGTGCTTTACCACAGTAATCTGGAACCTTGGCATGAAAAAACCAAAATTGAATAAGAAACAATATTCGTGACAGTAATAAAAAAATGACAGTAGGCATTATGAAGTTGCAAACACTCACTGTGTAGAATTTATTAGAATAAAGCCAAATATATCATTTTGTGTACATAAAGTTACGATCAGGCAGAAGTGAGTACAAATACAAACAAAGTTTTTCAGCATCACAGCAACTCCAAAATTACCCCAGTACAGAACACCACAAACATTGTACTAATAATAGCAAATAATAAGAAACAAGTACGCATACACTAACTTAAACTATAAAGTATTATTGTTGTGTGTCATTGAGTCAGAAATGACCAATAGCTGACCCTCCAGCGGGTTTTTCAGAGTCAGTAAGTTGCACAGGGAGAGACTGCCCATCCTTCTCCTGCAGAGCGATTGGTAGAATTGTTGTTGTTTTTGTTGTTAGTAGTCATCAAATCAAGCATGATGCGTTGTCCTTCTCCGAGGACTGGTCCCTCCTGACAAGGTGTCCAAAATATGTGAGATGACTTTCAAAATTCTTGCCTCCAAGGAGCTACCGTATTTTATCCTCTTTAGGACAAATCTGTTCTCTTGGCTGTCCATAAAATGTTACATATTCTTCTCCAGCACCACAACTCAAAGGCATCAGTTCTTCTTCTGTCGTCCTTTTACATTTCTCAGATGCATATCAAACAATTGAGAAGACCATGGAGTGGATCAGACACACCTTAGTCTTTAGATTGACATTGTTTCTCTTTAGCACTTTGGAGAGATCCTTGACAGCAGATTTTTCCAATGCAACTCATCTTTTGATTTCCTGACTGCCAAGGTGTTGACTGTAGATCCAAGCAAGATGAAATCATTAACAACTTCAACCTTTTCTCCATCTATTGTGATGCTCTCAATTGGCTTGGTGTTGAGGATTTTTGTTTTATTGATGTTGTGATACAATTTATACTGAAGGCTGCAGCCCTTGATATTCTGTAGCAAACACTTCTAGTCTTCCTCAGGGTCAGTGAGCAACATGCAAATAATTCCACCAATAAAAGAAACTAACAGATAAATGTTGTATCACTAACAGCAGACCAGGCATGTGAAAATCATGGTGCAGGGTGTCTCTAAGGTCAGTAGCCAAGGGATAGAATGGGGCCCCAGGTGGGTGCTGGAGCCTTTCCATTCAGCAGAATATTGTCCCAGATGAGGTTATTTTAGCATAAAGATGGCTCATCCAGGTCTTTAGTACTGGAGATTTTGAAATCTCTCCAGAGATTTGGGGGAAAAAGCCAAAATGGATGTCAGAAGAGACTCTAAATATTTCACTGAACTGTCAAGAAACCAAAACAAAGGGAAGAGATGAACAAAAGATTGCAAAGAGCTACTGGAGAAGACAAAGCAAAGCAAAGTATTATAATGGAATATAAAGAGCTGGAAAATAAAAAGTGAAGAATGAG
>NW_006399789.1:9159454-9208815 GCF_000299155.1 Elephantulus edwardii | reverse complement strand
AATAATTTGAGAATCTGGACTCTATAAAGAAGAATGTGGCATCAAGATCAGAGGAAGACTCCTCAATAACCTGTATTATGCATATGACACAACCTTGCTTGTTGGAAGTGAGGAGACTTGAAGCATTTGCTGCAGAAGATCAAAGAATATAGCCTTCAATGTGAATTACATCTCAAAGTCAAGGAAACAAAAATCCTCACCGTAGGACCAATAGGCAGCATCTTGGTAGATGTAAAAAAAGAATTAAAATTGTCAATAATTTCATCTTGCTTGAATTCACAATCAACACTGTTGGTACCAACAGTAAAGAGATCAGCAGATGTATTGCATTTGCCATCAGGGACCTCTCCAAATTACTGAGGGGTAATTATGTCACTTTGAACACTAAAGTGCACTTGATTTAGGCCATGGTCTTTTCAATCACTTGATATGCATCTGAAAGCTAGACACTAAGTAAAGAAGACAGAAGAATTGTTATCTTTGAGCTGTGGTGGTGGAGAAGAGTACTGAATATCACATGGACTGCCAAAAGAACAAACAGGTATGTCTTGGAGAAAGTTTAGTCATTGTGTTCCTCGGAGGCAAAGACGGCAAAGCTTCATCTCACATACTTTGGGTATATCGTTAGTAGAGGTTATTTCTTGGAAAATGACATCATGCTTGGAACGGTGGAGGGTCAGCAAAAGAGAAGAAGACCCTCAACCAAATGAATTAACACGGTTACTTCAGAAATGAGCTCTAGAATGTCAGAGAAGATGAGAATGACACAGGATAAGACGGGGTTCACATCTGTTGTCATTATTGTTTGTATGAGTTGTACTCAACTCAATGGCGCTTTATAACAACAACAACAACAACAGAAGAACAGAATCAGAAGGAAATTTTCAAAAGTGAGTCTAGTTGGTTTAGGGTAACTTACTTGATCAGCTTTTCATATTTTCTTTACTATTGTCTCATATATTTAACAAAAGCAACTAAGCATAAATCTCTGTAGAGAGGACTGATGCCCAAGCCATCTCTTCTGGCCAGAGTCTTCACTTTTTTTTAAGATGTGAGAAGTTTTTAATTGTTAGGATAAGAATGTTGTTAGTTGCTTTCAAGTGAATTCCAACCCCTGACATGCCCAAGTGTGGACAGCAGAACTGCACAGCAGGGTTTTCAAAACTGGGACCTTTTAGAGCAAATCTCTAAATCTACCTTTGGAGGTGTAAGTGGTTGAATTCCAGCCAACACCCTTTTGACTAGTACCCTTAATCGTTTACATTACACAAAACAGGGGGGAAAGTCTATTGATTTCTTTTTAAGCTAAGAATACATAGGAATATTTACTTCCTAGGTACACAGGGGGAAAGAGAATTCAGGTGAAAGATTGCTCATTCCCACACAAGCATAAAACAAATAGCTGATAGAATCTTCTGAATGGAACTGGAGTCTTGAGTCATTTGTTGGCACTCTGTCTTATTAGTCATCACCATCAAATCATAAACTGTTAGTCACTTAGTTGTACATGCTGCTTCACCAGCCTTTGTCTGGTAAAAATGCCCTCCCCCCTAGTTACCTTGTCTCTAGTTAATGAAGAGACTTTTTCTAAAATAGGAAAGTATGTGTTTGGACAGCCTTTCTTCCCCTCCCCATCCCTCTTCCACACACTGGCTAAATGGCTTTTGTTCCGAGTTCAGTCAGAAGGAGGAAGCAATGGGATTCCTTCTGCTGCTTTATGGATTTGTGTGTGTGTGTTTTGTTTTTATCCTGCCAGGGAACAGACCTTGCTTTTTAATGATTAATAACAACGTGATGGAATGTCACTATTGTTAGCTTGTCATCTCAAAGCTGTGCTGTGCTGTCAGCTTGGCAGCCAAATAAAACCTTTCTAACAATCCCTAGAAACCACTGCTTTGGCCGTGGTATCAATGGGCAGCAGTGTTGAGAAGCTTAAGGGGGAAGGGATGTCAGATTTATAGCGATACCTGCACTTGACTTTCCAGCTGTGAAAAGCTACAAGCGCCTGTTTCCTTCTTAGCACAAGACCACACTGCCTAAGAAGAGCATCAGCTCTTCTTAAGAGTTTTAAAAACAATTTTTAAAATTTTACATTGGTTTGCATACAAAGGTCATATACATTGTGTTTCACACTATCCTTCATTCACATTGTATTTTATACAATCACTCTCACTCATTATATTTTATAAAATCAATCAACATTAATCACTTTACCATCATTACACAGTCTTTCCTGATCCCCACTGGATCTTTCTCATTTCCTTTACTCCTCCTCCCTGTACCCACCACACTGTGTGACCCCATGATTTCCCCCTTGTCCACCCTCACCCCTCTGTTCTCACCTCTTCCTCCCTTGAATCCCCATACACATTTTACTTGTTATCTCTCTGGTTTTTGCAATAACAGTCCTATGCATTTTTTATCCTTTGAAACTTAGTTAACTCAGCATAATGTTCTCCAGTCTCTAGAAGGCTATGTAGTAATTTTCAAAATTGTTGCTTCTGATTTCTGGATAGTATTCCATTGTGTGAATGTACCACAATTTCTCAACCCATTCAATGGCGGTTGGACATCTCAGCTGTCTCCATGTTCATTCCATTGTGAATAATTCTGCTATGAACATCGGTGTACAAATCTCTGTTTGTATTTCAGTTATCATTTCCTTGCGATATATTCCTACCAGTAGAATAGCTGGATTACGTGGAATTTCTATATTCAGCTTTTTGAGGAAACAGTAAACTGCCTTCCAGAGTGGTTGTGCCATTTTGCAATCCCACCAACAGTGTATGAGGGTTCCTATCTCTCCACATCCTTTCCAACATTTATTGCTTGCTGTCAGATTAAACTTTGCCCCTGTTACTGGGGTGAGATAGTATCTCATTGTGGTTTTGATTTATATCTCTCCTATGCCAGTGATTTAAAACATTTCTTCATGTGTCTGTTTGCCATCCTAATGTCTTCCTCTGTGAAAAGTCTTTCCATGTCTTTTGTGCATTTTGTAATTGTTTTATCAATCTTTTTCTTGTAGAGGCCCTCTAGGATTCTATAAATTTTGTTATGATACCCTTGTCTAAGATGGTATTGTCAATTTCTTTTTCCCGGTCAGTAGGTTTTCTTTTCACCCTACTGGAAAAAGTTTTTAATGCACACAGAGATTTAAATCATCAATTTGATCCTCTCCTGGTTATGTATTTCTGAATGTCTTTGACAGCCTCTTTGTAGTGTAGGGAGGGCCTTCAAAGCGTGGTTCTACTTTGTCTCTTATCTTTATGGTTTGGGGATTTATGCCTAGATCTTTGATCCATTTTGAGTTGATTTTTTTGTGTATGGTGAGAGGTGTGGATCCTGCTTCAGCTTTCTGCAGGTTGTAGTCCAGTTTTGCCAGTGCTATTTGTTGAAGAGGTTGTTGTTTCCCTGTTTGATAGATTTTGTTTCCTTGTCAAATATCATTTGACCATAGATAGATGAGTTAATTTCTGGGATTTTGATTCTGTTCCATTGGTCTATGCACTTGTCCTTGTACCAGTACCACATTGTTTTCTTTATTACAGGTGTATAGTTGGTTTTGCCATCAGGGTGTACTAGGCCTCCCATTTCATTCTTGTGTTTACAAAAGTGCTTTGCTTATTCAGTGTCTCTTTCCTCTCCAAATAAACTTGACAATTGCTATGTTCAGCTTTTCGAGGAAACTTCAAACTGCTTTCCAGAGTGGTTGTACTATAACAGTGTATGAGAATTCCTATCTCTCTACATTCCCTCCAACATTTATTGCTGGCTGTCCTTTTAAACTTTGCTGCTGCTGCTGGGGTGAGATGGTATTTCACTGTGGTTTTGATTTGCATCCTCTTACTGCCTTTGATTTTGAACATTTCTTCATGTGTCTGCTGGCCATCTGAATGTCTTCCTCTGTGAAAAATCTTTCCATGTTTTTGCCCATTTTGTAATTGTGTTATCAGTCTTGTTCTTGTAGAGGCCCTGTAGCATTCTGTAAACTTATGCTCTGAAACTCTTGTCTAAAATGATATTGCCAAATGTTGTTTTTTTTCTTCCCCAGTCAGTAAGATTTCTTTTCACCATGTTGAAAAAAGAAATTTCATATGACCTAAGTATTCCGTTGTTAGGAATATACCTCAAGAAAATTAAAACTGACTGAGACACAAATGAAGATTTGTGCATGATGGAGTGTGGTTTAGAATTCAAGAATAATGATTTTGAAAATTTTTCTGTAATGTGGGACAGACTGGAGAGTCTTATGCTGAGTAAACTCAGTCTCCTAAGGGTAAACACTACATAAGATCATTACTGTAGGAATAGAAAGATAACTAGTAAAACACTCATGAGGATACAAGGTGAGGAGAGTTGGAGCAGGGGGATGAGTATGGGCGGGGTAGTCATAGGGCCGCACAATTTGGTGGGTGGTGGGATGAGGATGATAAAGGAAATGGGAAAGAGCCAGTGGGGATCTAGGAAGATAGGGTAATGGTGGGCATAGTTAATGGTGACTAGTTTCTTAAGACATAATGAGTGGGAATGATTGTATGAAACACAATGTGAATGAAGAACAGTGTAAAACACAATGTATATGAATTTTATAAGCAAACTAATATAAAATCAAAGGTAAAAAAAAGAACATCATTCTGGCAGTTGCAAATCTGTATTTTTGACAGGTTATTAAGACATTTAAAGTTGAAATGTGGGGTTTCTGTGTTTTGGTGGTTGCTGTGGGTAGTTTTTGCCCTGCAAAGTGCTCAGTTGATAGTCCTAGACCAAACATCTTGATATATAGCTTCTGAGCTGAGCATTCAGTTGCTTATTTCTGGTTATTGTCTCCCAGAATGCCACTGGGTCTGCATTATGGAGATGCCAAAAAAAATGATTGAGTGATGTGGGACTATTAACAAACCAATTGCTCTCAAGTCAATTTGTTCTCAGATGCCCTCAAGCTGACTCCGGCTTCTGAAGATACTGTGTATCCGAGTGCATCCCTGCTTTATGGAACTTTCTTGGCTCTATTCTTTATGAATGCAGGTCACCAGTCCTTTCTTTTGAGCTTTCCTCTGAGTAGATGTGAACTTCCAATGTTTCACTAACCGCTTGGGAAAGAAAAAAAATCTTTGGATCACCAGAAATATTACTGCAGCTTTCCATAACTCAATGCTGATGGGTTGTGCTTTTCTCTGTTAGACAAAGGAGTTTGGAATTCAAGCTTGTTTGCCGGGAGTGGCTGTAGGATGTCCCCATTAGGACTTGGCAACCTTTTCTAGCAATTCCGAGATCATTTAAGATCCTGACTCCTGTCCCTTGGGAGCTCAGGTGGCGTAGCCCATAGAAGTTCCAGTGCGAACGCAAAAGCTTTCGTGATTCGTACTCACTAACATTTCCTCGGGAGAAAGATGATAAGTCTCTTCCTGCAACATTTACAGACCTGGAAGTCTGCTGGAGTTTGGCAATGAGTCAGAGCCAACTCAATCACAGGGATTGAAGGTCCCGTGTCGGGGGTTCCTCGGCCAAATAGACTGTGAAGGGGTGTCAGTGAAGAAGACCCCAATCTGAACCCATTTGTGTTAATCTTTCTTTTTAATGTAATCGGGTCTCAGTTCCTTCTGCAAAATGGAGATCACCTCATGTAACTGCTTTGTTGAATAAAAGAGATTCCAGTAGATAGACTGTCACAGGCTCCAGTGTCCTGGTGGTAAGAAGCAGTGCTGCAATCCCAAAACCACACACTTCAAATCCACCAGCTGCTTCACAGGAGAAGGTTGAGGCAATCTCCTTCCCTGAGATTTACTCCCTCTGAAAATTTATAGGAGGGTCAACTGTGAGTTCTTCCAAATCAATAGCAGAGAACATCACTGCTAAAGAAAGGGATGAAACAAAGAATCCTCTAGAAGGGAACATTATAAATATCACAATATGGATTGAACAGTTTAGTTCAATAAACCCAACTCACCAAGACCCTCCATCATATTTCTGGAACTGGAAATGTTAAAGAGAGGAGATTGTTCATTCCATCTTTCTCCCAGGGAGCTGTTGGTAGCCTCGAACCATCAAAGAGGTAAAGCACAATCCATCACAGGAGCTTCTTAAACAATGTTGTTAGGAAATACGTCCTACAGTTCCCACATATGATAGATGCCCTTTTGTAAACCTTAAGTATAGGTGTTACACCATATGTATATGTTATTTTAGACATTTACATTTAGGGTTCCTTGGACTGATATTTAAAATTACACAAAAACTCATTACCATAGTGCAAATCTCTATTTCTTCTTAAAAAATTGAACTGCAGGTTTCAGGAAAAGCTTACAAATACATGGAACCCTGTTCACTTATTCCCACATGCCTGCCTGCTTCTTCTGTTCCAGCCACAATAGTCCTACAGCGTTTGTGGGAATAAACGTGTGTGTGTGTGTGTGTGTGTGTGTGTGTTTTCTTCCCACAGACTTCTTTCATGCCGAGACTCAGTTCTACAATAGGAGTCGTATTTTCTAGGAAGCTTGATCTCTTCCCTCCCCCTTTCTTCTCTTAGCTGATGTTTCATAGCATCCCTTCACTGAAATCTTGTAACTGGTAAATTGCTCAGGTTTATATGACCTCATTCTTTGAAAATCATCCTGATCTCTAGGCTGTTAAACATAAAGTAAATGAATGTGGCAATTAATCGATCTGTTCTTTTCAACCCCTTAGAATATTGTGTTTTCTCCTGAAATTTGTTATTTGGTCCACTGTCATTACATTTATTTTCCATTTAAATTCTCTTTCAAATAGTGAAATGTACAATTTACGGAATTTTGAGAAATGCTATTTATTTATTTGCAGTGCATATCATAATGGCTATCTAAGACTCTTATTTCATCTGCTTACTTCTACAAAGTTAACAGAGGATAGTTTAAGAATGTGTCCCTTGAACATTTATGTAGGGCCTATTTTGGTAAGTATGGGAAATCACCAAAAATGTGGAAAAAACGACCTTTGCACACCAAGTGACTCATGTAAATCACAGGTGAGGGGACTTACAAGAGATTTTACTATCCAGGTTCCCAATCTCTAAATAGGTTTTTTTAAATAAATAAATAAGTCAGCAATGCCATTTCATTTTCTCATGTCTATGGGTGTGGGGGAAGGGCCAGAGAGAACTCGGCTCCATTCTATTAAATAACCACATGCTATTTAATGTCTGCATTATGAAATAGTCCACATTATACTCAATAACCACAAAATTGCATAACTGCATTAGATTGTCTGGAGTTAATGAAAACAAGGATCTGTGCATTACTTGACCATGAATCTATATATAGAAAATCATTATGTATTTCTAAATCATGTATTTTCAAGTCATTAACAAAGGAGCCTCAATCCTCAAACCTTCAGTAGCTTCTGAACATCTTAGCTGGCAGTAGAATTATCTGTGTTTGCTGGCCTGTCCTGAATTAGTGGGTAAAACCACGTTAGGGAATTAAAGGGTGATTTTTCCAATCCTTGGTGGTTAAGAGTTGGTCTACTAATAGAAAGGTTAGAGATAGGAGCCCTTGCACCTCTCTTTTGGAGAAAGATGAGGCAGTCTGCCTCTATAATGAAATAAAACTTTGGAAACCCCACAGGAGCAGTTCTACTCTATTCTATAAGGTCACAGTGCTTCAGAATTGACTTGATGACAACTGATTAGGGAACTGTTTAGGATCCCAAAGGCCTTGTAAGGGAAGGCCGGGCCGGGCTCAGCCTGGAGACTTCTGGAGATCAAGCTGGAGACTATGTAGAGAATACTTCCAGCAAACAAGCCAGGTCTCCTGTAATGAAATGTGACAGGGTTCCCACTGGTGGGAGGCCACCAGGGAAAGGGCCAAAAGAGTGCTGGTAGTTAGAGGAAGATTTGCATAATTACATTCACCTGAGGGACTCCATTTACCCAACAATGCCTCTCTTTGTGGTAAAGCCTGCAGCTGCCCATACTGTTAGAACAATGTGGGTTGCCCCCTTGTTCTTCCAGAACAAATGCTTGGACTCTGAATTATGACAATTAGCATTTTGGATGGTACTGTCGGAATCAACTGGGTGGTGGAAGCCAGCAACATCGTTATTAATGTTATCATATTAACGTTATCATCGTACAAATGGTAGCATGAATAACAGTTCGTGTTGTGAGGTATGCATTTGTATGTAATACATCTACTGCTTTATACATAACATGTGTTACTGACCATGTAGTAAACCCTGTAAGAACTGGCAACTGTGAGGTAGAAACCAGTCAGAAAGGAAAAGTTGTCTTTTCCACAAAGATGAGTGGTAGGAAAGTGATAAGACTGTATCCTGTCAAAGGTAGAAAAGGGGTGTGTGTGAGGGGGAGGGACACCATTGCCAGATAGCCCATTGGAACTAATAGAGACCCTTTGTGGGGCTTCCAAGGCAGTAAAGCTTAATGAGAAAATGCTACCCATCTGTCTCACATGGAGCAGTAGTAGATTTGACCTGCTAATGTATAGGTTAGCAATGCAATTCATAAAATACTGTGCCACTGAAAATAAGGCAGTGACACTGAGTTCTGATTTCCACAAATGTCACTGCACTATTCACATGATGTGTGTATAAAAGGAGTACAGTGAAACTTGGAAGAACTAGCACAAGATTCATACAAGGTTGCTGTGAGTTGGAATCAATGGAACAGCCGTGTGTGTGTGTGTGTGTGTGTGTGTGTGTGTGTGTGTGTGTATACTCACTCATCAACATGAAATCAAAACAAACACCGAACTGACCTATTAATGGGTTTCCAAGTCTATAAATAGCTGGAGAGAAGTTTGACCATCTTTCTCACTCGATTCTAACCAGGGAAGATAGACAACTTTTAGATTAGCCGTGTTCCTCCATATGGACTATACCACCAGGGCTCCCATAAACTGTATAGAGTTTTCGCTAATAACATATACAAATGTTGTTATTGCTTTGTACCATCAAGTAAAAATAAACTCATTGCTGACCCTCCAGAGAGTTTGCAGTGGCTATAAGTCTCATGGGAGGAGATTACCCATCTTTGAACCATTTGCACAATTGGTAGCACAATTCCTTATCCACTTGGCTATCAGAGCTCCCACCATATACCAGCGTGTACACACATACATATGGTTGTTGTTGTTGTAACAATACATACATATATATATACACTTTAGATTTACATGCTGAAGTGTGTCCATGAACATATTACCCCTGGAACACACTTTCTCCTGATATTTGATAAAACATTCTTTATTAAAGGATTGAGTCTTTTTTTTTTCTGTGTAAGGTGCTTAGTTGTTTTTTTTTTTTAAGTTCAGGTACAGAGTCCTTTGTTCTCTGACTGACAGATTGTAAAGAGTTGGAGAGATGCTAATCGGAAGTTAGAAGAGGCTTCAGTGCCCACGCACCACAGTGCTCTTTGGCTGGGGGCATATTTACCTAAAACTCCAAATAGACATTGTGGAGATTTGAAGACACAGCGCAAATACTGTGCCGCCTCATTTCCTGGTATAGCCCGAATTTACATTAACGGGGGGGGGGGGGGGGGGGCGGGAGGCTGTGTAGGTTTCAGGCAATTCCCTCATTATCCTTAGGACTGCTGCCGCCACATATTATAACAACAATTAGAGCAGCAAACTAATTTCTAAAGAGGAAAATTGGGTCTTTGCCTGTTCACAGTTTCAATTAAGGACACATTTGAATTGTCATTTATAAACATGGTCACACCAGAATTTCCTTTCAGCATTTTACTGGAAAGTTGGAAACTAGAAATCACAGTTGTGGAGTCACAATCGATTCATAGCTGGCCCTCCAGTGAGTTTTCAAGGCTGTAAATTGTTCAGAAGATGGTCTGTCCTTCTCTTGAGGAGCCTCTAGCGGATTTGAACCACCAGAGAAACATGGCCTTAGGGCTTGGAGCACATCTCCCAATGGGGAAAATCGAGCCTCCCCTGGTTTTCTGGTGCAAGTATTCACTTTACCAATTTCCCAGCTTCCAGTCAGACAAAGCCTTTGGAAGTTAGCAGGATTCTAAATTTGGTAGTCAAAGAGTAAAAGCACATGTTCTGGGCCTTGGTTTGTCTTCCAAAAGTGGTGCCTGATTAATGACAAACACTGCTGGGTTTTGTTTTTTACCCTTCCTTCAACAACAGGTAATAGGAATTAAAAGTGAAAGGCAAGCTACAGCCACAGCAGAATGTTCTAGGGGAGCGTCTACACTGACAAGTTGGCTGGCAGGTGTTCTCAGAGCCGGGTGCACACAGGAAGCCTCGGGAGGGCATATCTCCGGAGACCATCAGTTCTCATGGCCGGGCCTCCCTCTCTCACCTTGTCCTTACCAACCACCACCACTACCCCGCCAAAGCCAACTTTGCCAACCAGACACCTTTCCTTACAGCTCTCCCCATCCCCGTGGCCTCTGCAAGTGCTTCCCAAGGTTGGTGGTACATCAGGTTCAGCTGGACACAACCCCATCCCAACCTTCAGAAACAGAATTCTTAGGGATCCACAGGCCACAGGAACAATCAGGATTTATATTTTATTGTTCTCAGGTCCTGAAACATTTTAGACCAGTAATAATTCTGACCTGGTAAAAGAATTCACACTTTCATGAGGTAAAACCCAAAGAATTGCATGACCCTCTTAAATGTATTTGAAGATCCGTAGGGTAAATGATTGTTGAGGCTCAATGTCAAGAAGACAAAGATTCTCACCACTGGGCCAATTGGCAGTATCAGGATAGATGGTGAAGAGATTGAGATTGTTCACAGCTTTAGTTTGCTTGACTCCACAATCAACACTCTTGGCACCAGTAGCCAGGCAATTAAAAGGCACATTGTCATGGGAAAGTCTGCTGTTAGAGAGCTTTCCAAAGTACTGGAGAACAATGGTGTCTCTCTGGAGACTAAGGTGTGTCTTATACAGGCCGTGGTCTTTGCTATCACTTGTTATGCATCAGAGAGTTGAGCAATGATTAAGGAGAATAAAAGGAGAATTGATGCCTTTGAGCTGTGGTGCTGGAGAAGAGTATTGGGGGTACCATGGACTGCTAGGAAAACAAACAGATTCATCCTGGAAAGGGTTAAACCGGACGGCTCCTTGGAGGCAAGGATTCTGAGGCTTAGTCTGATATACTTTGGACATGTTGTAAGGAGGGACCAGTCCTTAGAGAGGGACATCATGCTCGGTAGGGTGGAGGGACAGCGCAGGAGGGGAAGGCCCTCTATGAGGTGGATTGATTCAGTGACTGGGATAATCAGGATGGGTGTATTGGAGACAGTGCGATTGGCACAGTACAGAGCAGAGTTTAGGGCTGTTGTACATAGGGTCGCTATGAATCACAAGCGACTCAATGGCACATAACAACAACAACAACAGGGTAAAGAAGAGGATGAGGGTCCATACATTTTTCTTGGTTCTCCCCACCCCATTCTGCCAAGTCATATCTCCTGCCCTCCCACACCTTTTTTTATTCATCACTTTGTCAATTGCACTGTCCTATCTTCGTATCACTTCATCTTCCTACCCAGACCATCACTACCACCACCAGACTGACGTTAAAAAGACATGACTGTCACTTCTAGTCACACTTGTGAGGACCCTACATGTGTCAGATTAGAACTGTGTCTCCTACAGTTTTCAGTGGTTGACTTTTGAGAAGTAGGCTGACAGGCATTCCCCTGATTTCTGGGTGGATTCAAACCTCCATCTGAGGTAGCAGCTGAGCCATTAATTACGGGCACCATCCATGGGTTCCCAGTGGATGACAATCTTCAAAACCCAAACCCACTGCTGCTGAGGTGATTTCAGCTCATAGTGAGTGGCATCCACTTCCTAAACAGCATGCCTCCGGAAATTCTATGAACTTTGATAAACGTCAATAGTTGTAGAGGGGCTTCAGGCACTTTGTTCATAGGGTTGCTATAAGTCATGCTGAACTCTAAGGCAATCAACAACAGCAAACTTTTATGGCAGGGAAACTGCCAGCCTTTCTCCCTATGTGAAGCTGGTGGACGCAAACCACTGATCTTTCTGGTTAGAAGACCAACGTACAGTGCATTAGGCCACCAGAGCAATGTTGTTTGTTATTAAACAGTATCTTCAAGTCAGCAGTGACCCTTAACTGGCCCTCCAGGGAGTTTTCAGAGGCAGTAAGTCACTTGGGAGAAGAGGCTCATCTTTCTCCTGAGGTAGATTCTCCCGCTGGTGGATTTGAACTACATAATTTGCAGCACAACTCCTTCCATAAGCCACCAGAGCTCCCTCCCTGTGCATATCAGTGACTGCTATTCTTGTGTATTCTCAAGTTGGAACCTACCCATAGGTGATGCTCCAGTGGGTTTTGAGAAGCAATAAGTCACTAGGAAAATAATAAGTCAATAATAATAAGTAAATATAATAAGAAATAATAAGTCAATAAGGAAATTGTCCATCCTTCTCCCACAGAGCAGCTAGTGAATTCTAACCGCGTACCTTTGAGATTGCAATGCAGCTTTGTAGCACTAGCAGTTAATGAAATTTTATTAATGCCTTTGGTAGTGAAAATGGTGTTTAAGTGTTAACTGAAAGGCTGGAGGCTCAAGTCCATTCAGAGACAACTTGGAAAAAAAATCCGGCTAAGTATGTACGTACTTTGAAAAAGGTCAGCCATTGAAAACCCTATGGAGCACATTTGTACCCTGATGCCTATGAGGTTACCGTTAATCAGAACCAACTCAGTGATAATTGGAACAGTCTCAGTGACTTGGAGAAGGTTAAATGAAACAATAGAATATTCAGTATCAAACAGCCCTGCTCATAAAATGACTCAGCCATAATCCCCACCATTAAAGAAGCCAGTGAATGGCCGGTCTTTACGCCCTGTGCCTACTTATCCCTGCTCAGAGGCTATTTCATTTTTACTCTTTTTTCCTTCAGTTTCAAGTTCCTTCTTTTCTTCCCCAATCTCTAAAATTTCACCTCTTCTCTGGGGTTTTCCTCTGGGAATAATGTAGAAGATGCCCAGATTGAAGGCTGTGAGAGACCATTCATTATTCTGCAGAGGAGACAGCCTTTTCTGTGCCTCTCCTATGCCAGCCAAGCTCTCCAGCCTTGTGTTTAAAGGCAAAGACAACATTGATGTCTGTTCCCAAAAGAAAGAGTGGTGATGTCCCAATAGATATTTTCTGTGATGTTTGATATACTTTCAGGTTTCTTCACCAGTAATTTTTCTCTCAGAAGTATCCCAGGTCATTCTGAGGCAGCTTGACTGTTCCCTGACCTTGTCTGAAATCCAGGTTTTTTTTCTTCCATGCATGCTGTCTTCATCTGTGTCTTCCGCTGTGTCTGGGAATCACTGCTTCCCTCTATGGACCTCAAGAGTCTGCCTTTTGCCCCACAAAGCTTTCTGCAAGTCCAACCAAAGTAGCTTTTCTTTTTCCTACACTCTAAACTTTGTACCAGTCAGCATGAACACATTCATGGAACAATAAAGGGATTTGGAAATTGCACTTCAGACACTCCTACCTGGAGAGGATCTGGAAACAGCTCAAGCCTTGCTCATTGTGGTGTCTCTGGCATCAGAAGTGCTTGACATGGAGCAGAGTGCCCCATAACGCTCACTGAACAAAGTAAGATGCTGAATAATAAGTACCTCATGGAATAGGTAATTAGGAGGTCATCAGTGGCCATTGTCACTGTAGAAAGAAACGGGCTTGAAAAAGTGGAGGGTCAGCAAGAGAGGAACCTCTCAACATGGAGAATTGACACAGTGACTGTAAACAATAGGCTTAAGTAAGTATATCAGAGATGATGAAGATGGCACAGCGTAGGTCAAGCTTCAGACCAGTTGTTCACACGGTTGCTATGAGTCATGGTTGACGTAGTGGCACCTAACAACAACACAGCAACAGTTACGAATTAGCCAAATTTTCCACTCTCTGAGCAGCACACCCTGGTGTCTTTGCACTGTAGTGTGTGTGTCAGCCCAGAGAAAGGGTGCTCTTAACTCCCTGATCTACTGATAGGGTCTTGGTTTGCTATTTGCTGCAGGAGGCTCTTGGAGAATCACTTAACAGCACTACAGGGCTAGCAGAGCCTCTGGCTGCCATGTCTTTGACAGAGCTTCTGCATGCTGAGATTGGCATCCACGGTTCGAAAGCTACTGAGTCAGTTCATTCCCCTTCATTGTAAAGGTGAAGATCAATGATATGGTTAAATGAAAGAGGACATCGTTACCACTTGTTTGGAAAAGTATTGAAAGGACCCTAGATGCTTCACAAACACCTCACACTCAACATGTGTAAAACAGAAGTCATCATTTCTCCAGGAGACACCTGCCTCGCTCTGCTTTTCCTTCGATGGCTGTACTTGGTTACCCAAGCTTGACACCCGACTGCACCACCTCCCCTCCAGTCTACCCACAAGTCTTACTGGGTTCACCTCAGAAGGCTGGTTCTGATCATCTCTCCTCCATTTCTTGATCATTGTCTGCCTCAACCCTCTTCTCTTACCTCTTTGATGTCTCCTGATACTTCCAGGCTTTCCTCGCAAGTCCAGATGCCTATCTTTCTAAAAACAAGGCTTCATTTTCTTGCTTAAAACACCTGTGTGCTCCCACTATTCTCTCAACCACAAGATCAGCCCAGATCACTTTTGCCCCCACCCACCATCCTGTCCTCATTGCCAGCTGTTGCCACATAGTCCTTTAGTGACCAACATTTCCCTGAGGATGCCACCAGGACCCTTTAAGCATAGGTGTTGCTCATGCTGTGCCAGACATGTCTTTCCCTTCTTGTACCCAGATGGGTCTGTCTCCAAGTTATCTTACTTCTCCCCCCGCAACACACACAGAGCTGTACGCAGCTCCATCATAGCACTCAGTGTCTGTGGAACTATTTGTTTAATCTTCTTTATCAGACTTGTCTTTATTAAAGGTGATGTTTTATTAATTTTCCATCCCCTAGAATCTATGTCAGTTCTTGGCACTTGTTTTGTACCAAGGAATGTTTGTTAAATTGAAAATCTATCAACATGGACCTCAGCAGCTGAACCATGGAGCAACTTGCTTCAGTTAAGGAGAATACGCTAAATCCACTCATATTATTACTGTGAAAAAAACCAAAATAAGCAAACGAAAATGCTCTTAGCTATTGAATCAATTTGAACTCATAGCAACCCCATAAGAGAGAACAGAGTGGTCAATGTTTCTGAGACTATAAATCTTCATGCAAGCAGACCATCTCTCATGTTTCTTCCCTGTCATGGCTAGTGGGTTCAAACTGCTAACATTTCAGTTAGTAGCTCAGTATTTAACCTGCTATGCCAGCACGGTACTGTTCTGGTGCCCTTGGTGCCAAAAGTTCACCTACATATGTGATGCACTTCTAATTCTGCAAGGAAAAAATAACACTAAATGTTTCTTTTTGCCTGTCTGTATATAGAAAGGATCTAAAATAAAAATCTTTGGTTGCCCCAGGGAATAAAATTAGAGGAGAGAAGGGAAGAATGATACCATTTTCTTTCTAACTCGATTATTTAAGTTATCACAAAGAGCTTATATTTTTACCTTTGTAAAATCAATTAAGAAAAATAAATAAAGCAATGAAGGCTGAATGACTAAACATGCTTCACAAAAGAAGTTTCCGGAAAAAAACCGATCATTGTCACTGTTGTGAATCCCCTAAGAAACTTGATAGAGAAAATAAAAAGCCCCAGAACACATAATTAGGGTATTAGTATTCACTCAGTAAAGTATTTTTCTCTTCTCTCAAAGAATTCCCACAGGCTTAAAAAAAAAATCAACTCAATTAAAGCTGTTCAGTGTTTGTTAACACTTCATTACCAGAGAGCCTGACATTGAGGGTCCAGTGGGCATAGAAGGAGAGAGCTTTAGGAGTTCTTGCAAATTGAAGATCAACCAGGAATGGAGCTACATCCCATCAATATTATCACATAAATTCTCACTCGTTGCCATCAAGTCAGAATTTACTACTCATACCTGGCCCTTTAGCAGGTTTTTGGAGGCTGTAAATATGCGCACTGGAGGAGATTGCCCATCTCTCTTGTGGAGCTGTTGGTGGATTTGAACCACTGGAAAGGTACCACCTTTGGATTAGCAGTACAACTCCTTATGTACTAAACCACCAGAGCTCCCAATGAAAATTAATGGAAAAGTTGATACATTGAAATGAAATTCAAAGTTGGCACTATTTTTCTGAAGAAGCCATCCAGTAGCTGATGATAAAAAAAAAATCAAATTCAGACCATAGTCTTTCCAATCCCTTGCTATGCATCTGAAAGCTGGACAATGAATAAGGATGACGGGGGGAAAAATGATGCCTTTGAGCTGTGGTATTGGAGAAGAGCACTAAACATCCCATGGACGGCCAGGAAAACAAATGGGTATGTTTGAGGAAACTCTTTGGGTATGTTGCTAGGAGGGGCTGTTCCTTGGAGAAGGATATGGTGCTGAGAAGGGTGGATGATCAACAAAAGAAAGGAAGACCCTCAACAAGGTGGACCGCCACAATGGGCCCTGGTGTGCCAGGATGTGTGAGGATGGCCACAGGATAGGACACGGTTCAGAGCTTTAATTCATAGGGTTGCTATAAGTTGTACTCAACTCGACAGCACCTAACAACAACAAGCTTCCTCAGGAGAGGGAGACATAAGTAAGGAAGGATTCCATAACACGCAGGTCCAAGACCACATGGGCTCAACAATAACTGTCCTGTTGTGACAGATATTGCAACAAAATATTCCATCTTAAGTAAGAATAGACATATTGAATGTCTGCATTTAGTCAGAGAGTAACAGTGAGCGTAGTAGGCAGAGAAGGAACTGACTAACATAAAAGAATTAAAAACAGGTAAAGTAGAACTTGATAGTCATTGTGAAGAAGAAACACTAAGCGAGTTTCATCCTTTGGAACAGATGTTTGCTTCTTTTTAGTCAAGAAGGTGAAGGGTAATTAGATCTAATGACTCATCTTTAGTGTCTGAGAGAAGGGGTGGAGGCAAGCCAATTGGATTTGTACTACAGACTTATAATGTCCTTGTCACTAAAGGATAATTAAAAAAAAATCTCTTTCTACTAAAGAAATTAGTATACCTGCTTCTTGGGCTCCTAGCCATTTTTAATCATAAAATCAAGTTAAAAATATCAAGTGCAGACTTGGAGTTGACAGAAGACGACACAGTGTTCAAATACATTTGGTTTCTCTGAATAATGAGTATTTCAGGCTTTGTAGACGAAGAAACAAAAATCTAGAATCTTGGGTGGTTAAAATAGTAAAGCACTAGATACTAGGTGAAAAGTTGGCTGTTTGAACCCTCCCAGAGCAGTCTGACTATCTTACCTAGAAGGACAGACAGGTCATGTGCTTCTGGGAGCTCACAGCCTTGAAAACCCTGTGTATAGTTCTACTCTCCACGCATGGTGCCATCATGAGTCAGGATTGACTCAACTGGTAACTAACAAAACACCAAAGCTTGTACTAACTGTGAAAATGAAATGTCTACATTTTTTTCTTGTTGTGTACCATCGAATCGGGTCCGACTCTCCAACTCCAGCAGAGCATCTGGTAGATTCGAACTGTGTGCCTTGAAGATTGCAGCACAGCTTCTTGCCACTAGGCCACAAGATCTCCCTAAAACATACACATTTTTTAAAAAGGGAAAAGAAAAGAACTCTTCATACATAGGTACTAAACGTTTAACTTCATGTACTTTTCACGTCAGGAAATATTCGTGTGTGTGTGTGTGTGTGTGTGTGTGTGTGTGTTAAAATATTTTCTTAGAATCCATGTTACATAAAAAAACAAAAAGTCAGTAAACTTATTAATCCAAATTTCTAGATAATTTCCAAGTTGTCACCTGCTTACACATCAATACAGGACAGATGCCAAGCTTCGATATGATGTTCTCTGCATCTGCAAAAGCCTTAGGAGCCAATGGGAATGAATCCCCATCATTAGTGTTTGAGCTATCTATCAGCATTATTCCCAGAAGGTCAATTTCAGGCATTGGGACGTTGTCTTTTAAAGACATCACCGTGGTGAATATCCTAAATGAAAGCACACATAGGGCTAGTCTGTGAGACTTGGGAGTCTGAACACTGCAATGTGTCAAGATGGTGCAGGGCACCGTGGCCAGCCACCCTGCCGTCCCTCGGGACCAGCCTCAGGGGCAGGTGCCGGATAGCTGAGTGAGCTCCCACAAAGGATGACTAATAAACCCTCATGAAAAGAATCAGAAAAGAAATATTCCTATTTTGACATTTTCCAATTATTTGAAAATGTCAAAAGCATTCTTAGCTAGTGAGTCATAAGTCAGTAGGTGGGGGGCCAGTTTAGCCAACGGACGACAGTTGTTGATCTCCTGACACAGAACTCCAGCTCATGATAAGAACTCAGAATTTTTCAATTTCTCCTTCCAGTTGAGCTTGGAAATGATTTCAAAGAGCCTTCTCAACACAACACTGTCGCAGCGACAACTTCAAGAAGCCAGGCTACCTGCAGATGCAATCTCCACTGTGACTCCTCAAACAAAGTTAACCAGACATCAGCTCGGCTCTTCATGTCCCTTCAGACTTGCCTGTGGTTGGCTTAACACTCAATTCCACACCTTCAGGAAAGTCTAGTTCCTAGACTTGTGTGAGATTGCATGTTTGTGTTCAGAGTAATTGCTTCTGTGGCCTCTGGTCTGTTAAAACCCATTTGTCCTTGTTTCATTATTGTCTCCACTGAAATGAGAAATCCCCTTAATTCAATATTTTAAATATTTTTAACAATTTTAAACATAGACTTTCACCTGAAGATAATTATGCACAGTGCATTGCTCTTTACCTCACTGTCAATAGCTACCATTTACAAAGAACCACTTGCTTTGCTCAATGCTTTTTGTATGTTATCTTATTTAATAGCTGTTACTTCAATATCACTCACTCTCTTATTTCCATTGAGTTGGAAATGATTCATAGCTGACTCTCTCATGGGTTCTGAGATTGTAAATCACATGGGAGGAAGTTGTCCATCTTTCTCCTTCAAACATAAGAGATCAAGCAAATTAGTGGTGGTGGTTGTCTTGTGCCATCAAGTTGCCTGTCACTCATAGCGACCCTATGTTCAACAGTTCTGAAGGCTGCCCTGTCCTAAGCCAGTCTTACTGACTCTGACACTCCTACTCCCATTGCCTTAGCTATCAATCCAGCTCTTCTGGGGTCTTCCTCTCCTGTGCTGTCCCTCCACCCTTCCGAGCATGATGTGCTTCTCCAAGGACTTTTCCCTCCTGTTCAAGTGCCCAAAGTAAGTGAGACAGAGCTTTAAAATCCTAGTCTCCAAGGAGAAACTTGGTTTCACCCTGTCCAAGACAGACCTATTTTTTTTCCCCTTGGCAGTCTGTAGTGTGTTCAAGACTCTCCTCTAGTACCACAACTCAAAGGCATCAATTCTTCTGTTGTCCCTAGTCACTGTCCAGCTCTCTAATACATAGCAAGTAGTTGCGAAGAGTCAGTGGTAGAACTGGATTTGAAACCCAGAAATCTTGCCCTTAAAACCTGGTTGTCCTTCTACTTGTTTTTGTTCTTGTAGACATCAAGTGGATTCTGATAGGCAACACTCCCACACGTGTAGAGGAGAACGGCTCCATAGCACTTTCAAGGCTGTCTTCTGAGGTATCTCCATGTAGCTTTGAACTTCAATCCTCCTGGGTAGTAGTTGAGTACTAAAGCATTTATGCCACCAAGGGACTCATTTAATTAGATGTGTTTTGTTTTGTTTTGTTCTTGAAAGGGTTTTCCCTCCATCTTTAGATTCTTTGTCAGATCATAACATGCAATGTCCTGTCAATGTCGTCTGCCAACCAATGTCTTTCTTATCTCTCTGCCAAGATTGGTCTTACAAATTCTCAGTACCTTGATTCACCTACTTTGTGTAAGTAGTTCATGTAAACTCACATTCCTGAACCAAAGTTTAGAAGAACTCTTCTTCTGGTGAATGATGGCTCGACTATGATTCACAGCGCCCCAGTGAACAGATGGAAACCTTGCCCCGTCCTGCATCGCCCTCACAATCTCTGTCATGCTCAAGCCCACTGTTAGAGTTGCTGTGTTAATGCATCTTGTTAAGGGTCTTCCTCTTTTTCTCTGACCCTTCACCCTTTACAGTGTGATGTCCTTTTCCTTTTCCAAGGATTGGCCTCTCCTGATAACAAGCTCAAAATATGTGAGGCCAAGTTCACCATCCTTGCATCTAAGCACCAGTTCTTCCAGGACATTTTTTATTCTTTTGGCAGTCCATGGGAAATAGTCAGCGCTCCTCCAACATCACAATTCAAAGATATTGATTCTTCTTCTGCCATCTTTATTCACTGTTCCGTTTTCAGATGCATAGGAAGTAATTGAAAATACTATGGCTTGTAACAAAATTTTAATTAAATAATATTATTTAAGAAGGTCTCTCTCAATTGCTCATCTGGATGTGCAAAAGTAGGACAAGGTCAATGGAAATAGAGTATTCAAAATTTAGAAAAGGTAATTTTCGTTTTCTTTCTGAAAGAGCGTGAGGAAGAGAATGGACAAAAAAAAAAAAAGAAACCAGAAATTGCTAACAAACGTGGTGGAGAACAGGCTGGACTTTTAAGGAGTTTGTTTACCTGGGAACCGTCAAGGAAATTCTTTGACATGCAAAACAGACTGTGTGAAAATATGCATGATGAGTGAAATGAATCAATTTAAAATGAAAAGGGTAAATAAGTAAAAAGGAATGTGACTCATCTTGACATATTCAGAAATTCCATAGATTTTCCATATTGGGGTTTTGAAATCAAGACTTTTGACAGGCCATCCTCATCGTGTGTAGTTCTCTAGGAGAGGCAAGAATGAATACAAGCCATGAAGAGGGACCCTCCCCCCAGGCAGGAGGACATTTCTCTCTGGCTGGAGAGGAGAGAATGTAGAAGAATAAATGCAGGCAATAGACGAACTGACAATTGCCAGGAATTAGTGTTAAACAGGGTAAGCAGGGTAGTAGGGGTTAGACTTTGACACACTTTTTTACTTTCAAAAGCCCTCAAACGCATTGCCATAGAGTTGGAACTGGCTGAGAACTAGTCCTCCAGTGAGTTCCCGAGATAGTTAATCACGTGAGAGGAGACTGTCTCCATCTTTCTCCCATGAAGTAGCTGGTGGGTTTGGACTTTCACAGAGGTGGCCTTTGGTTTAGCAACATAACTTGCTAAGTAGGCCACCAGTGTTCCCCATTTACTTCTTGGGGAACACAATTCAATCCAATCTTGAAATGAAAGAGAACTCTGTAAAGTTCCAAAGAACTCTAGGGTTCCAAAGGGAACACACAGATATTATGAGTGAGTGTGTGTGTGTGTGTGTGTGTGTGTGGTTTAGTCTTCTGAAGACCCACTGAAGAGGGGTGGACAGTCACTGAGCAAGTATCTGTAAATACAGAGGAAAGTGTAGTGGAGAGCGAGGCTCAGGCTCATGGTGAAGTCAAACAACAGCAGTATTGGGATTCTGTGGAGCCCAGGAGCTCTCTGGAGATGCTTGTGTCCATTCCCAACACTGAAACAGTGTTCAGCACGTGGAAGGACCTCGATAAACATTGGTTGATAAATGGAGCATGAGGGCACCTTAAACAGCAGAATGAGGGAGCTTTGAACACCAGATAACACACTCAGCAGAGGTATTTGCTTGCCTTTATACCGCAAACTTATAACCTTCCAGGCAGAAAAGGGTGACTGATTCCAACTTTCTTTGACATCACCATTGTGGACTGGGAGACTGTGCTTCCTGCATAGTTCCAACCACAGCACAGAGACAAAAACCTGGCAAGAGGCTTACTCTCCTTGTACAGGTGAAACAACCTGATGATCCTAGAAGATTCTATTAATGCTACAAAAGAAGAAAAACCAAGTACGTCTGCAAGGAAGTATAGCAGGTGGCAGTATGATATTACATGGTTTTCTAACCCTTCCACAACCTGCCTCTTCTAGTACCACATCCTATCGAGAAGGATTGCCCAGTTCAAACTCCAAGAGATGGATACTCCTTCACAGAGGACCTACCTAAGCTGTAGGCCTATTTCCACAAAGAGAGTGAATTTTCTTTCTCTTCTGAAACAAGGTTGATAATTTGCTAATCAGATGGTGGTTGTTGTTGGTAGGTGCCATTAAGTGAGTTACAACTCACAGTGACCCTAAGAACAGTGGATCTGAACCCTGTCCTGTCCTGTCCTATCCCCATCCTGTCTGATTTGAGCCTGTTGTTACAGTCACTGTGGTAATCCACTTCATTGAGGGGTTTCCTCTCTTTGGATGACCCTCTACTTTTCGAAATATGATGTCCTCCTTCTAGGACCAGCCCCTCCTAACAACATGCCCAAAATATGTGAGACGAAGCTCCAACATCCTTGCCTCCAGAACCCTCAAATTCAGTAACTAAGAATAGAAGATGCCCCATCACAATTGATTTCCGATGAATGATGACTAGTTTTTAGTTTAAGTATGTTCCAGGTATTGCAAGTTCCAAATGTTTTGTGTGGATGTGGTGGTGGAGGTGGTGATGGTAGTGAGGTGTCTTGAATTGACTACAACTCATAGCAACCCTGTGAACAACAGTTTTGCATCTTCCCCTGTCCTGCTCTCTTCTCACAATCTCCTCCATGCTCGAGTCCCCGGTTACAGTCACTGTGTGAATCCATCTGGTTGACAGCCATCCTCTCCTTCACTGTATGGACATGTTTTTATTTCATGCTCCACTGAGTCAGAATGAACTCATAGCTGATGCTCCAGTGGCCTTTCAGAAGGTGCACACTGCACAGGAGACTGCCCATCTTTCTTGAGCAGCTATTGGATTTGAACTACCTGGTTTTGAATCAGCAGCACGACTTTTTACCCACCTAAGTGCTCTATATGGACATACTTAAGCTAAAAATTTGCACCTGAAATGCAGATTTAATGGAACTTTTGGAGTCTCATCTGGCAACCATAAACCTGAGATTTAAACTCAACCACCTGCAAGGTATCCTTTGGGTCTCAGGCCCAGGTTCTAGCCCCTCATGTCTTTACATCCCTCAGGCCTATGAGGGAGCTTTCCCCACTCAAACCCAAACTCACCGCTGTGCAATCAGAAACAACTCAAAGCTGACCTTCCACTCAGTCTTCCCGGCTGTAAATCACATCCAAGAAGCTTGCCCATTTCCTGCCCTGAGAGCACCTGTTGCATTTGAACTGCCTGCCTTTGAATTGGCAGCACAACTCTTTACCCACTCAGTCACCTGAATGCTCTGTATGGACACAAACTAAAAATTAGTTTCTGAAACACAAATTTAATCAGACTTCCAGTGTTTTATCTGGCAGCCTTAATTAAGACCAAACATCCCTCTGGGCTATGATGGAGCTTTATTCACTCAACCCCCAAACTTATTGTTTGTGAAGTCAGAAACAGCTCATAGCTGACCCTCCCTTGGGTTTTCAAGGCAATAAATAGCATGTGAGGAATTTGCCCGTCTTTCTCCTGCAGAGCTACTGTTGGATTTGCAATGCCAGAGAGACAAGGCCTTTGAGTTAGCAACACCCTCCCCAAGGACACCTTTTCCTCACAGTCCCAGTAAATGACCTCTCATTTCAGATCCTACTCATCTTCCTGCATAGGCCTGTTGGGCCCAAATCACAACATCTCAGCCATATTCTGGTTCCCAGACACTTGCCTTGTCTACTAATGATTACAGATGTGTGTTTACGCAGAAGCACCTGGGGGAAAGGGCCTGGTGATCTGCTTCAGAAAAACCGGCAATTGAAAACTGTATGGGGCACAGCGCTGCTCTGACAAACAGGGGGTCGCCTTCAGTTACAGTGGACTCCACGTCAAGTGGTGGCAGTGGTGGAAGCGCACAATATGTGCATCATCCACGCAAAAGCCGTAGCACATTTCCTCACAGTTCTAACTGGTAAGTTTAAGGGACCTTTGTAGTTTCTGTGGGAATACAAAGCGTGGTTCTCCCCAAGATCCATGCTCAAAAATCCAGAGAATATTGGAGTTTCGTCAACTGTTGGTAGATGTTCACACTAGAGCATGCATGTCAGCTTCTCCATATCAGAGGATTAGATTGTCAGCCAACCATATGGCATGCCTAGAAGCTATTTTCAGTTCTGTTTTAACCTGTTGAACTCCGGTTAGCAACTGCTGTATTTTTATCTTCTGTGATGCTTCCTTTGAGGCAGTGAGTCTATAGGGCAGTGAGGTTTAAAAGAAATAACTAACAGCTTTCATGAAAACAGTCTAAAATAAGCACCTGTCTAAGTGATTATAAAAATACACAGATTTCCTTTGCTTGCCTCTACTGGTAATTTTGAAGCCCACACATTTGTGATATGTTTGCACGTGATATGCATTTGGCCACACGGTTCTTTTCCATTTAACCTTTTAGGTCAGATCGCTTAGATTTCCTCTCTTCCCCCACCACTTGAGCAGGGCAGGATTTCTTACGTTCTTGTGTTCAACCAGATGATGAGACTGGCTAGCTCTTCCTTCATATAAGGGCAATAATACCTTGAAAGAAAGGCCTGAAAAACTGCTTCCATTAAGATTTCAGCCAAGAGACTCCAGTGGAGCAGTTGTATTCTGTAGAGACATACAGTCATTTTGAGTTGAAATTGATTTAATAGTAATGGGTTTGGATTTTGGTTTGGATGATAAGCCAACAAGTAGTTCCCTAATAAAATAAACCCAAGATGATCTGGGACCCCAAGTCCTGGTGCTCTGACTGCCTAGACAATGTTCATTAAAGTGCCCCTGCTGTTGTTAGCAGTTGTTGTTGTTAAGTGCTGTTGAGTCGTAGATGACTCATAGCGACCCTATGAATGAAAGACCTGAACACTTGTATAACTTGTAGTTTCTTCATGTTCATAGAGGTTTCGGAGGCAAGCTATTTCGGAAGTGGATGCAACTCCTGCTTCCAAGCTTGATTTAATCGGGACGCTCCACCAAACACTGTCCACCATGTGTAACCATTATCGTATCTGGCACATCAGTGTCACAGTGTTTAGCATCACAGCAACCATGAGTTACCTCTATACAGCATTGCACAGACCAGTGCTACACCACTTAGAAGAATGTTTGACAAAAATACAATTTAAACGAGGCCTGAGGGCCTGTGGCACTCAGTCCCTAATGGGTTTTTAAGTAGGAGGCTTTATCACCTCGCCTCAGTCCCTTTAAAGAATCAACTTTCCAACGTTGCACCCTAATGCTCATCAGTCTTGGCCAACAAGCTAGAACCCACATCCTGTAGACAGATGGCTTTCAAAATGGATTCCAGCCCCATGCTGCCAACCACAAGGGCTTTTTAACTAGGAGGCTTTGACTCAAATTCTACTCATTGTGACCTATAATCACAATTCAATGGAATAGGTCTCCTCTGTAAGGTATTTTTTAGGCTGTAATCTTTAAAGGAGCAGGGTAAAAATAATTCAAGCACATTGCCATCAAGTCACAAATGACTTATAGGTGACCTTCCTGAGGGCTTTCTGAGGCAGTAAACCACACAGGAAGAGACTGCCCCCTTTCTCCCTAGGAATTGCGAGGGGATTCTAACACCTGGAGAGGTACCAGGTGCCCTGCTCCATCCCAAAAAGAAGCTAGTTGAGTTAAAATTGCCAGTGTCTCAGTTACCAGCCCAGTGTTTAACCATCACACCACTATGGTTCCTTAAAAGCATCTCTAGACACCTCCTTCTAAAAAGTGAGCTTTAGATTGTGAGTTCTTCAGAACTGTCCAGTGAGGACAAGGGCTTTGTCTTGCTTGCTGCTGCACGGACATCTCACATGCTGGTTCAACTAGTACAAGAGCTCATGTCACTGGTGTGATTCCTCATTTAGCATTCCCTGTCCTGGTTAATCTGCAGCATGGACTCCTACACTGCTGTTGCACTTGCACGTGGTATAGTGTAATGAAAACAAAGCCGACCAGATGTGAAATTGGTGGCAGAATGCGTTCCACAGACAGGCGGCTGTGCGACAACGGTGCCTGCAGCACACATCTCAACTAGGGACCTGTCACTTCTATGTGGTCTCCACCTGCCTCTCACCAGGTTGGCCGTGGTGGCTGATGGTAAATAGAGTGGCAGTAATGAGGCTGCCCAGCTGTCGCTCTCCAGGCCCCCTTTCAGCAAGCACTTGACCTCTCCCTGTCCAGGCACGTATCTATATGTTTCCATTCTGTCCTTCAAATTGGAAGGAGAAAAAGAAAAAATATATCACCCACCAAAGATCTCCTGCTACTTTTCTAGGGGCAAAAGGGAATCTCAACAACAAACCCATTGTCTGATCTGAGTGTTGCTCTTACCAGTCTTTCAGGAAAAGAAAAAAAAAACCCAAAACCAAAAAAAAACAAAAACCTTTGATCCCTGGGGAGGTGAAGCGGAAGTTGATCTTCACCATTAAATTTTTTTATAGATAGCAAAGTCCATGCTTCCACCTGCATCCAAAGCATAGAGGCAGCTGGCAGAACAAAGCACCAGAGAAAAATAGCTGACCAGAGTCTCTTAAATTGCCATGTACAGGTGCAGCCTTGTTTTTCATCTTCGTGGCAGACTCTGGTGATTGACAATGTTTTACCCAGAGGACTTAACCCTTTCTCCTCCTAGATGAACCAGAGTCAATGCTCATGATTTAAAGAAACAATTCCTGCCCTTGTTCTAGAGAAATTAAAGCCAAAATAGTCAGAGCAGTACTCAGAGTCAGTATTTGTTGTTATCAGCTCCGGTCAAGAGGAACCCCAGCTGATGGTGATCCCAACCCCAACTGAATGAAATACTGCTTGGTCCTGCACTGTCCCTACAGTGCTTAGGGACTGCATTACTGAGGTCCATTAGGTTTTCATTGGGTGATTTCTGAAATAGGTTGCCAGTCTTTTCCTCCTAGTCTGTCTTAGTTTGGAAGCTCGTTGGAGACTTGTACAGCTTTATAGGATCAAGCAAGCCTCCACTAACAGAGGACTGATAACGGTAACCACCCATGAAGTGCATTGGCCAGAAACTGAGTTCAGGACTTTCATGTAGACAGTAAGAATTCTCAAGCTATTTCCATTCTACTTGAATCGACAATCACCATCGTTGGTACCAGCAGCCAGAATATCAGGAGCCATAATGTATTGAGCAAATATGCTGTCGGGGACCTTTCCAAATTACTGAGGAGCAATAATGTCAGTTTGAAGACTAAGGTGCACCATGGTCTTTTCAATCACTTGCTATTTATCTGAGAGCTGGAAAATGAATCGGGGTGACACAAGAATCAATATCTTTGAGCTGTGGTGTTGGACCAGGCTACTGAATATTCCATGGATGGCCAAAAGAACAAACAAATCTATCTTGGAAAAAGTGCAACCAGAGTGCTCCTTGAGGGCAAGGATGGTAAATAATTTTGAATTTTGTAAATAAACTAGTATAATAATATTAAAAGCAGAGTTGAAGGATCCACATTTCCCAATTTCAGAACTTACACACTGTTATAGTAATTAAGGAGTGAAGTATGATAAACACAAAAATAAATGGAATAATATTGAGTCTAGAAAATTAAATGAAAAACAATACAATTAATAAGAAAAAGATTAAAATTATCAATTATTTTATTTTACTTGGGTCACAGTCATGACCCATGGGAGCAGTCAAGAAACTTAAACACATTGCATTGGGAAAATTTGCTGTCAAATGTCACTCCAAAGTGCTCAAGAGTAAGGATGTCAGTTTACGTACTACAGTCTGCCTGGCACAAGCTATGGCATTTTCAATTAACCACATGCATGTAAGTAAAATTGCTGTTGTTGTTGTTGTTAAGTGCCGTCAAGTCGAAGGCGACTCATAGCGACCCTATGAAGGAGAGTCCTCGACGCTCGGGTGCCTTTCATCCTCTCTCCAGGTTCATAGGGTTTCCGGAGGCAAGCTATTACGGAAGTGGATGCCACTCCTCCTTCCACACTGTAAGTAAAATTAGGTCAATGAATAAGAATTACTAAAGAAGAATTGATGTCTTGCAACTGTGGTGTTGGCAAAGGTCGTTGAATATCCCACAGATTGCCAAAAGAACAACTAAATCATTCTTGGAGCCAGGGTAAAAATAAAGACACTTCATCTCATATAGTTTGACCAATTGTCAGAACGGACTTCTTGTTATTGTTAAGTGCTGTCAAGTCATATTCAACTCATAGAGATCTTATGAACAAAAGACCTGAACACTTCTATAATTTAAATCATTTCTCCAGGTTCATAGAGTTTCTGGAGACAAGCTATTTTGGCAGTGGATGCCACTCCTGCTTCCAAGCTTGTTTTAATCAGAAAGCTCCACTAAACCGTGTCCACCATGGGTAACCATTATCGCATTTGACACATCAGTGTCACAGTATTTAGCATCACATCAACCATAAGTTACCTCTGTACAGCAAATGGACAGACCAGTCCTATACCACTTAGAAGAATGTTTAACCAACAACAATTAAAACCAAGCCCAAGGGCCACATTAAAATTACCCACCTTTGGCTTGTAGCAAAACTTTCTATCCACTAGGCCAACATAGCTCTATGTTGTTTTTGTTGCTATTGTTAAGTGCCATTGAGTCGTAGATGACTCATAGCACCCTAGTCTTTGGAAAAAGACATCATGCTGGGAAAAGTAGAGGGTCAGTGAAACGGACTGTAACAAGGGGCATGAGCATAGAAGGGATAACGAGCAAAGTGTAGGATGGGGCAGGGTTTTGATCTATTGTTCACAGACCATTATGAATCCTAGTTAACTCAATGGCACCTAACAACAGCAACAACATGGTAACCACATAGACAGCAGAATACAAAGTTGTCTGGTCTTGGCTATCTTCACAATCCTTGGTATGTGTGCATCCATTGTTGTGGCCTCTCTTTTTCCATGCCTTCCAATCTAAGAGACTTCTCTCCCTTTACAATATCAGACAAGTTTCTGTTGTGTTCTAGCCATAAGATTTTTATTGGATAGTTTTCCAAAGTAGATCACCAGGACTTTCTCTCTAGTCTATCTCAGACATGTAGTTCCAAGGAAACCTACCCACCATGGTAGTGAATGGTAGTGAGTACCTTGCTGGTATTTGAAATATGGTGGCATAACAACACACAAACAACAAGACAAACTGATAGCCAAGTAATAGTTTTTATCTAGAGGTTCTAAAATTGAATCAAACTCAAACTTAATACTGTCAAGTTGCAATCTTCCATGAAGTTGTAATAACATATTATTAATGTGAGGAGACTGCCCATTTAGCTCCTGTGAAGTGGTTTGCAAATAGCTTCAGCCTTTAGTTAGCACCACAGGCCACCAGCAACTAGACCTTTAGTTGTTATTGTTGTTGCTAGGTGCTGTTAAGTTGACTATGACTTAAAGCTACACTATGAACAACAGATCTGAACTTTTCCCTACCTCTGCCATTTTTATTATCTCTGCTATACTTGGGCTCACTGTTACAATCTACCTCTCCAAGAGTCTTACTCTCTCTTCCTTGACAGCCCATTTTTCCAAAAACGATGCTCTTGTTAATTGTTAGTCCTAACAACATGCCCAATGTATCTGAGATAGAGTTTCACCATCCTCACCTCCAAGAAGCATCCTCATTGCACTTTCTCCAAGACCTACTTGTTTATTCTTTTGGCAGTCCATAGGATATTCAGTACTGTTCTCTGACACAAGAGCTCTTCCAAACAGCAAAAAAGCATGTCACAAACTCTCTTCTGCAATGGCTTTATACGTTGGACTAAGTGTTCAATAATTATGAAACAGTTTGATTCTGGTTGATGTCAGCATTTTCCCCATTAACATTAAACAAGATAATTTAGAGAGTAAATGAGAAGCAGAGAGAGGAGACACAATCAAACAATTCACCTTTAAAATTTACTGTAGACTGTGAACCAAGCAGCCTGCTGGTTGGTTTGTTCATCTTTTTATTTGTCCTTGTTCATGTTGTTGTTGTTAAGTGCTGTCGAGTTGCAGGCAACTCATAGCGATCCTATGAACAAAGTCCTAGATACCTGTATAACTTTTGTCCTCTCTCCAGCTTCATGGAGTTTCCAGAGGCAAGCTATTGTGGAAGTGGATGCCACTCCTGCTTCCAAGCTTGTTTTAATCGGGGACCTTCACCAAACACTGTGTACCATGGGCAACCATTATGGCATTTGACACATCAGCATCACAGTGTTCGGCTTCACAGCAAACATGAGTTACCTCTGTACAGCAAGTGGACAGACCAGGGTTACACAACCTAGAAGAATGTTTCACCAAAAACAATTAAAGGCAGATCGCTCTATTTCTCCCCTGGAGTTTCTTTACTTAGTTGTGCACACGACTCTCTATAACTATTCATGCTACTCTACTGTTCATAGGTTTTTCAGAGGCCTGTTATTTAACAGTGGATGGCCATTCCTGCTTTCTAGTCTGTCTTAATGTGGGAGCTCTACTAAAACCTGTCTATAATGAGTAACCTGTTTGTGGCATTTGACACACCAGTGGCATAGCTTTCAGTTTCACAGCAACTCCAAGTTCTCATTACAGCAAACTGACGGACATGTACTGTATCAATCAGAACAATGTTCTCCCCCAAACACAACAAACTGAAAATTTAGTTTGTAACTCTAATTGTAAATTAGTTTTCACACCAGGCCTGACCAGGCCTGAGGGCTACAAGCACAAGGACATTGTTTTTGTTTTTGTTTTGTTTTTTTTTTTTTGCAGTCCACTCAGAAGGGATAAATTGGTGTGGAATCCAGACAGAGATTTAGATTGGTTAGATCTCTCTCTCTCTCATCTTCAGGAGAGGTTTGAGGGGGAATGAATTGAGAGCTCACATTGATGAAGGCAATTTTTGAGAAGAGTGAAGAAATAAATGTTACACAAATTGCTCTTAGAACTACCACAAAATCAAACATTTGGAAATGTGAATGACCTTCTAAATAGTGAGGCCTCTTAGTGAGAGAAGGGAGCCTTGTGACTGCAGATTACTGTTCAATGTTGTTGAGTAAGTCAATTTTGATTCCATGAGATCCCATATGATGAAGGAGAATGGCTTCAGAGGATTTCTGGGCTGTAAACAAAGCACATAACCATTGCATCACTAACATTCCTTCCATGATCTATTGTCATGGTTCTGACTTACACAAGTTCTGTAGGATAGAGTATAACCACCCCACAGAACGTTCTAGAATATGAGTTTTAAGGGAGCTGACCACCAGGGTTTTTCTCCTATTGAGTTAGCATTTCAGAGAATGGCTCCAAAGTTGTAGGATGCATTTCCCAGTTGCCATTGATTTCTCCAGTTCCCTCACCAGAATCCCAAGTCAAGGGAGAGGTTGTTAGTGAAGTGATAGCATGCTCTATCCTGCAGCACTGTGGTTGGATGGCTTTACTCTGTGGTCGGTGCATCTTCTCCTAAGGAGAGAGATAAACGGTCTTCTCCCTTAAAGATTCCCAGCCTTGGAAACCCAATAGACAGTCACTATGCATTGAACTCAAATTTACAACAGTAGGCTTGGGGTTTTGTGGGTTTTTTTTCTTCTTGCGCCAGAAAGCTTTACTGATGAACGTTCTTGTAAATGTCAGGAACATGCCATAGCAGGACCACAAAACACGCCCCCAGTAACTCAGTTGTGGAGCAATGACATGAAGACAACGCTGACTCTTTCTTTGAAACGTTTAGTACATCTCCAGCTATCTCAATTGCCCAGGAACCTTTGCACTGTGTCTCTTTGGCCTTGATGTAGTCTTTGAAATGAGTCAATGGTAGGTTGAAGACATTGGTCCAGATGTTCAGGTCTCTACGTTCAAACCTGTTCATCTGGAAGTCACGTGATCGCAGGAACTCTGTGGGCTGGTAACCAGCCTATCTCTTTCATATATGAAACCTTTTGTGTGAGTCTTGATAGATCTGTGTGGTCAAAATTGATTGAATGAGACAATATTTTGCATTTTTCCTTAATTGTTTTGATCTTGGCCAAAATCACAGCTGCTAATGATTCTGTTGGAAACAAAATATCAAGATTATTCAGGAATTAACAGTGTGGGCATCATGGTGACAGTCTAATCAAGTAAAAACTTGGATGCTTGTCAACTGAATCAGAACAATAGATGCTGTTTACCAGACAGATACTGTAGGAAGTATTATCTCAGAATACTCTATTGAGGTGGCTTAATCTCTGAGTTTACATAGGGCATATAGAAAATGTTTCTCTTTCAACTTGATACTTAAAATCTTCTGTGTGAATGGTGCAATAAATCCTAGTTCCTACTCTCTTTTTCCCACTTCCCTATGCACTGAAGTCATCACTACAGCATAGAGGAGGCCAAGAACTAGCGGTCCCAGGCCAGTCACTGTGGAGGTAAAGAGCTGATGACTCTATACTTTGGTCATTCCATGAAGGAACCATCACACACATTCTTAGATTTTGCCATAGGGATTATAGAACACTCTAGACTTTGGATATTCTTGGCCTTGGGGATTTTTTTTTAAGTTTGTAAAGGTAATTGCCATTATTTACAGTACTCAGGGCAAAGCCCCACCCTGGGCTTCAGGCCAGGGGATCTCAGAATAGAGTGGAGTGGGGTGAGCCAAACCCAAGACAAAGGGACAATTATGTTCACATAAAAACCAACACTTCTGGTGGAGGGATGAGGGGAAGTACTCACCTGGGGGTAGGTGTGTGTAGGGAGGGGCTTCCTTTGATGTTTTGCATAAATCTTGTTAATTTTTCCCCCTACCCCCATAGCCCTGGGAATAAAGGCCTTTGGTTTCATCCTGAGTCTCTAAGTGTTTCCCTGAGGAAATATAATGAGTCTTTTTTTCCCTCTACTTGCCAAGTTTTAAAGCTTGAATTTTAAATTTTAAAAATTTGGAAGAATTAAGGAAACTGGAAATGTTGGGTAAGGTGTGAAGAAGCAGTCTTAATTTCTTGGCAGAAAATAAGTAAAACACCAAAGACATTTTTCTTTTCTAAAATCCACTTTGGACTTTCAAAGCACTTCACTTTCTCCCTCTCTCTGACGCATGTCCAGTGTTCACTCATGAGAGTGTTGAGGGTTTAGAGAAAGTTTCATTGACATACATCGAGTTCAAGTCAGAAAAGAATCAGCTCCTTCCTCCCTGCTCACATCCAGTAACTTCATGGTAATTTCTGCTACTCTGTGTTCTTACTGCCAAGATTAAGGCCAGATAATTATTTGTGCTAATGTTATGAATCATTGACAAGCAAAGCTTGTAATGGATGTGTTGACACACCTTGAGATCCATGGGAATCGTGATGTGCCAGGAACAATTAGTGAATGAGACAATGAGAGCATCCACTTAGAACCAGAACTTCACACGGGAGTCTCTCACCAAGAGCAGGGGTCTCTGTAAATCTTCTGTAGTACCACGCTGAAGATAACCATTGGAAGTTGGATTTCCCCTCTCAGTCCTAGAAGAAAAGACTCTCTGGGAAGTGAATGTGGAAACATAATGCGTGCTCACCATGGCTTAGCTGAAGCCAAGGGCTGCTGAAGTAGCACTGTCCTCCCCTGCGCTGATGCACGCTCAGCTGTAGACACTTGAGAGCATTCACGTGTTTGGTACAACCTGCACACCACTACCCTGCAGGCAGCGGAGAGGAAAAGGGGAATCACAGGCAGGCTCAACTTGAAACACAGTTCCAGCTCCACCTGAATTTCAGGTGCCCCAGGGAATCCTTTCAACCACCTGGAGTTGAGACTGTTTAAAGTTACATATGCAATGTGTGTTTGCCTTGCTTTTGTTTGCACCGGATTGCAACTACCAGCTGGAAGCCAGGTATGGAGTTGGGGGGTGGGGAATTGTTGTAAACAAAGAGCTTGTAAGTTTAAAATTACTGCAGGGCTTTAAACCAGTTCATGATCTCTTTAAGCTTTTCCTTCTTCCAGGAAGAGAGAGAAAGGAAAGAGAAGAGTAAAATGTAGGAAAGATTAGAAAGGAGAGAGAGAAAGAAGGAAGGTGAATGAGGAAAAAAAAATTGACTACTACAGGAAGTAGGAAAATACACAGAAAAATATGCAAGGATGTGATATTGCTGCACAGTTTTCATAGACCCGTTATGTGCCATTGAGTTGACTATAGCTCATTGGGACCTGATGGATAATAGCTGTCAACCCTGCCCTATTCTAAGCCAGTCTCACTGTCTCTGTCATACCTGCCCCATTGCCACAGTCACTGAGTCAATTAATATCACCCAAGGTTTTCTTCTCCTGTGCTAACCCTCTTCCCTTCGAAGTATGAGATCCTTCTCCAAAGACTGGTCCTCCTGGCAATATGCCCAATGTATGCAGATGGAGTCTCAAAATCCTTACCTCCAAGGAGCAACCTGGTTTCACCTTCTCTAGTACAGACTTGTTAGCTCTCTTGGAAATCTGTGGTATGTTCAATACTCTTCTTCAGCACCATAACACAAAGGCATCGGTTCTTCTTCTGTCGCCCTTAGTCACTGCCCAGCTCTCCAATGCATAGCAGCCAATGGAGAAGACCATGACCTGGATCAGGTACACCTTAGTCTCTCGACTGACATCGTTGTTCTTTAGCACTTTAGAGAGATCCCTGATAGCAGACTTTTCTAAGGCAACTTGTCTTTAGATTTCCTGTCAAGAGCGTTGATTGTGGATCTCAGCAGGATTAAATTGTTAACAAACTCAATCTTTTCTTCATCTACTATGAGCCTGTCAATTGGCCCAGTGGTGAGAATTTTTGCTTTCTTGATTTTAAGATGCAATCCATATTGAAGACTCCAGTCCTTGGCCTTCTGCAGCAAGTACTTCAAGTCCTCCTCAGTTTTGGCAAGCAAGGTTGTGCCATCTACATAACACAGATTGTTGACTAGACTATCTGCAATCCTAATGTAACATTCTTTTTCATAAAGTGTAACATCTTGAATGCTCTATTCTACACCATAGATTGAAAAGGTTTGGCGAAAGGATACATCCCTAACACACTCCTTTGCTGATTTTGAACCCTGCAGTGTTCCCTTGCTCTGTTCATACGGCAGCTTCCTGGTCTAGGTATAGGTTTTGCGAGCAATTCATTCTCAGACAATTTATCCATGTCTGGACCTTTCATACATGTCTATCAATATAAACTGGATGAGCCTCCGGTGGCTTAGTGGTAAGGAGTTGCACTGTCAACCCACAGGACTACAGTCCAATTATCCAGCTGCTCTCTGGGAGAAAGATGGGCAATCTCCTACCGTGTGATTTACTGCCTCTGAAAATCCACTGGAGAATCAGCTGTGAGCTGGACCCAACCCAGTGGTTTCTACACAACAGCTATGTGCCAGACACTAAAGTTGACACTGAGAATAAGTGATAATACATGTCATCACATTATAGTCAGAACAACAAATAAATTGTCCTAACGAGAAGAATGAAATGATGGAGTGGGACCAAGGATTGAGGTAGAAGAAAGGGACATCTGTGGACGTCTTTTGGGGGCAGTGACAGCAGGATGATAAGGAAACATCTCGAGACTGAAGATTTTACACAAACCTCTTCTTTTGCCACAAATGAAACCTCCTTAGCCAAAATCCTGCATGGGTATGAAATATAATATGTGCTGCTGTGGCATACTGTCGAGTCAGAACCAGCTCATAGCTGATCCTCTGGTGGTTTTTCAGAGACAGTTAATTGCATGAGAGGAGATTGCTCATCCTTCTTCTTGCATGAAAAGTATCGGTGAAGTTTATTTATTTTATTCCTTTTGAACTAGAAATACCTGCATATTCTATGACATTTGAAAAGAGAATAGCATATTCAAGTGGCAAAAAGCCATTTTTTAAGATTAATTCTCTTGGAAAACAAGGAACTCATGCAATATTATTAAAAATGGATGATCCTGGAGGACATTATGCCAAGTGAAGTATCTCAGTCACAAAAGGACAAATACGGTTGTAAAATAGGATTGACATCAGAGTTGGGGGGAGACTGAGACAGATGGGTTCAATAATGTATACTGCATTGAAACAGATGAGGGAGAAAATTGTTTAAAAGGGATATGTTATTAGGTATTTTTGTCATGACGGGAGTCCAGAGTGAAGGCTGCATAGTGGAGTGGACCTGGTGGGAGGGATTGTAAAACAATGAAAGAATTTTTCTTTTACTTTTCCAAGAGGGGAGTGTATTGGGGGTGAGGGAGGGTTGGGAGGGGAGAAAAGTGCAACAATGAATGAATGGAAACCCAAAGTCTCTGTAAATTTTCATTGAAATTAATAATTAAAAAATAAAAATGAACATATGCTCATTAAATCTAACGAATGGAAAAAAAAGAGATTCATTCTCATGAAGCTTCTTTTGCAAATGACATTGGAAAGTCACAGATACTATACTTGGAAATTATTAAGTGTTTAGCGAACTTTCTCATTCATATTTTAAAATTATTTTGGGTAAACAATAAGTGAAACAAACATTTAAAAGGGTTTATCCTTTCTAAAGAAAATGAAGCACGTTGCTTTTAAAAGAAAATATAGTATAAAAAAATAGTGTATGGTAGAGACCTCTGGTGTATAGTATGGTAGGAGCTCTGGTGGTCTACTGGGTTAGGAGTTTCACTGATGTCCACCAGTAATTCCACTGGAGAAGGGTGGACAATCTCTTCCCAAGCAATTTACAGCCTCTGAAAACCTATTGCAGGCTCAGCTAAGAAAGAGTTGGTTCAGAATATATAGCAGTGAGTTTTGAGTTTTTTATAGTATGAATATGTTTAGGGGTAGGTGTGTGTGTGTGTGTATGTGCAAATACTCACAAGACATACTCTACCATTTTTTCTCTTTCTTTTTTAATTTTTTTCATACTCTACCATTTTAAAGCGAACAATTCATGAGTATTTACTTATCACATTGACAATGTTGCGCTATTATCACTATTATTAATTTCAGAACAATTCATCGCCCAGAAGGAAAGCCATAGCCAGTAGCCACTCTTTTCCTTCCAGCACCTGTCACCCCTCATCTGCCTTCTGTTTCCATAGATAGACCTATTGTGAATCTTTCATGAAAGCAGAAGCAGACAATATGTAATTTTCTGGATCTGCCTTCATTTATTTATATGTGTTTTTAGGGTCATCTATATTTTAGCATTTCTCAGTACTGCATTCCTCTTTATGGTTGATAATAAACCATATTCCTCAGTTAATGGACAAACACGCTCTTTTACTTCATGTGCTTACCTTAGTCAGAACCATTGTCATGAGAGTGGAATTGACTTGAAACTGACCCTGTGGGTTTCCAAAACGGTAAATGGTATGGGAGGAGATTGTTTCTCTTTCTTCCGTGGAGCTGATGATGGGTTTGAACTGTCTCAGAGACTCTGTGTTTGGGTTGACAGTAAACCCCTCTACAGACTAGACCACCAGAACAGGTTAAAATGATAACTCTATACTTATTGAGGAAATGCCTAACCTTTTTGCAGCTGTACCATTCTATATTCCCATCAGCAATGTACAAGGTTCTATTTTTTTTTTTATTTCCTCACTAACATTTGTTTTCTGTTTGTTTTTAAAAATTAATATAGGCATCTTACTGCTGTCCTGTGGGTCCCTGCCTAATGGTGACTCCATGTGCCCACAGAAGGAAGTGCTGTCCAGTCCTGTGCCATCTCCAGCTTGGCTGTGATGGGATCATTGTGATACTTGGGGTTTTCACTGACTGAGTTTTACAAGTAGGCTGCCAAGCTTTTCTTCCTAGTCTTAGTAGATCTTAGTCTGGAAGCTCTATTGACACCTGTTTGACATTGTTGTTGCTGATGATTGCTGTTGAGTTGAGCACACCTCATAGCGACCCTATGAACAAAAGGCCTGAAGCCTTTCTATAACTAGTGTTGTTTCTCGAAGTTCATAGTTTCCAGAGGCATGTTGTTTAGGAAGTGGATGCCACTCCTGCTTCCAAGGTAAATACCATTAATGTCACATTATGGCAACATGAAAACTTCGTGACAGACCCACGATGGCTGTACATTGGCTGGAAACGGAACCTGGATCTTCCGCGTGGAAGTCAAGAATCCTACCACTGAACCAATAGCAGTAGATGTAAAATGTTAATCTGATGTTAATCTGAAACTCCAGTTTAAACGTGTTGTGATCACATTGTTTAATTTTTCTTAGTCTTGGAGTTTTCTTTCCTCGTCCCATGAGACTCGCAAGAATATCCATTGTGAAAATTAAAACATGCATATAAAGGCCCTGAAAAGGAGTTCAGTGATTGCTTTTATTAAAAGCAATCTATAATCAAGAAGGAGCTCTGGTGGCTGTCGATCCAAATGCATGTTGTTCTAGAAAGAAGGCCAGTCTCAGCCTGTGCACTTTACTGCCTCCGGAAACTCACTAGAGAGTCAGCTATGATGTAATACCAGTAACTTTAATATTGAATATTCATAATAATCAGCATTTTGCCTCTCCTGCTAAACTATGGTTCTGTACACAGGACAAAGTAAGTTGGACTAGAGACAATTATTGGTGAATTAAATGGCTACAGCCCACTACTGTGCTTGAAGATATTTTTTGAGTGAAGTGATCTGGTTTTGCTAAAGAGTGATTCATTCAATAAAATAATAGCTTCATGGATGTGTAGATAGGGTGAGGGTCACAGTGAGGCCAAACACAATGATCTCCCTTCTCAAGAAGCACACCAGACCAGTCTTTATACGTAGGCATCGTCAGACAAATCCCAAGGAGACTTGCAAGAGCTGACTGTTGAAAGCCTATTGTTGTTGTTAGTTGCTGTAGAATTGACTATGACTCACAGCGACCCTACGGACAGTAGTTCTGAACCGTGTCCTGTCCTGAGCCATCCTAACAACTTCTGCCACACTAGAGCCCATTGCTAGAGTCATTGTGTCAGTCCACCTGGTCCAAGGCCTTCCTTTCTTTTGTCGTCCCTCCACCTTCCCAAGCATGATGTCCTCTCCAAGGAAAAGCTTATTTTAGCAATATACCCGAAGTATGTGAGAAGTTGAATCATCTTTGCCTCCAAGGAGCACTCTGGTTGCATCTGAAAGTCCATTGTTGTTGTGTACAGTCAAGTCAAAATCGACCCATTACTGACCTTCCAGTGGTTTTCAGAAGCAGTTTCATGTGAGGAGATCGTCCAGCCTTCTCCTGAGGAGCAGTTGGTGGATTTGAACTAAGTCCCACCATGACTGCAGTGTAGCTTCCTACCACTAGGCTGTTAGAGCTCTCTGAAAGCCCATTGTTGTTGTTGCTAAGTGCTGTCAAGTCGTAGGCGACTCATAGTGACCCTATGAATGAAAGTCCTCAACACTTGTGTGACTTTTGTCCTTTCTCCGGTTCATAGGGTTTCCGGAAGCAAGCTATTACAGAAGTGGATGCTACTCCTGCTTCCAAGCTTGTTTTGATTGGGGAGCTCCACCAAACCCTGTCCACCCATTAGAAGGCAAAATTGACTGACATCTTTAACCTCGTAAGTTAAAGATAACTTAGCAAGTGCCATGCCGAAAGATGTGAGCTCTTCCCCTTTACTCCAGTCAGACCGAGTCTGTGGCAGATTGAGCCTCTACCTCCAGGTCTCCTGGAACTTGTTACAGAAGCACATGTGAGCTGGATGATGGGCTTCCCATGTTGAATAAAGAGCTGTGAGAAGTGTTCAGATTTTTTTTTAAATGATAAAAATATATGAGTGAAGGAAATGACTATTACAGAATTATATGCTCAGGCTTAGCATCAATGATACTCTAGCCTTTTGGCTTTTTAAATGTAGGTGCATCCTTATTCTCCGAAAACTGTGAGAATTATAAAGAAAACCACAATTCAATGATTAAAATATCAGTCAGGTTCACTTATCAGGCTCACAAGAGGGCTCAGATACACAGAATTTAGAAGCTGTTGCAAGGATTTTTGCCCTCAGATGAATGGCAATGCAAAATATTATGCAAATCAGATTTAATCTTCTGGATAATTTGCCTCAGTAAAAAAACAAGTAAGACATAAAAGAAAGGTTATATCCACATTTTAATATTGTGATATTTTGCAAATAAAGTGTTACTAAGCAAACACTACTGGTGGCCTCGTGGTAAGGAATTGTGTTGTCAACCCAAAGGTTCATAGTTCAAACCCACCAGCTACTCTGTGGGGGAGCAGTTGGGGGTAAACTCCTCCCATGTGATTAACCATCTCTGAAAACATGCTAGGGGGTCAGCTATGAGTTGGTCTTGACTCGATGGTATACAACATCAACAAGCAAGCACCAAGGGTTTGAATGGCTATGTTTGTGAACTGCCTGGGTTGGTCCTCCATCTCGGCTTCTCCACAATAGTCTACGTGTTTCCTATTGCCAAAGGGCCCCTTTAGAGTAGTGAGAGAAGATCTTCACCCTGAAACCCACAGCGTCCCTTTTCAGCAGGAAGTAGCTAAGAGAATACGCCATCCCCTTTTCCTTATGACTCAGGGTGAAGTCTCTCTCAGGGAGGAGTGATAGGGAATGGCAAAGGACACACTGACAAAGGAGATTAATCAGAACTGGCTTTGACAAGCACTGTGGCAATTGGACAATTAAAACAGACTTTGAAGGAATATTCAACCTGAATCCTTCTGATCATATGGAGATTTTTAAAAGTATTTCTTTGAGTTTATTATGTTTAATTTGTTTGTGTATAAAGGATGTTCATCTAGATGATAACATAATTATGATAAAAACAAAAGGGGGAAATATGGGAAGCCAATACTAAATATCTGTAATAAACTGAATGCTATTTAAAACAAAATAATAAAACTCAGATTAAAAAAAGAAGAAGAATGAGATGGTTACAAGGATTGGTGGGGTTTTTTTTGCTTTTTTTTTTTTATTAGGAAGTCCTGCTTTATTTAAAAGATTAGCTGTGAAGGCTTAATGTTAAGGCCAGAAATGGCCATTGTATTGATGCCAGGCAGGTGGAAAAGAAGAAAAGAGGGATTGCTGCTGTTGTTAGGTGCCTTTGAATAGCAACCCTATGAACAACAGATTTGAACAGTGCCCTATTTTCTGCACCATCCTGGCAATCTCTGATGTGCGTGAGCTCCCCATTACAGCCCCTGTGTCAGGCCATCTTGTTGGGAGTCTTCCTCTGTTTCACTGACCCTCCACCTTTCCCAGCAGGATATCTTTTCCCAAGAACTGTTCCCTCCTGACGTCACGCCCAAAGTGCCTCTCAAGAGCATCCTGGTTAGGATGTAGGAGTAAACCACAGATCTGAAGTCCTATCCTGTGCCATCCTCACAATCTCTGACACACGCGAGCCCATTGCTGCTGTCACTGAGTTGATACACCTACTCAAGGGTCTTCCTTTCATTGTCCCTCCACCTTCCCAAGCATGATATCCCTCTCTGATGAATAGCCTTTCCTAGCAACATGCTCAAGCTTCATCTTTGCCTCCAACAAGCATTCTGGCTACACTTTCTCCAAGACATATCTGTTTAGTTTTTGGCTGTCCGTGGGCTATTCAGTACTGGGGTGGGAAAAGAAGAAATGGGAGAAGTGTGAAAAAGAGAATAGGAAAGAAACCCAACCAAATCAAAACCCCAATGTGATCATGAGAAGGTATGGGAGAATTTCTTTCAAAAATTCCTTATCCTTATTGGGCATTTATAATTTATTTTTACAAAAGAGTCCACTCCACTGGAGGACAGCCTGTGATATTGAACACAATTGTGTCAGGTACATAAGAAATGTTAAGTAAGGCATGTGGATTAATTACATTCTAGTGTTGATTATGATTTTAACTTCCTCATTGAGAACCACAAGAAGCCCTGGTGGTGCAGTGTCTACTGTCGTGGGCTGCTGACTGAAGGGAAGGTCAGTGACTCCGGTCAGAAATGACTTGGTGGCAGGAGGATTGGTTTGAAATTAGCATCCTCATCAAGATTGATGCCATAGTTTTTATTTACTACTGCATGCCAAACAGTATCAGGTGATGGGCAAAGACTACGACATCAATCTGTACATATATTAAGGAGCTCTGGTGGCCTTGTTAGAGGCTGAGCTGCCAACCCAAAGGCAAGCGGTTTGAATCCACAAGCTGCTCCACGGGATAAAGATTGACAGTCTCTTCCTGTGCTATTTACTGTCTCTGAAAACATGCTGGAGGGTTAACTATGAGTTGGTCCCAATCTGGGCTAAATGTCTCGATGGACATTAGGTATAGCACACTTCCATGAAGGAGTAAAGGAGTAACTATCCTACTCTATGTAATTAGGAGGGGCAGTGTTGACTCAGAGTGGAATTCTCACCTTCCATGCAGGAGAAGTGGATGTCATTTTTAGCAAATGTGTGGCTGTCATATTTGCCAGTGGAGGTGTTGTGTGTTGCTGTTATTCTGAAGAGGTTTCAGTGGACCCAGATAGACTATGAGGAAAGGCCTGGCAATTTACTTCAGAAAATCAGCCTCTGCGAACCCAGTGGATCACAAGTCTGCTCCCCAACTGGCCTTGGGGGGTGGTACAGAACTCAGCAATGGTTTTGTTCTGTTGTGAGTGGGTTCCATGAAAACAAACAACAACATTTGGAAAGGAGTCTTCTAGCATGTGGTATTCGGGATGAAAATCAAACTAAAGTACCTAACAGACATTGAGGGGGAAAAGTGTTTTCAGGTGGAGAAAACAAGGACTTGGAACCACAATGGTCCTCTGTGTGGGGTTGTATGGTCTTGGTGCAATGTGAACAGTCGACTTCCAAGTGGAATCAACAGAATTGGAGAAGCAGCTGTGTGTAGAGGTTTCTGTATGCCATAAAATTGCTTGGACTTTAGCTCAGGTATCAGCTAAGTTTCTTACTTTTGCTTTCACTTTCATAGAGATTGAATTCTAGTTTCTTCTGATATTAGAAAGTCAACAAACCAACCCATTGTCTACAAAGTGATCCTGACTCCCAACAACTCTATAGGACAGAGTAGAACTGGTTTCTGAGGCTATACACCCTTCGGGGCCCACTGCCACAGCTTTCTCCCATGGTGTGACTGCTGGGTTGGAACCAGTGTGCTTTTAATTAGATGCCAAGCATTTAACCACTGCACAACCAGGAGCCCTTTATTAGAGCACCGAGGAGTAGATTCACAGGAGCTCTTGTAAGCAAAGGGAGCTCCAATGGCTTAGTGTTAAGAAGCTGCACTGCCAAAGGTTTCATGTGGTTCGAATCCACTAGCTGCTTTGCCAGAGAAAGATGGGCTGTCTCCTCCTGTGCAATTAACTGCCTGTGAAACTCACTGGAGGGTCAGATAGGAGTTAGTGCCCAACAACAGTTCTAAATAGAGGAGCTCTGGTGGCATACGGTTACACATTGGGCTGTTATCTAAAGGTCAGCAATTTTAATTCATTATCTGCTCCTCATGAGAAAGACAAGGCCATCAGTCTGTTCTTGTTAAGATTTGTCGGTGGTGTGTGCCTTCAAATCAGAACTGATACTCCGAGTTTTCAGAGGGAGTGATTGCATGGGAGATTGCCCATCCTTCTCCTGCAAAGCAGCTGGTGGATTTGAACTACATGCCTTCGGGATGCAGCACAGCTTCTGGGTCATGAACTGGAATTGTCTCACTAGCCATGAATTGCTTTTTAAAAAATTTTACTGATTTTAATGAACATTTACAGAGATTTTGGATTTCCATTCATTCATTGTTGCCCCTTTCTCCCCGTCCAGCCCTCCCTCCCCAGTTCTCTTCTCTCTTTGAAAAAATTCATTCCTTGGCATACAATTCTGCCCACCGCCCTCCCAAACTCCACTATGCAACCTTAATTCTGGACTCTTGTGATAACATAATACCCTATCATATATTGCTTTTAAATTATTCTCTCATCTGTTTCAATGCAGTATACATAATTTATCCAGTTTTTCTCACTCTTACCCCAACCCTGATATCAGTCCCATTCTACAACAGTGGCACCATGCAGTATTTGTCCTTTTGTAACTGAGATATTTCACTCAACATAATGTCCTTCAGGGTCACCCATTTAAAGAATATTGCATGAGTTCCTTCTTTTTCAATGTAGCATAGTATTCCATTGTGTGAATATACCACAGCTTCTCTATGCATTCATTTGTTGATAGGCACCTGGGTTGTTTCCAACTCCTTGCTATTGTGAACAAAGCCATGATAAACATGGCTGTGGGCTGTGATGTCATTGTTGGGTTGCTAACTGGACATTTGGGAGTATTCAAAGCAAATAGGAACGCTCAGTGGATTTAAGTCATAGAGGATGGAGGAGCCAACGAAGTTTTCTAAAGTCAAGTGGGCCAAGAATGGAGAAAAAGATTTGGGTCAAGTGGAACTGTAGTGACCATTAACAGTAAATAAATTTTATTTAATTTCTCACACCATAATAAAATTTATTTTATCTGATTACTCAAACAATAATCATTTGGCAAGAACATATAATGCACAAAATGATTTTGTTTCATGAAGATTTTGGAAAGGCTTTCTGATATTTTCTGCTTATCTCCTTCCTCTTCTGATTATCAAACAGAATTACTACTTGCACACACACTTATTGGAGTTATTATAACATTTCAACCTTAAGTAGGTTTTTGCATCTTTTACATATTCAGGCACAGACCTCCAGCAGAATCAGAAAGAATGTCTTCTCATTGACTTCAGGAAGAGACTACATATTGATCCAGTTGCTAAAATGTAATCCCTACTGAAGGCTACAGTCCTTCATCCTCTGCAGCGAGCATATTCGGTCCTCCTCCGTTTCAGCAAGCAAGGTTATGTCATTTGCATAATGCAGATTGTTTATGGACCTTCCTCCCATCTTGATGGCATTCTGGCAGCCTAGAGGTTAAGAAGCTGTGCTGCTATCCCAAAGGCATGCGGTTTGAATCCACCAGCTGCTCCACAGAAGAATGGACAATCTCCCCTGTGGTTAAACTTCCTCTGAAAACCCACTGGAGGATCCAAGCATCATGTCTTTTTCCAAGGACTGACCCTCTACAAACAACATGCCCTTAGTTTGTGAGACAGCTTTGCCATCTTTGTCTCAAAGGAGCACCCAGTTGTATATCTTCCCAAAGAAGAATACTTTAAATGTAAGGAGATAAGTAATAACTTGTGTGGTTGATATGAAGGTAGATTTAGTTTTCAGCTGTATCTAGTTTTCAGTACAGTTAAGCACTACACAAAGCCTACCTTTCCCTCCAGGCAAACAGAAATGTTCTTTGTTTATGTTTTTAAAAAATTTTTAACAATTTTATACTGGTTTGCTTACAAAGTTCATATGATTTTTTTTTAAACTTAATTTCAACCTTCACTGAGTTTAAATTCATCATCTATTAACAACCTACATGAAATTTATCTGACCAAGGTCTACAGCTATTTACTTTTGGGTGTAAGGTTATCTTAACTTAGGACTTCTCCAGAATTTGAATTTAACCATGCCAACTTCAGTGGGAACGTGACTCAGTCCACAGTGAGGAACCAGCATTAGGAGACAGGCTAGTGCCACTGATTTATGTGAGCCTGGACAAGTTACTTAATTGGAGTGTGTGAAAGTGGTCTTATGTTTTTTTGGTAAAAAACCTACCCCCCGCCCCACATCTAAATATATAACACACACATTACTTGTTTCTCACACACGCACATGTGCACACAAACACATACACCACCCCCCCCCCCACTCATTCCTGCTCCCAAATTGTATCACAGAGTTCTGAAGGGAGGTGACCAGGTGGAGGGGGAGCAGGAAGACACAAAGGTTTCCTTCCATTGCCTCTTGTTCACATATCCTTTGGGTTATCCAGTCTGGGGTTCTGCAATGTTCATCCTTAAAAACTTAGGCTGAAACAGTAAACTTCTCAGGCTGCTGAAACAGGTCCTTTTTAAACAGAAAGGCTCATGAAAAAGAAACTCAGTAGAGAAAATACAAAGAATGAATAATCACAGGTCTGTATCAACAACTAAATGGGTGGAACCACTGGTGGTGTCTGAGCAATTTTGACCAAGAAGGATGCTTCTTCTCGTCCATGATCTGGGGGCGTCACCACACGTTTTCCCCTCCCTGTAACCTCCAGACTCAAGGTTTGCAGATTCCCTTGGGCTTGGCTGTTGGCAGTCTGAGGATTCATGTGTTTCCATGGAAAGAAGCAAGCTGTGGCCCCTGATGCAATGCCACTATCACTTCTTTTAAAAGAGTAGCCTCTCTACTCCTTACACTCTTTGAGAAGGAAGTGTGTTTACTAGAGATCCTCATTTCCCAACAGCCACTTCAATACCTGTACCAAATTATACACATTAAGTCATGACAGGCTCACTCTATCACACAGCTATGAGCTGACAAAGAACTTACTGTTAGAGAAAAAAAAATCTCTTCTTGTATTTAGCCCTTCTCAGCTTTCGATGTAAAATGGCAGGACTGTGGCTTCCAGAGAATGACACATAGATTGTGGTAAAGGCCTGGTGAGCCCTTTATAATATAAGGGTGTACTCAAGAGGCTACTGAAGGAGAACTGATCCAGACTTCCCAGTGGGGAGTCACCCTAGTCATAGAGGCACGAGAAGGGCTGACAAGATGTGGACCAATCCTCCCCAGGGCTGTCCCTCTTGAGGAAAAAGACCACACAAGGCAGAGAACAGATTATGCACATTATCTCAGCCCAAGATCTCTTCTAGATGTTAGATATTTCTATTCTGAAATTCCAAAGTGAAGTCTGCCTTTGGCTGTAGGGCACTTTCAGTATATTCATTTTTGAAGAAGAGGAAGAAGAAAAGGCCTCCATTTTGCACGGCTGCAGGCCCTCCACCAACTCTAGTACAACAGTCTGTCGCAAGTGTATTGGATGTTTCAGTTTGCCAGACCTGTCATGATAAATTAATTACAGGATGTTGCAGAAATGGCAAAGCTCCAGCAGCATCTTGCATAGTTTAATATAGCCCCATTTCCCCATTTCAATGTATTTGTGGTTAGATAAATCCTCAGAAATTTACAGCTGCTATAGACTAGTTTATTATGTACTCAGCCTGCACACATGATAAGCACAGTAAGAATTTGATGTTCTTCAAGTGCATAGATGTTGCTGATATTTCTTCACCACCAGGGAACTATTTTAGCTGCTAAAAGTAGCATCTACAGACACTCAGAAACATTCACATCTGTCTCACAGGCAGGGGTGGGTGAAGACAAGACTGTACTTCACCATCTTTCTTCTGCTTCAAGTTGAAAAAGAGAGAGAAAAAAAATCAACCAGCAAAACAAAACATGTGGCTCTAAAGAAAATATCTGTGGAGAATTCATATAAAAAGGTCCTGCAAATGAATTTAATGGGAAAAGAATTAGCTACTGATCCATTCTGAAAAAAGACTGAAAAAGCTGAACTGAAGCTACCAAGTGTTCTCCAGGGAACCTTCTCCCTTTTGCCTCATGACCACTTTTTCTAAGTGTCAGTTGCTCATTTTAGCTCTGGCAACACACTATTTTCCTCAACTTCTTGCTTTTTCCTTGCTTTCGCCTTTTTTTTTTAATTCTAATTTAAGAAAGCCTTTGATGGTTATATGGCTATTTTTACAATGTAGAGACCATGTCTGAATTTACCATCTTTTTTTTTATACTTATAGAGTCTTTGGCAGGTTTACAAGTGATGGTTTAAAAAGAAATGTACTACAAATAAAAATTAGGTAGCTTAATACTTTTAGGAATGACACTGAAAGTTGAACTATTGAAGTAAAGTTGAACATCACGGACACAGGTGCAGAGGAACATGAATTAGGTGTGGTTATAATTATCCCTTTTTTAAAAAAAGCTTGAGAGTAGAAATTAAAATTATAGCTTCTTAGCAGTATTAGCCTTCATAATTTTTCAGGCAAAGAGAAAGAAAAAAAGTCCATCCACAACCAATGGGAATTTGATACAAGATCAAAAGAGAGACTAAAGAAAATTGGGCGCTTCCAACATATGCCCGATGTAGATTTGGAGATCATTAAGGAAAAAAGCATTCTTTTGTGTTTACAAAACAAATGTTTTTACGTTACCCAGTTCCCGACTTAGCTTAAAGTATTTCCTATTCACCTTAGTAATCAGAGCAGAAGGACATGGTGAATAAAGGACCTCATTACTAACCTTGCTTCCTGGGTCCCTGCAGAGGGTGGCTGTCTGCTTTCGCCTACTTGGTCTATTGTTAACTCTAAGTGAGGCTGACATCCAATTCTCCTGCAGATAATTGGGTTCATCCATAGATTAAGTTCACCAGTCAACAGAGCCTTTTGATTGACGTGTTTCTTGATGCTTGTATTATCTCCTTTATGACTGGAATGGCGCCTTTTCTGTTTCTTGAATAAAATGCTACTACTGTACAAGTGATTCTATAGAAGCTGTTTTCTTAAGGAAGCTTTAAGCATTATGGTATGGGCTAAAGAGTTACCTAAGTAATAAAAAGAGAAAAAAATTACCAATTATATTTTCCCCTCATATATTCCACTTTATGAGACTTTGTATCAAAGACATACTAACTAGGTACTTCTAGTCCATAAGTGGGGAGCTCTGGTGGCAAGAAGCTATGTTGCAATCCTAAAGTTACATGGTTCGAAGCCACCAGCTGCTCTGTGGAAGAAGGATGGGCAATCTCCTCCCGGGTGATTAACTGTCTTTGAAAACCTGCTGGAGGCTCAATGATGGATTGGTTCCTACTCAATGGTACACAATAAAAACAACAATATTCTGTAAGGGTCCTGGTGGCACAGTGGTTATGCACTTAACTGCTAACTTAAAGGATGTTGGTTTGAGTTCACCAGCTACTACACAGGAAGATAAGTGCAGTCTGCCTCGATAAAGACCACAACCTTGGAAACGGGTTGTGCAATTCTACTCTGTCCTATAGGGCCACTGGGGATCAGGAGGGACTTGAATGCAGGGGCTTTTGGACCCTCAGTGTGGTGGTCGGTAAGCACAATGATAGTCAAATGTTTGGGGTTTTTTTGTTCTTAATCACTTGAGGAAAGTGCTGTGTTGTTGTTGTTATGTGCCGTCGAGTCGCTTGCGACTCATAGCGACCCTATGCACAACAGCCCTAAACCCTGCTCTGTCCTGTGCTGATCACACTGTCTCTGACACTCCCATCCCAATTATCCCAGTCACTGAATCAATCCACCTCATAAAGGGCCTTCCCCTCCTGCGCTGTCCCTCTACCCTACCAATCATACTGTCCTTCTCTAAGGACCAGTCCCTCCTTACAACATGTCCAAAGTATGTTAGACGGAGCTTCAGAATCCTTGCCTCCAAGGAGGCACCCGGTTTAACCCTTTCTAGGACGAATCTGTTTGTTTTCCTAGCAGTCCATGGTATTCTCAATACTTTTCTCCAGCACCACAGCTCAAAGGCATCAATTCTCCTTCTATCCTCCTTGGTCACTGTCCAACTCTCTGATGC
>NW_006399789.1:9079360-9157794 GCF_000299155.1 Elephantulus edwardii | reverse complement strand
ATGTAATCGATCTGATTCCTATGCATACCATCAGGTGAAATCCAGGTATATAACCTGCGTGTATGTCTCTTAAAAAATGTATTTGCTATGAATAAGTCATTGAATGTGCAAAATTCGATCATTCTCTCTCCAGCTCCATTTCTGTCACCGAGTCCATGAAATCTTCTTCTCTGTTCCCAACTTTTGCATTCCAGTCCTGGTGTATTTTCTTCAGTAACTTGAAGTTTTAGAGCCTCAGTTTCCCCATTTATAAGACAAGATAGATTTTCTTCTACTTCTACTTCATAGTTTGATGTGAAGAAATGAAGTCATATGCATAAAATGGAGATTTGGGAAATAACTTCTCTCATTAACTTCAATTAAAAAGACTTCAACAAGTATATTGCTTGAAAAAAACAATGTTTGAAAATGTCCCTATAATTTCCTTACCAGATGTGGACCTCATATAGAAAAAATATTAAACTTGGATAAAAATATAAGGTTATAAACTTGTTACAGTTTCTAGAACTTTGTAACCCTTTTAAGAATATATGAGTTATCACAGAGGAAGATATTCAAATGGTAAGTGGACACATGAAGAAATGCTCCAAATCACTGGCTATAAGGGAGATGCAAATCAATGAGGTACTACTGTCTCATTGCAGTAACAGTGGCAAAGTTTAATAGGGCAGCAAGTAATAGTTGGAGAGGATATGGCAAGACAGGAACTCTTAAACATTGTTGGTGGGATTGTAAAATGGTACAACCATTCTGGAAAGCAGTTTGGTGCTTCCTCAAAAAGCGGAACATAGAAATTCCATATGACCAGCTACTCCACCACCTGGAATACACCCTGGGAAAATGAGAACTGAGACATAAATGGAGATTTGTACACCAATGTTCATAGCAGCATTATTCACTATCACAAGAACATGAAAACAGCCCAAATGTCCAACCACAAACAAATGGATTGAGAAATTATGGTACATCACACAATGGACTACTATGCAGCACGCAGGAGCAATGATTTTGTAAATTATTACCTAACTTGGGTGGGACTGGAAGCATTATGCTGAGTAAACTCAGTCCCACAGGATAAATATTGTATAAAACCATTATTGTAGAATGAGTATAAGGACTCAAGAGGGGAGGATGAGGGTGGACGCAGAGGGATGAGGATGTGCAGGGGGCGGGGGGATTAATCATGGGGTTATACAATTGATGGGGGGGTAAGGGAAATTCAAAAAATCTGTTCTCAAAAACAATGTATTCAAATTTTGTAAATAAACTAGTTGTTGTCGTTATTGTTACTGTTGAGTGCCACAGAGTCGAGCATGACTCACAGCAACTCGATGAACAAAAGACATAATGCCTTTCCATAATTTTCATAATTTCACCACGTTAATAGAGTTTCCAGAGGCATGCAGTTTAGGAAGTGGATGCCACTCCTACTCGCAAACTGGTTTTACAACTGGGAGCCCCACCAAACACTGTCCACATTGGGAAGCCAGTCTGGTATTTGATACCCCAATGGTAAAAGGTTCAGCATCACAGCAGCCCAGGTTACTTCATACTGCACATTGAGAAAGAGTGATGTACAAAGTGGAGGAGTGTTTCTCCAGATATAATAACACTAGTCTCACTTAGCAGTGCTTAAGTGTTATCAAGTCAAATACAACTGAGAGTAAGTTTTGCACAAAAGACCTAAACTCTGTTCTATGACTAACCATTCCTGCAAGAACTCTGTTCAATAACTACCATCATTTCTGTACATTTAAAGAGTTTAGAGAGTCTGTAGAATTTCCAGAGGCATCTAGTTTTAGGAAGTGGATGCCACTCCTGTGTCCTGGCATAAATCAAACTGGAAGCTCATCCAAACACTGTACATAATGAGTAGCCGTCATGGTATCGGACAAGATTATGGAGCAGTGTGAAGCATCACAGCAACACCAAGCTGTTAAGTTCAGCAGACAGACAAAAGATTGCTGTGCCATTCAAGGAATATTCATTCGAAAATGAATAAAATTGGTCCTTGGGTCTTGCAGGGTTTTAAGCTAACACCTTTAAGCAGACTTAAACCCTAGGCAAAGGCTGAGGAATACTCACTCTTAGGGGGAAAAGAGCAATAATACACATCAAAAATGACCCCAAAGAGAAGAACGGCCCCCAAAACTTCCCTTTATTTGCCCATCTGGACCAGCATCCACCAGCTTCAAAAAGCCACATTACCAGAGTGGAGTCTTCCAGGTGTCCGCTGGCACTCCCTTCCTACCCCTGTGGGGTTTTAACAATGCCTTGGAGTAGACTTAAACCCTAGGAAAGGCTGCGGGACACTCACTCTTGGGGGGAAAAGAGCAATAATACAAATTAGTATATAATTTAAAAAAGGAAAATACATGAGTTAAACATGACAAAGTTACATGTCATATAAAATCATAAAGTGGTTACTTCCTAGATGTAGTCTTGCTGACCTTCCTAAAGTAAAAAATATCTTTCTTTTAAAATTTTCTAAAAGCTTAAAAATGAAATTAAGGTCAAATATTCATGCTGACTCACGATTAAGCACTTGGCTGCAAACTTAAAGGTTAGTGGTTCAAATTTAACCTTTAGATATTCCAGATTAAAGACTTAAGTGATATACACCCATAAAGATTGCTGTTGTTGCTGTTATGTGCCGTTGAGTCACTTGCAACTCATAGCAACCCTATGTACAACAGCCCTAAACTCTGCTCTGTCCTGTACCAATCGCACTGTCTCTGACACTCACATCCCGAATGCCCCAGTCACTGAATCAAACCACCTCATAGAGGGCCTTCCTCTCCTGCGCTGTCCCTCCACCCTACCAAGCATGATGTCCTTCTCCAAGGACTGGTTTCTCCTTACAATATGTCCAAAGAATGTCAGATGGAGCCTCGGAATCCTTGCCTCCAAGGAGCCGCCCAGTTTAACCCTTTCCAGGATGAATCTGTTTCCCTAGCAGTCCATGGTACATTCAATACTCTTCTCCAACACCACAGCTCAAAGGCATCTATTCTTCTATCCTCCTTAGTCACTGTCCAACTCTCTGATGCATAACAAGTGATAGCGAAGACCATGGCCTGTATCAGACACATCTTAGTCTCCAGAGAGACACCACTGCTCTTCAATACTTTTGAGAGGTCCCTAACAGCAGACTTTCCCATGACAGGTAATCTTGAAGGCCGAAGACCGCATCGGATCAGTTCTCAGGTAATCTTGAAGGCCCCAAGACCGCATAGGATACGTCTGGGCCCGAGAAAAACCTATCTACACAGCAGTTCTACAGGACCCATCACCTTTGCTTGGGAAACATTACCACTAAACTTAAGAGACACTGGTCACAGCATAAGAAACTATCAGCAGCTGACGTGTTTTGAATCACAGAAGCCAAGGAAGCTTCAGATATAAGCTATCAGATCAAGGGATGGACAATGGGAGATGGATGTTGAAGGGAGTGGGTAGAAGTCGATGGGTATCCTGGTGGATGGTGGAGCAGGGAAATAAGTGGGTAAAGACATATGCACAAAAGGCAGGGACAGCACAGATACTAATGGTTAACTCCACAATAAGGGATCTATTTTCACTTTTTCTGTAAAATGCTGGTCTGTCTGATACTTCTCTAAATCTGAACATTCAGACTAAGACAGACTAGGAAGAAGGATTGGCCTTCCACTTCTGAAATAGCAGGCCTCTGAAAACCCTATGTACAAAAATCCTTAAAGATTACAAGCTACAAAACCCTGTGAGGCAGTTCTGTTCTCTCTTACGGAATCACTATGAGCAGGAATAGATTCAAAGGTAAGACCCAACATCCATTTTTGTGGAAAGAAATCTTGCACAAGATGTAAATATATCAAGTGTTAGCCTTTTTTAAAAAAAGAACTTCAATTAAAAATGTGCATTTTAAAATTTACATTGATGGTATAAAACATCTGGAGTCTTAAATTCTTTAAAAGCCGTGTTTTGAGCTTTATAAATCTTATTTAAAGCATAGTTTTTATCCTGAAGAAACTTTAACCTTCAAGAGAGTTAAATCAATGGGGAAATAACTTTCTGTGAATGGTTTAATATTATTTAGATCTACAGTAAGATATTGGCAAATTCCAAATTCTATGGAGAAAAGAGCCTATAAAATTTGCAACAATTCAGTAATTTTAGACTGAAGATTAAAGAAGATACACAAAGGAAATCAACTTTCGTCTAAGAAAATGTATAGTGGACTTTTGCGTTGCTACCTCAGACTGAAACGGACCTATTACTTTAAGGGTATTGCTTTGACCTGCCCCATCCCACCACAGTTCAGGTTAAGTGTGTTGAAAATGTTTAATTCACCTATTCCTAAACACAACCTAAGCTTTAATTTGTCAACAGAACAAAGGAGAAGATGGTGGAGTTTTGAGAAGCAACTTTTCCTAATGCTTAAAACTTTTCTCTCTCTTCAGTTGCTGCAAAAGGAACCTTTGTTTTTCATATGACCACTGAGAACTCACCTGAGCTGCTTCTGACATATTATTCCGTGTTTTACTGAATTTATCTCCAAGACTTGCTGAAATGATTTGTGATTGAAACCAAAATTACAGAGGCAACACACATCTCAAAAGTGTGAGATGAAATTGTAGAGATGTATGCTTTTATTCTTTCATTGTCGAGTGCATCCACAAGACAGACAGAAATAACAAGACTATGCAGGGAGACGAGTTGGCTGGGCCCAGCTGTACCCAAAATACAGACACGTGCACCTCCAGCAATGAGCTAGGGCCATAAGAACAGACCTTGGTACCAGACACCAAGGGATTAGCCATCACCAGTGTCACTTGTCACCTCCGAAAAGGCTTTTTTTAAAAAAAAAATAAAAAATAAGTTCTATGGAACAGAAGCATGCTTACCAATCTTCATGTCTTTAAATATGTGCAGGGATAAAGACCAAACACACTTGTACTGGAGATATTCTACATATCATGTATACATCTGGGCAAATTTACACCTCAATGCCCAACACTGGTTTTCTCACTTCTTATTTTATTGGAACCGATTGTCTAATTTGGCAAAAATATTTTTCTAATTTTACATTCATGTTGATCATCTTGGGGTTAAATATTTTATCAACAGACTTAGAATCACATCATGAAGAAAGAAGAGTTAAGGGAAAAAATTACTTTCCTATTATGGTATCAAAATATATCATCACATAGTAGTGACTATGGATGACACTGTTCTTCAATTAACAAAATAAATAATGCAATGTAATAATTTAAACCCAAATATTAAATAAATACTTAACAGTAATTCTGTAAATTCCTTATATGCATAAAACCAAAAAGCTTTCTTTTAAAAATAAATTATAATACTGTTGCCAATACAGCTAAAAATCAGTAAGTGTAAGAATGTCACAAGTTACACCTAAGAGTCTTTCAAAATAAATATAAACTTTTAATGTTAAAAAACCAAACTGCTTCATTTTAACACCTTTCTTACCATATGGAATATACAATATTTTAAAACTGTCTATTTTTAAATAGTTACAAATCAAAGGTAGATACTCTATATTCTGAGCATAACATCACAAATATAATCCACATTACAGACAGACCAATAATAAAGGATTACTTAAAAGACATTCTAACTCTACAAATATCTTTTTTCTACATTTGCAGCATAACAAATATTGGTGTGGTTTTGTTGTTGTTGTTCTTTTTGCTACTGGTTTTCCAACAGCAGTAATATAGTTCTTACAAAATGACTAATAAATAAAAGTACCAATACTTAGACCAACAGCAACCACAATGGTTTAAAACAATTTAAGCTCAAAGGCCACATTTGTTCTTTCACCTACACTTCATTTCTTCTTTTCCCAGACTTTTCTAACAGGACAAGAAGTGGTAGATTCTTCTTTTTTCCTTAATACCTGAAAATTCTAAATATTGAAGTGAAATTCCATTCAGTTTATTGTGTCATTTCATTTTTATGCATTTGGTTCTCTGTGTCTTCATTTTCCTCACCTCTTTACTAGGGAGAAAAAAGAAATCACAAATGTATTACGTACATGTTAACACTGTCTCTTAGACACAGTCAACTCTTAGCATGCCTATGGAATATGGCACGTAATAAATAACATGGTGCAACACATTTGCACACACACGACCAATTAACACCAGCACATTATTTCTAATTTGTATGTTAAACATACCATCTTTTAACATCATCAAGTGGTTTGCTTTTTTAATAAAAGTTTTTATTTTAATTGTGATTTTAATGAAAGTTTACACAATAGCTGTATTTTCATTCATTTATTGTTACACATTTTCTTCCCTCCCCCTTCTGCCAATTAACTTTCTTTTTATTAATTTTTTTAAAAATTAATTTTAATGAAAGTTTACAGAGACTTAGGGTTCCCAGTCATTCATTGTTGCACTTTTCTCCCTACCGTCCCCCCAATTCACTCTTCTCCTTGAAAAGAAAAACTCTTTCATTGTTATGCAGTCCTTCTCCAAGTCCACTATGTATCCTTCACTCTGGACTTCTGCAATGACAAGAATACCCATTCATACATCCCTTTTAGACAGTTCTCCTCCTCATCTGTTTCAATGCAATATACATCTTCCTCGCCTCCTTTTCTGTCTTCCCTCAACCCTGATGTCAGCGCCATTTTACAACAGTGGCCCTATGCAGTATTTGTTCTTTTATGACTGAGATATTTCACTTAGCATAATGTTCTCCAGGATCATCCATTTTGCATATTTCATGAGTTCCTTGTTTTTCAATGCTGCATAGTATTACATTGTGAGAATATACCAGAGCTTCTCTATCAATTCGTTGGTTGATGGGCACTTGGGTTGTTTCTAGCTCTTTGCTATTGTGAACAACGCCGCAATAAACATGGGTATGCATATATCTGCTTGAGTGGCAGATATAGTTTCTTTAGGGTAAATTCCCAGTAGAGGAATTGTTGGGTCAAATGGTATTTCTATTTGCAACATTTTGAGAGAGCAGCATACATCCTTCCACAGTGGCTGCACCATTATACACTCCCACCAACAGTGAAGAAGGGTTCCAGTTTCTCCACAACACCACCAGCATTTGTTGTTTGCTGTTCTGCTAAATTTTGCTATTCTTACTGGGATGAGATGATAGCACATAGTTGTTTTGATTTGCATCTCTCTTAGAGCTAGGAATTTTGAACATTTCCTCATGTGTTGGTGGGCCATCTGAATGTCTTCTTTGGTGAAGTATCTGCTCATATCCTATGCCCATTTATTAATTGGTTATTTACATTTATCTTATTGTGGTGCTCAAGTATTTTATAAATTTTAGATATAAGTTCCTTATCTGACATGTCATTACCAAATATTTTTTCCCCAATCTGTAGCTTCCCTTTTTACCCTGCTGGAGAAGTTTTCGGATGTGCATAACTTTCTTTCTTTCTTTTTTTAATATTCATTCATTGTTGCACAAGTTCCTCCCTCCCTTCTTCTCCTCCCCTTACCTTAGTCCACTTTGCAATATATCTCTTATCCTGGTCTGTTGTCTTACATATAATGGCTAATCATATATTCCTTTTAAGCACTTCTTTCCTTCATCTGTTCCAGTACAGTGTTCATTATCTATCCACTCTTTTCCTATTCTCCTCCCAACCACCCCCATGTCAGTCCTGCTTTCTAACAGTGATGTTACACAGTATTTTTCCTTTTGTGACTAGAATACTACGTAGCACTGAAAAACAATGACCTTGTAAAACATTATACAACATGAGTGACCCTGGAAGACATTATGCTGAGTTAAATATCTTAACAAGTGTTTAAACTTGCCCTAGGACTAAAAAGTTAATATAAGGAAAAAAACCACTTTTTTTAAACACAAAGATAACTCACAGTTCCTAGTCACCATCGAGTTGACTCTGATACATGATGATTTGAGTAACTGAATAAAATGGTACTTGGTCTTGTGTAATCTCCATGACCACTCACATATTTCACAGACACCAAGTACTCCCAAACCCTGGGTGATTTATAGAGATTAAGAGCTGGTAATCAGAGAACAAAAAAATCTTCATTCATTGGGAGGTGGGGGGGATATCATAGACGCTGGTACATGGTTAGTGACTGGGAAGAACAAGGACTATTTAATTAAAATCCTCTCCTTCATGTATTCAGAGTCCTACTTTTATACTTGAGTTAACTATTATAGTTTTCAAGTTAAACAATATTCAGACTCATTCTGATTGACAAAGATAATGATAGTTAACTGTCTCCACATCCAGGTGCAGTTCTGAAATAAAACAACTTATACCTTTATTATAAATCAAGAACCAATGTACAGATGAAAGAAAATATTTCCTTTGAGACTATGTGCATTGGTGATAAACCGGTGAGACTGAAACTGAAAGTTTATATGTAATTATTCATATGCCTGTGATGTGTATGTGGGTTTATACAAAAGCATTTTTGCTTTTTCTCTAAATAGAAATAGCTTATACCTGGCTGCCCCTGAAGATCACACTGCAGCCAAACACAGCAGCAAAGGTGGAGGTCAATCACTCTTAGGAAGGGGCAACACTGTGAGAGGGAGAGGAGGAGGGTTCACCGTCTCTTATGGGGCTGCCCTGGTGGACAGGAAGATGAGGGACATCTACGTGTCAATCCACCTGGCTGAGTGTCTTCCTCTCCTTTGCCAACCTTTTGCCTTTCTGAGCATCATGTCTGTCTCCAAGGAACAGTCCCTCCTAGTAGTAACATGCCCAGAGTATGTGAAGCTTTATCATTTTTGGTTCCAAAGAACACCTGGGCTGCTCTTTCTCCAAGACATTTTTGCCTGTTCTTTTGGCAGTCCATGAAATGTTCAGTGCTCTTCTCCAACACCACACCTCAAAGGCATCAATTCTTTTGTCATCCTTACTCACCCTGTCTAGCTCTCAGATGGAAAAGTGATCAGAGTCTATGGCCTGAATCTGACGCACCTTAGTCCTCAAACCACATCAGTCCTCAATAATTTGGAAAGGTCCCTAACTGCAGACTTTTCCAGTGCAATACATCATTTCCTGACTGCTGATACAAAGGTTATTAATTATGGAAACTAATTAATTATGAAACTGTTGACAGTTACAATCTTTTCTCCATCTATCATGATGTTGGTACAATGGTAAAATGCTTGTTTTCTTGAGGTTGAGATGCAATCCATATCAAAGGCTATATTATTTGACCTCCTGCAACAAGTGCTTCAAGTCCTCTTCAGTTTCAGAAAACAAGGTTGTGCAGATCACTGATGAGTCTCCCTCCAATCTTGATGCCAAATCCTTCTTCATAGAGTCCAGCTTCTTGAATAAGTTGCTCAGCATACAGATTGAATAGGTTTGCAGAGATAATACAACCCTGATGCACAGAGCACTTAATTGTGCTCATGCGAAACCTATTCCTAGAGTAGGAGGCTGTTGTGTGAACAGAGCAAGGGAACACTATGTGGTTTAAAATTAAGAAGAGAGTGCTTCAGGGTTGTATTCTTTCTTCTTTTAGATATTAAGATTATTAATTCTTTTTCAGCATGTATTTTAAAAAATTTCCCCACCTTACGTTATTGTTTTTTTCTTTTAAATTTTGTTTATGATGTATGTATGTGCACTCTCACGTTTTTAAATTTTCTATTACTTAAATTTAAAAATCTTTTTCAAAATAGTGAAGTAATTTTTTTCCCCTCTTTTACCAAGACAGCTTTATTTCACCCTGATTATGCCATGAATTCACAGGGGATACGTGCCAGCAGCTCGGTGCCTTTTCATTTGCTTTCACAAAGTGTGCCTCTCTGGGGAGTGCGGGCTGGCGCTTCGGCCTTTCTCTTTGGCTTCCTTCTTTTTCTGATCATTTTCCTTCCCACGTTTCAGGAAGCTGGCTCTGCTCTTAGAGTGCTTAATATGCTCAATGGTCATGTTAATTCTCTTGGTGAGAATCTTACCCTTAACTTGTTTGTTCACAACAATGCCAACAGCATGCTGGGTAACACTGTAGACCCTTCCGGTTTGTGAGACATTTCTTTTTCAACAGTGCCCATTCCCTTGATGTCGACAATATCTCCTGTCTTGTAGGTTCACATGTAAGTGGCCAAAGGAACAACTCCATGTTTCCTAAGGAGCTGAGAGAACATTTAGCGGGTGCCCCTCCTCTTTTCATTTGTGTTTGTCGTTTTGGTGGATCACTGCAAGGTGGGGGTTCCGGCTGAAATGCTGAAAAGTCATTCTTCGAAGTACTTTTATAAATAACATTTTGAACCTAATTTCTAGAGAATGGCAAAATAAAAACTGTGGACATGAATGAGGTCTAAAATTTCATTTCTAGAAGATAAACTTTATTTCTACCCTAAAAAAGCTCTGGGGGCCACTGGGTAAGGGGTTGCACTTTCGTTCCAGAGGCAGGAAGTTTGAATCCACCAGCTGCTCCATAGAAGGATGGGCAGTCTCCTGCTGTGTGATTTACAGTCTCTGCAAATCCACTGGAGGGTCAGCTGTGAGTTGGTCCTGACTTCACAGCACACAACAACATGGGAGTTCTGGGGCCATAGCGGGAGGGTGCTATGCTGCCAATTTAAAGGGGGTGCCTCTGTGGCAGTTCAAAGCCACCAGCAGCTCCGTGGGAGAAAGATGGGCAAACTCCCACCATTCAACCTCAGCAAAATCCACTGGAGGGTCAGTTCTGAATCAGTTCTGATGCTAGGGCAGTGAGGGCTTTTTGAAGAGGACAGAGTCTTTCAGTAGCTCTTTCCTGAAAACACTTTTCTGCTTCTCTCCACCCTGTGGTGTGGTGTTAGGTGTTGTTGAGCCAATTCTAACCGACAGTGGTCCTATAGACAACGGAAGGGAATTCAGCCCGAGTCTGCATCATCCTCAGTCTCTGCTGTCCTCGGCACACTGCTGCAGTCACTGTCCCAATCCATCTTGCGGAGAGTCCTCCTCTTTTTTCACTTACCCGCTACTTTTCCAAACATGATGTCCTTGCATGGGACTAGCTCTTCCTGATAAGATGCCCACCCCAACCACTCTCAGTGGAAAAAGTGGCCGATGCTTCATGTTTTAAATTCACACTCGGCATTTCCCTAAGTTCCCAGGAATTTTCCTATTTTTTTCCACAGCTCCTTCTCAAGTGGTTCTTTCCTCTTAGCGTGTAAATATGTTTGGCAACCCTTCTTTATACAAATCCTCTCTCCATCTTGGAAATCTATCACTGAGATTCTAGATACTATCTACCATTATTTTTCCTTCTTTAAAAATCCAACTTTGACAATCTCCCCTTCTCACATTGCGGGCTGGGAGCACTCATTAATATATGTTCCTAGGACACTACTTAAAATCACCCTCTCCAAATAGTGCAACAATGAATGAATGGAAACCCACAATCTCTGTAAATGTTCATTAAAATTAATAAAATTTAATTTAAAAAAAAACCCCCAAAACAAAACAAAACCAACCCTCTCCATGGTCTCCCAGTAGCATATCCCAAGGGGATTCCTGTCCTTATTTTACTCACCCTCTCCCTGGCATTTGTAAATATTGACCACACCTTCTCTCTCTCTCTTTTTTTCCCCCCTTCTGACTCTGACACAAAAGCCTCCAGGCTCCCTCTTACTTCTATTAAGGTGATTTTTCGGCCTATTTGCTCATTCTTCTTCACCTTCATGTCCATCATATGTTCCCGGTTCTCACGGCTCTGGTCACGACTATGGAGGGAGAGACCACAGACATGAAGCCAGTAAGAAAGCTAGTGAACCACTGAGATGAAGCTGTAAAGCAGGGGAGTGAGGTGAGAAGGACCCACCGATGCCGAGCGGCCGCTGAGCCACAGCAGCGCGATGAGACAGAACAGAGCTGCTCCAGAGGCTGCTGTCACCTCCGTGGAGGCAGATTGTCACATCCCTCTTACACAGAGCAGCCAGCCAGTCAGACTGCTTACCTGTTCAATAGCAACTGAGTGCTTCACCATAACGCCACCAGGGCTCCTAGTGGGAAAATATGGGGAAAAATTGGCAGGACTATTGACCCAAAGGAGCGCGGGTGGCCAAGTGGTGAGACCCGGGGCTACAACCCCAAGGGTATGCAGTTCGAATCCACCAGTCGCTCTGTGGGAGAAGGATGGGCAATCTCCTCCCATGCTGTATTTACTGCCTCTTGAAAATCTGTTGGAGGGCCAGCTGTGAGTTGGATCCAACCTGCCAGCACACAGGAAATCAAAAAACATATTGTAATGGGAAAGTCTGCTGTTAGGGACCTCTCTAAAGTACTCAAGCAACGGTGTCTCTTTGGAGACGAAGGTGCGCCTGATAGAGGCCATGGTCTTTGCTATCACTTGTTATGCATCAGAGAGCTGGACAATGACTAGGGAGGATAGAAGGAGAATTGATGCCTTTGAGCTGTGGTGCTGGAGAAGAGTATTGAATGTACCATGGACTGCCACAAAAACAAACAGAGGAGAGGGTTAAACCAGGCTACTCCTTGGAGGCAAGGATTCTGGGGCTTAGCATGACATACTCTGGACATGTTGTAAGGAGGGACAGGTCCTTGGAGAGGGACCTCATGCTTAGGAGGGTGGAGGGACGGCGCAGGAGGGGAAGACCCTCTATGAGGTGGATTGATTCAGTGACTGGGGTACTTGGGATGGGAGTGTCAGAGACGGTGCGTTTGGCACAGCACAGAGCAGGGTTTAGGGCTGTTGTACATAGGGTCGCTATGAGTCACAGGCGACTCGACGGCACATAACAACAACAACAACAACATGGACTAAACCCTCTGCAGTCAAGTGTATTGCCACTCACAGTGAACCTCCACTGGGTTTTAGGGGCTATGGATATTGATGGGAAGAAACTACCCTTCTTTCTCTTGAGGAGCAGCTGATGGATTTGAACCACTGAGCTTCTGGTTAGCAGCTTGGCATGTTACGCACCAGGTCAGGAGGGCTCCTTGGCAGAACTATATGAGGGCTTATGCACAGAGTGAGAGACAATAGAGTTGCTTAATTATGTACAGATGAACCTTCAGTTGGTTGGATCTTCCTTTGTTACTACAGTGAAAAAACAAATAACTTTCAACTGCCTCAGAAATAGAGATGTCTGAGAATAAGGAGTTTTTACTTTGTAAAATTAGATGAGAAACATTATAGTATAAATATACAGGAATTGCCAACGACTTAGTGGGAAGGAAGTGTGCTGCCAACTCAGAATCCACCTGCTGTTGCTTGGGGGAAAGATGGGCAATCTCCTCAGCTGCAGTTTACTGCCTCTGAAAATCCACTGGAAGATCACCAATGAGGTGATTCTGACTCAACAATGTATCACAGCAGGATATCTATTATAGAAACACTATAACACATGCATATATGTACACTTATGTGTATATGTAAAAGTACAAGAGATTCCCTTATGAAAAAGAAAGAGATAAAGTTCTAACAAATTGTGACATTGTAACCCTACAGAATGAGGAATGCATAGTTTTCAAAGGACTTGAAGGCAAGACAACATATATAAGAAACGGTCCATTGGGTGGATGAGTAGCAGTACTAACTATACTAGCAGAAAAGATATAGAAAAATAATGAAAACAGGAAGATGCTGTCTTCTTTCTGAGATATCCAGGAATTGTGAGAGACATCAAAGGAGAGTTTAACAAAGATGTAAGAATTTAAATATCATGTAATAAAGTAAGACTGGATAAAGGCATATAAGTGAAATGAATGATATATATATTTAGGAAGGAACAGGACGGTAGAAAGGAATTCTGTGAGGGCAGTAGTTAAAACATTCAGCTGCTAACTGAAACATGAATGCTTTGAGCCCACCCAGCTCTGCATGGGAGAAAGACATGGTTATCTGCTCCTGTAAAGAGGAGAGCTGAGCAGCTCTACTTACTGTGAACCAAAACTGACTTGATGGTATCCAAGACCAACAGAGAGTGAGAGAGGAAAGAAATAGTTCTGGAAAAAAACACACAGAACACGTCATTTTATCTCCAGGGAACTTCTGCATTTGAAGTTAAAACTCAGATGTTTGTGGAGGCCAGGGTGATAAGGTCAACCAGGCAGACAAAGCAGGGTCAACACAACAAAGGTGGCTTGTGGCAAAGAGCAGACTGGATGACTCATCTGAGGGAGCAACTCAATTCTCAGCTTAAACTGACAGGTGTCATGAGGGAATATCGAGATGCGTTTCCAGAATTTACTCTTTTCAAGAGAAGTCTCTGAATCTTTCAAGTATAAGATGAAAATATTGATATTTTTAGGTAGCTAATAAAATTAAATACATACGCAGTGAATGGACCCTTCCAGGCTGACCACTTTTCTAACCATAGTAGACACTTCCTGGTGGCTTCAAGGAATCTCTGTACTTTTCTCATTTTTCTGCCTCGGCCTGTCCAAGCCTTCTGACTTCCATGTCCACCTCTTTTCTTGTTCTCCTTTGTGAATGTGTCTAAATGATGTTCAAGACTTGACATGCCTTAAATCTCTGGCTTTTCTTCCCTTGTAGGAAGGTCACATTGTTGTGTTCCTTGTCCCATTTTTACCACTCCCAATCCACATAGAAGCTTTCTGAAAGAACATCTGGACTTCTGCTTGCAACCAAGATAACGTAATAGGGAGAAGAGTTACCCTCATGTTGAAAACAATCCCAAATGTCTCGGAAAGAAGATATGAAAGAGCAACTGGTCGATATACTCACACCTAAGTTGCTCTGGGAAATAAGATGAGCCTTAGACTCACTCTAGCTCACTGCCCTGAGAGTTTTCACAATAAGACACTGAGGTGAAATGTCAGGGAAGCTTTGGTGAGGTCTTTAACGAGGAGATGGAGCTGAGTCTAGCAGGCACAAGCTGTGTAGAGTTCACAGAAGAGACCATAAACGAGGCAGGAGCTCCGCAAAGAGAGAACATTAATAACCTACTAAGAGTTGATTTCTGCGTGTGGTGTGAGATGTGGACCCTGTTTCAGCTTTCTGCAGGTGGAAGTCCAGTTTTGTCAGCACTATTTGTTGAAGAGGTTGTCATTTCCCCATTTGATAGGTTTCATTTTGTTTTGTCAACTACCAGTTGACCTGTTGTTGTTGCTACCAAGCCACAAGTCATAGAGCCTTGGTGTGTCCACTTGCTGTACAGAGGCAACTTGTGGTCGCTGTGAAGCTGAACACTGTGACGATAATGGTTACCCATGGTGGACAGTTTGGTGGCGCTGCCCAATTAAAACAAGCTTGGAAGCAGGAGTGGTATTCACTTCTGTAATAGCTTGTCTCTGGAAACCCTATGAACCTGGAGAGAGGATGAAAGTCATGCAAGTGTCGAGGACTTTCATTCATAGGGTTGTTATGAATTGCCTATGACTTGGTGGCACTTAACAATAACACCAACATAGAGAGCATTTGGCCTAGTGGACAGAAAGTGATGCTACCAAGCCAAAGGTGGGTGACTCTAATCCGCGGCCCTCTTTTCATTGTTTTTGTTCAAACATTCTTCTAGGTCGTATAGCCCTGGTGTGTCCACTTGCTGTACACAGCAATAACTTGTGGCTGCTGTGAAGCTGAACACTGTGACACTGATGTGCCAAATGCGTTAATGGTCACCCGTGGTGGACAGTGTTTGGTGGCGCTCCCTGATTAAAACAAGCTTGGAAGCAGGAGTGGCATCCATTTCTGTAACAGCTTACCATGGGAAACCCTATGAACATGGAGAAAGGATGAAAGTCACACAACTGTCGAGGACTTTCGTTCATAGGATCACTATGAGTGGCCTACAACTTGACAGCACTTAACAAACAACAGCAACAACAACAACAACAACATCAGTTGACCATAGATAGATAGGTCCATTTCTGGGTTCTTGATTCTGTTCCATTGGTCTATGTGCCTGTCATTGTACCAGTACCGTGCTGTTTTGGTTAGTACTGCTGTGTGGTCGGTTCTGAGGTCAGGGAATGCAACCGTTACTATCCAACGAGTATAAGGATGCGAGGTACAGAAGAAGGATCAGAAGCGGGAGGATGGGTGGTGGGAGGGGCTTAATCATAGGGCTGCACAATTTGATGAGTGGAGGAAAGGACACAGATCTGGTGTGAAAGACAATGTATATGGACTCTGTAAGTAAACCAGTATCAAAGAAAATAAAAAATTTTAAACAAGACCTACTAAGAATCCTTCTTCAAGTATTCCATAGATACGGATGGACATAAGCATTCAAGAACATTGCCCATGCCAGCCACTGAGTATTTCCACCAGTCAGGCTAGAAAGCCTCACTGATTAATCAATTGATCAGTATTTTTCTGTTGAACTTGATGCTTCTAAATGAACCACTGTCATTCACTTTAATGTTATCACAGTACCTCAAGATCAAGTAGTAACCTCAAGATCTAGGACCAGACCAGATCTTTGACACAAGTAATGTAAAATATAAAATGCAGGGGAAACTACTGGACAAGTCTCCTGACACCATCTTCAAACCACTTGCTGCTGCCAAGACCCTCACGGTGCATTCTTCCAGAGTCACAATCAACCATTCTCCCCTGCTACTCCCCACCCAGTCTTTGTATGCATTTTCACTCTGAAATATTGCCTTTCCTGCATCATATTAAAATCTCCTTTGTGCCAAAGCTTAGTTTAACTCTGGAGGCTTAATGATAATGAGTTGTGCTGCCAACTCAAAGGCACATTGTTCAAATCGACCAGTTGTTCCAAGAGGGAAAGATGAGCAGTCTTCCTGTGTGACTTACTGCCTCTGACAACCCACTGGAAGGTCAACTGAGTCGATTATGACTCAGCAGTACACAACGACAACTTTCTCAAAGTACTCAAGCTTCACACAAACCTACTTCATTCTTTTGAGGAGCTCTGGTGGTCTTGTGATAAGACGTTGCACTGCAATCCCAAAGGTATGCCGTTTGAATCTATCAGCTGTTCCATGGGAGAAGAATGGGAAATTTCCTTCTGTGCAATTAACTGCTCTGAAAACTCACTGGAAGGTCAATTATGCCTTGGTTCTGAGTCCACAGCATTCAGCAACAACGTAAGGAATTGTGCTGCCAAACCAAAGGTATGAGGTTTGAATTCAACAGTTGATCCATAAGAGAAACACGGGCAATCTCCTCCCATGCAAGTTATTGCCTCTGAAAACCCACGGGAGGGTCAGGTATGGGTCAGTACAGACTCCATGGTAAACAAGAACAATAATACTGTATAATTTGTTATCCTCTAAATGCTTCCTAATTCCTCATGTCAATGAAAACAACTCTTTAGTGTCTTTCAATGTGCTCAGGACAGTGCTGAGCACACTCTAACACTAGACAGCTGACAGTGGATGGCTGTAAATTCGGAAATGGTTGGTATACTTCCATTCATCACTCCACATCTGTTCGGCCGTGTTGAGCTAAATAATATGCTTGTAGATGAATGCTATTATTGTTACTGCAGGATTATCAATGTAATTTTATTACTGTTGCCATTTAATCTGGGTACCTCCCAGTGTCTTCCTTTGCCTTGAGATGTTGTGATGATCTCTTTATTGTGTCCTGCTTTTCCTTTCCTCATGTAGGAACCCAAGATAATACATGTCTACTCTCTACTTAGTGATTATCCTCTTTCTTCCATCCCCTAACCATCAAAGAATGCTTCTGTCTATAGATAAATTTTCCTATATGTTCACTTTTTAATGCTAGTGATCTGAGACAATATTTGTCCTTCTGTGATTGATTTCCTTCACTCAGATTAATGTCCTCCAGGATCATCTGTGCCATGAGGTGTTTTACGGTTTCATTGTTATTTCTTAACACTGAATAGCATTCTGTTGTGTTTATGCACTACAGTTTGTTAGAGGTTTCCAAGGATTACTGCCACTGTGAATAACGCTGGGATGAAACTATGTGTGCATATATCTGTTCCTGTCACAGTTCATATTTCTCTTAAGATATTATGCTCTTCACTGGGTTCAAAGGCTATGATCTGAATGAACACCCAAGTTGACTGGAATAACACAGTCCACAAAGAAAATGTTCTATCTCTATTATGACAAATAGAGACTGGGGTATTAAAGGCAGCCATGTAAAGTGCAACAATTGGTTTCTTTTCCCTTACCAGGTGCAAATAAGAGGAAGAAAAGATATAAGGAAACAGCATAAAGGACCGGTGGATGACTCCACCAACCTGAAACAAGAACTAGATGGTGCTCGGCCACCACTACTGATGGCTTTGATGGGATCACACGTCCTAGACAGAGTGGGAGAACCACACAGAACAAAATGAAAAAGCATCAAAAAAACCAAGCTTATCTGTCAGATAGAGACTGGTGGAACCTGTAAGACTGCAGCCCTCGGACACTCTTCAAATGCGGAGTGAAATCTACCCCTGATGATCACCTTTCAGGCAAACAACTCAGGCTTAAAAATGAAGCGAAACATACTCCTTGAAGTAAGGAAAGGATGAGTGGAAACAGGGAGCCCAAGGAAGAAGTGGGGAAAGTGCTGTTTGTTATACTTAGAGCAATGCAACTGAAGTCACAAAATAAATGTTTATGAATTGTTAGAAAGTAAATTAATTTGTTCTGTAAACTTCCTAACTAACGCAGTCCTGTTGAGTCAGAAATGACTCACTCATAGTTGACCCTTTAGCAAGCTCTCAGAGGCTGTAAAGCAAATGGGAGGAGTTTGCTCATCTTCCTCTAAAAAGAAGCTGGTGGATTTGAACTACTTGCATTTGGGTTGGTAGTGCAATTCCATACCCACTAGGCCATCAGAACATCCTTTCACCCAAATCACAATAAAATGTTAAGAAAATTGTTTATCTAGAGAAGAAAAACCCCAACAACAACAATAACACACACAAAAAAATTATGCTGGGAAATAAAACACCAAACAATTTATATTCAAGGGGAAAAATGTACTGGAAGGCAACGTAAAAGAAAACTTTCTACAAAAGAGTGTAGCTTTACAAAAGTGTGTATAAACTGTTTGCTGGTATTTTTCAAAGAACAAACCAAAATAAATTCAAGTGGAAAGTAGTAAAAAGTAGTCGTAGGAGGCTTACTTATCTATTTTATTTTTAGTCAACCAACTAATAAGCAAATATGGCAAACTAAAAGTCAGAGGGCTGCAGAGAAACCAGAAAAACTGGGCCCTGACCATTTACTTGACTATCCCTGACTCATCTAGATAAATTAGAGAAATAAAACTGCGGGTAACTTCTTTTTACATACACTACCATGGTGTTTCCACCTTCAACTCGCCCACAGTTTTTGAGTCATGAGAAGTATATTTTCATTCATCCTTGTTTCTAAAAATTACAACTATAGGGAAACCCCAAAGGCTGTAAATGAGATTTAGCACTTAGACAGATCTGAACTTCTCAAGAAAAGGACTTCTTTAAACCTGGATGATTCTGAAGAGCTGTAAGTCCAGGAGGAGAAGCTCAGCTGCCCTGGCAGCCGTCAGGAGCTGCGATGGTGGCGAGGCTTGATGAACTCTGCTCCGAGGAGCGCAGAATGGGTCTCGCCATCATCTGGAAATGGACACTGGCTATAGTTAAAAGTGCAGTCTGTGGAGAAGTTATTCTGCTTCACATAATAGGTAAAAAGTTTTGGAAAATTTAATAAAACAAGTCCAAAGACACTGAGAGCAAGCAATGTTCTGATAATATTATTAAATATGTCTTAATTTTTTTGGAGTGTTGTTCAGAATGTATGACCTCATTGTTCTCCGGTCTGTCTTTCTGTATGCTGGGCAATCTCTTCCTGTGCTATTTACAGCCTCTGAAAACTTGCTGGAGGTTCAGCTCTCAGTCTGCTCAAAATTAATGGTACACAACAACAACAACATCACCAACCATAATGTGTCAGAGTATAAAATTTCACAAAGTCCGTGACCATATTCTATAAATTGCTCTGAGCTTGAGGAGAAAACATACTGGATGGCCAAAACAGTTAAAACGCTGTAAGACTGGAAAGGGTGTTCAAGTTGGAAAGAAGCCCATTGGGGGAATATGGACCCACGTTCTGATACTGGGTCTGCCACAAGCTTCGGTGACCTGAGAAAAGTCACAGCCTTTCTGATCTCGTCTCCCCATCTCAAAAGCAGGGGACAGATATAGATTGTACCTTCCCCAGGGACAACTTGAGGGTCAAACGTCATGCTCTAAAGTCATACAAGGATGTACACAGTCATGCCATTAACAACAGATTTTTTTCTTAATAGCCTAGGGAGAAAGATTTTAAAATTTAAAGCAAAATGGTACCTCACACCAAGGAACCTGTTAAAATCAAATATGGTAGGCGGAGCTCTGGTGGCCTACTGGCAAGAAGCTGCCACTGCAATCCCAGAGATATGTGGTTTGAATCCACCAGTTGCTCTGCCGGAAAAGGAGGGGCAATCTCCTCCTGTACCTGTCGGATCTGATTTGACGGTACGGACACACACAAAATAATACTTTTTTTTTTTTAAACCAAATACGGTAAAAAAAACAGCTGGGAATCAGGAGGTCTCAATGATGTAACGAGCCCTGTGAGATCTGCATAAGCCCTTTCTCCTCATTGTTTTCAAATGTCACAGAGAGGGCTCAGAAAATTTCCAAATATTATTTATTTCATCATTCTGTGACTTTTAAATTGCATTTTGAAATTATGCCCATCTTTCATCTGACAAATAAAATAATTTGAAAAATACTGCTTGGTTATATTTGACAATTTCTGTAAATCATACTCTTATCTGAGTCATTTTTTTTAAATTGAAAGAGACCTATTCTTCAAAACATTACAGCTTGTAACAGGGTTGGTTGTAGTTGTGTACTGTCGAGTTGAAACCAACTCATAGCTGATCCTTCAGCGAGTTTTAAGAGGCAATTAATTGCATGGAAGGAGATTGTCCATCTTTCTCCCACAGTGCAGCTGGTGGATTTGAACTGTCTGCTTTTGGGACTTCAATGCAGCTTCTTGCCACTAGGCCACCAGAGCTCTTTAGGTTTGGCAAATGTGAAGAAATATTTTCCTGAAGGACATACAGCAGGATTTTATCTGGCACACACACATTTGTATGCAGTGGAACACGACAGCAATGGGAGGCCTAAAGTCCAAGATGTCTAAGGTCATTAGAGTCATGGTATAGTACGGTAGTAATGGAATGTGACTATGAAGTTAGGGTAAGAGGGACTTTCTATCTATATATTAAGTGACATAGCAACTATTTTAAAAAAAGTGCACCAAGTACATCCCAGAGAGTTAAGAAGATAAACAAATAGGCTCTCACCTGCTGCCCCACACTGTCCCCGCTCACTGTCTGCTCTCACCCACCATCATGGCACCTGTCCCGGCTCACTGTCGGCTCTCACCTGCTGCCATGGCACCTTCCCCGCTCGCTGTCTGCTCTCACCCACTGCCTCACTGCACCTGTCCCTGCTTACTGTCAGCTCTCACCCGCTGCCATCACACCTGTCCCCTGTCTGCTCTCACCCACTGCCTCACTGCACCTGTCCCCACTCAGTCGGTTCTCACTGTCCCTGCTCACTGTTGGCTCTCACCGTCCCTGCTCACTGTTGGCTCTCACCGTCCCTGCTCATGTCGGCTCTCACCGTCCCTGCTCATGTCGGCTCTCACCGTCCCTGCTCATGTCGGCTCTCACCGTCCCTGCTCACTGTCGGCTCTCACCGTCCCTGCTCATGTCGGCTCTCACCGTCCCTGCTCACTGTTGGCTCTCACCGTCCCTGCTCACTGTCGGCTCTCACCGTCCCTGCTCACTGTTGGCTCTCACCGTCCCTGCTCACTGTCGGCTCTCACTGTCCCTGCTCACTGTTGCAGCCCTTCTTTTGTGTTTCCAACACTGAGAATCAGAATGAGGAGTTGGTGGTGGAGTCACCCCCGATGTACCCGACCCTTGGGTGAGCGCCACAATTCTCTACAGACCATGCCCACCAGAGCTCTGAAGTGGCTGCGCTGCTGAACCCAAGGCGGAGTGTTCCTGGCAGATGGCAGCACCAACGGCTCTGGGAGGAAGACAGGCTGTTCCGACCCTTCACAACTTAGAGCTCGGCACCTTGATGGAGGGTCACGATGAGTCAGAGGTGACTCGATGGCAGTGAGCGTGAGTCACATACATCAGGCATTTATTAAAAGAAACCCCACATAAGACAATGGACTGGGTATTCCTTTTCTGGTTTAAATCTTCAAAAGAGACAGTTTACCCACTTACCCCACTTGTTTTCACTTAAAAGTCATTTCAAAGCACATAATTTAAACAAAAATGCATGAAAAAAATAAGTTCTTCACAGTTTAAGGAGCTTTAGTGGCTCAGGGGTAAGGAGTTGTGTCACCAGCTCAAATGTACGAGCTGCTCTATGAGAGAAAGATGGACAATCATCCCCTGTGTGATTTACTTCCTTGGAAAACTCACTGGAGGGTCAGCTATGAGTTGGTTCTGACTCAACGATACATGACAATAACAACCAAATTTAGCATGAAATTATTTAACTCTGTCCTATACATTCTCATGCTCACAGTTCAGCCATGAATATCTTTCTTTGTTTAAAATAGCTAAACTCTTAAAAAGGAGTTTTATGTACCATGTGATATAACTAGGAAACCTGGAGAAACTGCTCTTGAAATTGTCTCACTATCACTTCAAGCCATTTCAGAGGAAAAGTCGCTTACTGTGTCAAGGACTCTGTGCCGAGCCTGAAGTCCTGGACTTTGTCCTTCATGCTTGAGTGCTGGGAAAAAGACAAACAAGCAGGAAACAAAAAATTAGAGAAGACAACACAGTATTGACAAGCTAAACCCCCACCAACTTCCTAGATCAGAAGAAAATATGATCTTACCAAACAAGAAAGTTTACCAATAGAATGTATCCTCTTTATGTGCTATAAAACAAGGAGACAAGTTCTGTAGATAGCTTAGGTATGCCTTATAAATAGTTTTCAAGTGTTTGACAAAATAAGTCAGTTGTGAATCAGCCTAAATTAATATAGAAATTGTTGTTAGGTGACGATGTCATCATAGTGACTGACCCCGTTAACAATGGCTCTGACCCTTACTCTATCCTGAGCCAACCCAGTGTTTCTGACACACCTGGACCCATTGCCACAGTCATTGTGTCAATACATCTCATCCAGGGTCGTCTTCTCCTAGGCGACCTTCTATCCTTCCAAGCACGATGTCTTTCTCCCAAGATTTGTACTTCCTGACAACATACCTAAGGTATGTGAGGTGGAGCTTCAAAAGTAGCAATCCGTCTGAAATAAATTACTTCTTGCCCTTGAAAAAAAAAAAAGTAGCAATCCGGTCTCACCCTCTGCAGGACAGACCTGTTTGCGCTCCAATTCACAAGAACCCTCCATACAACAGAAAACTGGGCTTGGTCCGGCCTCATCCTCAAAATTTTGCTGTGCTTCTGCTCCCTGTTGCAGCCCCTGTACAAGTACATTTAATGGAGCATTGTTTTCTCCTTTGCTGATCCTTTCCAAGTAGATGTACTTTCCCAAGGGGCTAACCCTTCCTTACGACATACCCGAAGTATGAGAGATCAAGTCTTACCGTCTTTACACTATGTGGTGTATCACTCAAGCTCTACACTTATCTTTCAACACCGCATCATTCCTTTGTAATCTTTTTTTTGTATACTCAATATTTTCCATTATAGTGTACAGACCTCTCCAAAGTACCAAAGAACAATGATGTCATATGGACACTAAGGTGCCCCTGATCCAGTCCCTGGTCTTTACAATCACATGCTATGCATCAGAAAGCTGGACAATGACTAGGAATGAAAGAAGGAGAATTGATCCCTTGAGCTGTGGTGCTGGAGAAGAGTATTGAATATATCATGGACTTCTAGGAGAACAAACATGTTCAACCTGGAGAGGGTAAGACCAGGCTGTTCCTTGGAGGCAAGGATTCTGAAGCTTCATTTGACATATTTTGGGTATGCTGCAAGGCGGGATCAGACCTTGGAGAGAGACGTCATGCTTGGGAGGGTGGAGGGACAAGACAAGAGAGGAAGACCCTTGATGAGATGGGTTAATTCAGTGACTAGGGTAATGAGGGTAGAGACAGCAAGATCGGCACAGGATAGAGCAGGGTTTAGGGCTGTTGTACATACGGTCATTATGAGTCGTAGGCAACTTGATGGCACACAACAACAATAATAATGCTGAATAGGTTTTATAACTGAACTGTGTTTATGTGAAAGGGTGCTATGCTGCCCTGGGATAATGTGTCTTAAGTAGGTTCATCATTGTTCTGCCATCTTTCCTATTGAATTATTGTATTACTACACTAACTGCAATATCCAATTCCTTTTCCATGATGCAAAGGTAGCCTAATCCATGTTTAAAATCTGATGAATCCCAAATTAATAAGGGACCTGCATTACAAAGTTATAACACTTATTTGGAAAAGATATATTAAATGCAGACCGAAACTTCACTTCCAAATACCTTGCTCCATCATTCCTTGGTCTCCACAACACAATTTAGGGGCAGTTACCCACGGAAGCAGGAGAGGGAAGAAGGAGGTGACACTCTTAGCCCTTAAAGCTGTTACTCAATCAGTCCAGTCAAACCACCTGTGATCCACAGAGCCAAGACACATGCCTACCATGCTGTCCCCATGCAACTCTCAGAAAGTTGTTTTGTGACTTAGTTTATCTTCATGGTTTAGCCTTGCTTTGGAGAAGAGAGGTAGAAAGAAGAATAAGCAAAGGAAAGATGATAGACTAAAAGACTAGAATCCAGACTTCAGCTTTTTACAAATTCTCAGTGGGGTCTTTAGATTTCAGATGCAGCAAGATTTAAATATGAAAGGCATGTTTAATGGAATGATTTTAAATGCCCCTAGAGACACATATGTAGTGGACATTCTGCTGTCAGGGACCTCTCTGGAGTACTGAAGAGCAATGATGTCAGTCTGAAGACTAATCTGTGCATGATCCAGGCCATGATCTTTGCAAATATATGCTATGTATAAGAAAGCTGCACAATTACTAAGGATGACAGAAGAATAGATGCCTTTGAGTTGTGGTGCTGGAGAAAAGTACTGAATATACCACGGACTGCTAAGAGAACAAACAGGTTTGTCCTGGAGAGGGTGAAACCAGGCTGCTCCTTGGAGGCAAGGATTCTGAAGCTTTGTATGACATACTTGGAACAGGTTGCAAGGAGTCAGTCCTTGGAGAGGGATATCCTGCTTTGAAGGGCAGAGGGACAGCACAAGAGAGGGAGACCTGGATGAGATGGCTTGACTCAGAGACTGAGGTAATAGGGGTAGGTGTGTCAGAGACAATGAAGTTGGCTCAGAATAAAGCAGGGTTCGGGGCTGTTGTACCTAAGGTGGGTAACAGTACAAAACAACAAGAACAACAACAAAAGATACATAGAGATTTACAGATAAGTAAAACCTCATAAATAGCTTTTTAAAAAAATAGAAATGGGCTATGCAAATAATTTACCCAAATATTTCTATAAACTTGAAAACAAAGGTGAAATTATGTAAACTTTCAGTGTTTGTTACCGTAAACACATCAGCTTTAAATAACTTTATGAAAAAGCACAGCTTTGTATCTCCTAATATGCCTTTCTTTTCCATACAATTAACACTCAATGTTTGTTTATAGAGGGGGCTCTGGGGCCAAGTCCTTTCGGAGTTGTGCTGTTAACTCCAAGGCCGAGTATCTCCAGTGGTTGGAATCTACCTGTGGCTTCGTGGGAGAAAGATGGGCAATATTCTCCCGTGTGATTTACAGCCTTGGAAACTCAACAGACGGTCAGCTCTGAGTCATTCTTGACTCGACAGCAATGAGTTGAGTTGAATGCATTTATAACCACTTAGGAATTTTTTTTAAAGTGTACTCTTACTGTTATGTGCTGTTGAGTCAGAATGGATTTACAGCTAGTCCTCCAGTGGATTTTGGAGGCAGTAAATCGCCACATGAGAGGAGTCTGCTCATCTTTCTTTGGTGGAGTAGCTGTTGGATTTTAACCACATACCTCTGGGTTGGCAGAGCACTTCCTTCCCATGTTGTTGTTATGTGCCGTCGAGTCGCTTGTGACTCATAGTGACCCTATGTACAACAGCCCTAAAAACTGCTCTATCCCTTACCAATCTGTCTCTGACACGCCTATCTTTATTATCCCAGTGACCTGATCAATTCATATCATCGAGGGTCTTCCTCTCCTGTGCTGTCCCTCCAGCCTCCCAAGCATGATGTCCCTCTCCAAGGACTGGTCCCTCCTTGCAACATGTCCAAATTATGTCAGACGAAGTTTCAGAATCCTTGCCTCCAAGGAGCAGTCTGGCTTCACCCTCTCCAGGACAAACTTGTGGGGAAAAAGAAAAGTTTTCTACCAGCCACCATGAAGCAAAGAGGACTTTAAGGATTTTAGGAAGGGCGAGCTGCCCTCTCCTGCCCTGGAGAGCTGGACACCACAAGCCCTGACACAGAAAGGACTTTGGGTAGGGTGAGTTGCCTTGGCCTTCCTGGGAATGCCTTAGCAAGAGGAGCTTTCCTGTTAGCCACTGAGACCAGAGAGAAGACTTGAGGAAGGACAACTTGTCCTCTCGTTCCCTGGACAAGTGAGTGCCTCAGACAGGAAAATATTTTCACCAGTAACTACAGGAATAAAAGGTCTTCAGGCGGGGTGAATTGTCCTCCCCTTCTTTAGAGTGTTGAGCTCCCCTACTGGGGGGAAGTCTTCCCAAGACCAGATAGGGCTTCAGACAGGCAAGCTCTTGTCCCCTCCACTGGAGCAGTAGGTGATCCTGCAAAGGTTGCCAGACCGAGGAGCTTTGAAAATCCAAGGCAAGAAAAACTATCACAGCAATGACACAGAAAAAGCAGACTACCTCACTGGCTACATAAAACCAAAGCAAGATATCACCCACAGATGTGATCAAAACACAGAATCAACGGATTTCCTGAACGTGAGAAGTCTGATAAAACTTCCAAACAGGCAATTCAAGAGAACAAGCATTTTCAATTGGTGAAAGGGGAAAAAATAAATAAATAGAAGAATTGGGGGAATCTAGAAACAAAATCCAAGAGGAACTTAAAAGCAATACAAAGCAATGCAGATAAAATCAATTAGGCATTAGAAAACCTAGAAAAACAATAAACAGCAATCCAGATTATTAAGACCCACGTTTCAGAAGCTGTCAGTATGTTGGAGGGAAGGTGAGCAGAACAGATGAGATGGAGCACAGAATCCGTGAAATAGAGATAAAGCTCTTGGCACTGATTTGCTAGAACAAAAAGAAGGACAATGAAGAAAGCCTAAAGTAATGTGGGACACCATCAGGGGGAATAACTGTCACATAACTGGAATTCCAGAACAGGAAGAAGCAAAAAAAGGTACTGAAAAAAACTGTAAAAGGGTTACTAGGAAAAAACTTCCCAGGTATCATTAAGAATAAAAGAAAACAGACCCAAGAATGAAAGAAAATATACCCAAGAAACTGAGCAAAACCAAAAGAGAATAGACTCCTCCCCACAAAAATGCCAAGGCATACCATAGTCAAATTTACCAGAATCAAAGACAGGGAGAGAATTCTGAAAACTGCTACAGGAAAAACTAAGAGTAATTTATAAAGAAGAGTAAATAAAATTAAGTGTCAATTTTTCAGCTGAACAAGAAGATAGTGGAATGAACACTCAAAAGAACACAACTGTCAATACAGAATAGATCTGAATGAAAAGACAGGGTAATGGTGGGCAAGATCCAATTGTGATTGATTTTAAAAATATAATGTATGAGAATGACTGTACAAAACACAATGTGAAAGAACAGTGTGAAACATAATGTATAAACTTTGTAAGCAAATCTATTTAAAAAATAATATAAAACAGAATGTACATGGATCAGTGTATGAAACAATGTAAACGAAAGATTGTAAAAAACAATGTACATGAATGAAACATAACATAAAGGAGCTTTTATATGAAAACCAATAAAACATTTTTTAAAAGAATAGTATACCCAGCAAAACTGTCCATCAAAAATTACAGACAGATCAAGACTATTTCAGAAATACAGAAATTAAGGGAATTTGTGAAAACAAATTTTGATATTTAAAGTAATATTAAAGGAAGTCTTTCCCATAGAGATGGCACAGAAAAGTAGATGCATCAAAGTAACCACCAACAATATAAACAAGAAGTCAACAAAAGGACATAATGAATATGTGAAAGCTGCAAAACACACAAAAGAAATGTTAACAAAATTGAAAAAAGAAACAGAAACATCACGATAGTAGGAGACTTCACTACAACACTCATAAGGTAAGATAAAACCACCAGAAATAAACTCAACAAAGGTTCTGAAGGATTAACCTATACAACCAACCAACTTCACCATTTCCAATAGAGACCATTAGGGCTGCATATATGCCTTTGGTCCCAGTAAGGTCATAATAACATTCAGAAATCCCCCAAGAGAAAGGGACACTACTGTTGCTATGTACAGTTGAGTTGGAACTGACTCACAGCTGACCCTCTACTGGGTTTTCAGGGGCTAGAAACCACATAGGAGGAAATTGCTCCTGGTTCTCCTATGTATCACCTCGTGGATTCAAACCACCTGCTTCTGAGTTGAAAGCACAGCTCCTTAGTCACTAGGCCACCAGAGCTCCCAGAGGATGATTTCGCTGTCTTCTTCTCATGAAAGTGCCTATGATGCTATCTGATCCACTTGGCCTGAAGGCCCTATGGGCAATGCCAGGCATCTAGGTTGCAGCTCCTCAGCATGACCATCTCCCCAAGGCAGCTGCACAACAGCCAGGTTGTCTAGCCTACAGAAGTGGTGAGTGGTGGTGGCTGCAGAAGACTAGGAGAAGGCCTAGCGAGGATAAAGAGGTAGATGCAGGATAAGCAGAGCTGTGAAAATTTAAAGCCTGCTTTTTGGATGGCAAGGGGAAGGTAGGCAGGGAGCAAGGAAAGGAAATCAGGGCCTGAAGGCTGAATGAGAGCCCCTGTGAAAGGAACCTGTGTAGCTTGATGTGGTGCCAGTCAAGGACCTGCTGTGGTGCTGAAGCCAAAGTCTGGGGCAATTTCTCTGCTCAGGAGCAGTGTGGGTCCCAGTCTGATTGGAGTGTGTGTCTCTCTCCTGTACATAACATGGTATTCACACAACAACCAAATGACTTAATGTCCTATTTTACAGAAAGAGACTATTAAACTATGCATACCTATATAAATAAGAAATAATCCCCTCCTTCAAATAATGTTTCAACCCTTTTATTTCCATCCAATGATAAAAAAAGGAATTAAAAGGAAGTCAGACACATTAAGTCATGTTAGGAGAAGCAGCACTTTATACTTTTGCATTTGACCCATCTTCTGTTGCTTGGCCTCTTCCTTCTCCATCATTATTACTGAAGATGAATGAATTTTTAAAATAAATACTTTTACAGTAATTTTCAACATAACTTCAGTGCATTAGACAAATTAGTTGTTTTACTATTCTTGGGTGCTCTCTTCTCCAATCTGGTTTGTGATACCTTCATCAAACTTTCAGGAGCATGGTGTCAATTCAAATAACAATCACTTTCTGAGCACATCTATAAAGTACTGAGGTCAGAGTTTAAGAGGAAATATGATGACTACTGGGGAAGGCAATTACCACTGGTTTTATACACCCACATGCAAAGTCTTATAGACCGCTACACAGTCAGGACAACTACAAGATTACAGCCAGAAGTCAAGTGGGCCTGAAGCAGGAAAGCTATTTCTCTTCTGGGGTGAGAAGAACTTTCTCTGGTAAAATTCTTTGTGTCCACAAAGAAGGCTTTCCGAGACAGACAGGATTCACTAGCTAGGGGAGGATTTGGGTGCTGATATTTTTACACTAGTGTCCAAATTGATTAAGAGACATAACAAAGCATGAAAACTCTTAATCTGCTACACACTAAACTAGCATTCATAAAGGGACAAGTAGTTCAGGACTTATTTTTGACTTGGGTGTCTGACACTCAATTAAGTATACCTTAGCGTACAATTAAGCTACTCTCTATTATCTCCTTTTCTTATCTTCCTTCTATCTTAGGTTTAAACCTCAATTCTTAGAACTCGACAGGGATCTCAAACACTGTCTCCACAAAACAAATATTAAACAGATACTATCTCTCCAAAGCTTACAATGCAGTGATGACAACACAGATGTACCTTGCCTATGAGATAGTAGGTGAAAAATGCAGCAAGAGATACATGATGTATTATAAAGACTGTGGTCATCAAGGTGAATTATACTACAAGATCAAGAAAACAAAAATCCCCATCACTGGTTGAAAAGGCAACATCATGGTTGTTGTTGTTGTTATTGGGTGCTGTCAAGTTGAGTATGACTCACAGCAACCCAATCCTGTCCTATCCTGTGCCATCCTTACAATCTCTGACACAACTGAGTCCATTGCTGCAGTCACTGTGTTAATCCATCTGGTTGAGGATCTTCCTCTCCTTCATAGTCTTCTCTACCTTTTCAAGCATAATGTCCCTCTCCAAGGAATAGCCTTTCCTAGCACTATGCCCAAAGTATGTGAGATGAAGCTTTATCATCTTTCTTTGCCTCCAAGGAGAACCCAGGCTACACCTTTTCCAATCATATCTCATGTTCTTTTGGTAGCCTTCTGCTATACCACTGATTGAAAGGCATCAATTATTTCATCATCATTATTCACTGTCCACCTCTCACAGCATAACAAGTACATGAAAAGACTATGGTGTGAATCAGGTGCATCTTGAGCTTCAAAACATTACTGCTCCACAAATAATCTGGAGAGGTCCTTGACTGAAGATTTTCCCCCAGCAATACGTCTCCTGATCATCTGACTGAGGACTGACTGTGGATCCAAGTAAGATGATGTCGTTCTTTTCTCCATCTATCAAGATGTTGCCAATAGGTCCAGTGGTGAGATATTTTGTTTTCTTGATGTTGAGGTGCAATCTATATTGGAGGCTGCAGCGTTTGATCTTCTGCAGCAAGTGTTTCAAGTCCTCCTCACTTTTAGCAAGTAAGGCTGTATCATCTGCATAACAAAGGTTACTTATGAGTCTTCCTCTAATCTTGATCAATGTTCTCCTTCACAGAGTCTAGGTTCTCAAATAAATTGTTTAGCATGCAAATTGGATAGATATGAAGAAAGGATTCAAATCCAGCACATGCCTTTCTTAATTTTAAAATGTGGAGTGTCCCTTGCTCTGGCCAGACAACAACAGTTTCTTTTTTTATTTTTTTTTTTTATTTTGTGTGCGTGTACCGTCAAATCAGATCTGACTGGTACAGGAGGATATTGCGCCTCCTTCTCCGGCAGAGCATCTGGTGGATTCGAACTCTGTTCCTCTGGGATTGCAGTGCAGCTTCTTGCCACTAGGCCACCAGAGCTCCCCAACAACAGTTTCTTGGCCTAAGCATAGGTTTTACATGAACACAATAAAGTGTTTTGGGATCCCCATTCTTCTCAATGTTAGCCATTTGTTATGATCCACACAGTCAAGTGCCTTTGCATAGTCAATAAAGCACAAACAGACATTCTTCTGGTATTTTTTGCTTTCAGCCAGTATCCACCTGACATCAAAAATCATATCTTGGGTGCCAGGGCATCTTCTAAATCCAGCTTGAACTTCTGGCAGTTCTGTCTATGGACAGTTCTAACCAGATTTGAAGGCAGCATGAAGTTCAAAGTCTTGCTTACTGAAGACAACGAGGATCTAAAGCACTTCAGATAAATATTAAAGATGATACCTTCATTCTAGATTACATCTCAACACAAAGAAAAAAAAAAATCCTTCTAAGTGGTACCAATATGGAACATTTTGATAAACAGAGAAAAGGCCAGAATTTCATTTTCCTTGGATACACAATCAACACTCATGGAAGCAGCAGAGAAGACATCAAATGATGAGATGCACTGAGCAAATCTTGCTGCACAAGACTTCTTTAAAGTGTTCAAAAGCAAAAGTGTCACTTTCATGATTAAGGAGTATCTGACTTCAAGCTAAGGTTCTTTCAACCACTTCACTGACAAGTAAAAGCAGAACAATGAGTAAGGAAGTGAGAACAACTATTGACGGCTTTGCATTATGGTGCTGGCAACGAATACTGACTATAATGTGGGTTTCCAGAAGAACCAATAAATCAATCTATGAAAAAGTACTTAAGTAGACATGGTGAGAGCTTTTCTCATGTACAACTGACATGTTACTGGGAAGGACCAGTCCGTGGAGATGACCATCATACTTGGTAGGGGATGAGTAAAAATGAGCAACACTCTCAATGAGATGGATTGATAGAGTGATTGCAACAAAAAGGATCCAACACACACTGCAAGAATGATGTAGAACTGGGCTTTGTTTTGTTCTTTTGCACTGTGAATCATAACTAGGGCACCTAATAGCAACAAATGCCAATGAATTGAAGGAGAGAAAGAGTTACAGTCCTCACGGTCCTGCCCAATATGTTTTTCTATACTCATCTTCATACTACTACTGCTTTCTAGTCTTACTCTGCAAGACAGAGGTTTCAAATCTAACTCACTGCCATTGTGTAGGAACTAAGCCATAGTCGACTCTCTATTGGCTTTACAAGGTTTTAAATTGAGTTCAAAGCTCCTAGTGGATTTGAACCACTGGAGATGTATGGAGTTTGGCTCAGGAGTGAAATGACAAAATGACTCTCTCTTTGGTTTTAGGTACAACAGTTATAAGGGTAGACACTTTACTTAAAGACCCCTACAGGAATGCAGAGAAGAATCTCTGCTGGCCTAGTTGTAAGGAACTGTGCTGCCAACCCAGAGACAGGTGAGTCCAAACTGCCAGCTATTCTATGAGAGAAAGATGTGCAATCTTCTCCTGGGTGATTTAAAGCTCTGAAAATTCAGCTGTGAGTCAGTTAAAATATGACAGCACATTAAAAAAAAAACAAACCCCAAACAACACACCAAACAACAATATAGGAATACAGAGATAGCATTTAAAATACTAAGAAAGACATATGATTCATTAAGTATAAAAAGTTTAAGGAAGAGTAGTAAATGCAAATCTGTCCCAAAATGCTGAAGTAGATCTTCCATTGTATTCATGGTCTGTGTGGTTGAAAGGCACCTGTAAACAGGACAAGGGTCTTCTCTTCTTATTTTACAGGAAAACTAGACACCCTGATGGTGCAGTGGATAAAGTGTGGGGCTGTGAAGGTTGGCATTTTCAGTCTGCAGCCACTCTGTGGGATGAAGATGAGCCTTTTCCTTTCATAAACTTTCACAGCTTAGGAAACCTGATGGAGGGTCACTAGGAGTCAAAATTAACTTGATAGTGAGTGACGCTTTTAAGCGGAGGAAGATTATGTAAAAATTGGAGGCCATTATGATCATGTCATTGTGACTGCAAAATAATTTCCAAACCAAATACAGTTATGAAACAACTGGCATATAATTACTTTCTCAAGCAAAAGAAACAAATAGAAGTAAAAACCGATATCTAAATGAATGAAGAAAAATTTTATACATCACATTACCTATAGCTTCACACAGCTGGATATATATTTATGTGAAGATTTTTCTTTTTTAAGTAGGATGATGGAGAACTCCAACACCAGTAATTCACTACTTGCAGGAGCATAGATTAACGAAAATATAATTTTACTAAGAGGATCTAAAAAGATAAAGAACTGTCATTTATAGATAAGATGTGCTCTTATCTTTATATATAAATATGTATGTGTGTGCATATGTAATTGCTGCTAAGTGCTGCAGAGTTGGCTGCGACTCAGTGATCTCTGGTACAGCAGTATCAAACAATGAACAATCCTGAGTCATTCTCAAAACCTACGCATTTCTGGTATATTTAAACCCACCGTTGTAGCCATGGTTTCATCTATCTCACTGATGATCTTTTTCTTTTTTTATTGACCTTTTGCTTTATCAAGCATGACGTCTTTCTCCAGGGACTGGTCCTTCCTGAAAACATGCCCAAAGTGGTTCTGAGCTGCAAGTAATTTTGGTGCCTAGGAGAAACTTGACAATGGAGAGATGCAGACTGTCACATCAGAGCACAGGGTGCTTCTGGTATCTAGTGGGTGGAGGTGAGGCTGATGCTAAACACTCCAAAGTGTACAGCACATCCTCTCACAGCAAAGAATTGTTGTTGTTATATAATGTTGAGTCACTTGCAGCTCAGAGCAACTCTATGTACAATAGCCCTATACTCTGCTCTGTCTCGTGCCAATCTTACTGACACATCTATGCCCATTACTCCAGTCACTGAAAAGATCAAGGGTCTTCTCTTGCACTGTCCCTTCATCATCCCAAGCATCACTTTCCTCTTTAAGGACTGGTCTCTCCTTGCCACATGTCCAAAGTATGTCATATGAAGCCTCAGAATCCTTGCCTCCAAGGAGGAGCCTGGTTTCACCCTCTCTAGGATGAACCTGTTTTTGTTAGCTGTCCTTGGTATATTCAATATTCTTCTCCAGCACCATAGCTCAAAGGCATCAATTCTCCTATCATCCCTAGTCACTGTCCAGCTCTCTTGATGCACAGCAAGTAACTGCAAAGACCATGGCCTAAATCAGGTGCACCTTAGTCTCCAGACTGACACTGCTATTCTTCAGCACTTTGGAGAGGTCTCTGACCGCAGACTTTCCCAATGCAATCGTCTTTTAATTTCCTGGCTGCTGGTACCAAGTGTTGATTGTGGAGTCTAGTAAACTGAAGCTATTAACCATCTCAATCTCTTCATTGTCTATCATGATGCTGCCAATCAGCCCAGTGGTGAGAATCTCTTGATTTCCTGGCTTCTGGTACCAAGAGTGTTGATTGTGGAGCCAACCAAACTAAAGCTGTTAACAATCGCAATCTCTTCACCATCTGCCATGATGCTGTCAACTGGCACAACGGTGAGAATCTTTGTTTTCTTGATGTTGAGCTTCAATACATATTGAAGGCTGCAGTCTTTGACCTTCTGCAGCCAGTGCTTCAGGTCCTCCTCAGTTTCAGCAAGCAAGGTTATGTCATCTGTGTAACGCAGATTGTTGATGAGTCCTCCTCCAATCCTGATGTCACATTTTTCCTCACAGAGCCCAACCTTCCAGATAATCTGCATACAGACTGAAAAGGAATGGAGATAGAACACATCCCTGGCATACACCCTTCCCAATTTTGAACCATGTAGTGTGTCCTTGCTCTCTTTTGATGACTGCCTCCTAGTTCAAGTATAGGTTTTGCATAAGTACAGTCAAGTGTTCTGGGATTCTCATTTTTCTCAGAGTTAGCCAGTTTGTTGTGATCCATAGTCAAATGCCTTTGCATAGTCAATGAAAAATAGATAAGACATTCCTCTGGTACTCTCTGCTTTCAGCCAAGATCCATCTAGCATTAGCTATAATATCTCTAGTACCACAGCCTTTTCTAAACCCAGCCTGAACTTCTGACAGTTCGTTTTTGGATAATCTTCAGCAGAATCTTGCCTGCATGTGATATTAACGATATTGTTCGATAATTTCCTCACTCTGGTCATCTTTCTTTGGAATGGGAACAAATATAAATCTTTTCCAGTCAGTTGGCCAGGCGGTTGCCCTCCAGATTTCGGCACAACTTGGTGAGCATATCCAGAGCAATGTCTGTTTGTTGAAATATGTCAATTGAAAAAAAAAAAGAAATATGTCAATTGATACTCCATCAATTGCTGGGGCCTTGTTTCCTTCCAGTCGTAACTGTTAAATGTCAAGGGCTCTCTGGTGACCTTGTGGATAAAGAGTTGTGCTGCCAAGCCAAAGGCATATGGTTCAAATCCACCAGTTTCTCCATAGGAGAGAGAGTTGGGTTATTTCCTCTTGTGTGATATGTTGCTGTTATATGCCATAGAGTCTCCTGTGGCTCATTGCAACCCTATGTACAACAACTCTGAAGCCTGCCCTGCCCTAAGCCAGTCTCACTGACTCTGACTGACCTATCCCCATTGCCCCAGTTTCTGTATCAATTCATTTCATCTGGAGTCTTCCTCTCCTGCATTGTCCCTCCACCCTTCCGAGTATGATAACCTTTTCAAGAACTGGTCCCTCCTGGCTACATGCCCAAACTATGTAAGAAGACTCCTGAAAATTCTAGTCTCCAAGGAGAAACTTGGTTTCACTCTCTCCAAGACAGACCTATTTGTGGTTTTGTTGTTTTTTTTTTAGGTTCATGGTATGTTCAAAACTCTTTTTCAGCACCACAACTCAAAGGCATTGGCTCTTCTATCATCCTTAGTCACTGTCCAATTCTCTGATGCATAGCATGTAATTGCGAAGCCCAGGGCCTGGATTTGGCATACCTTAGTCTCTAGACTTTGTTGCTTCTCAGTATTCTGGAGAGGTCCCTGACAACAGATTTTCCCAGTGCAATCCATCTTTTGATTTCCTGACTGCTGGTGCCAAGAGTGTTAATAGAGGAGCTGAGCAAGCTGTAATTGTTAATAATCTCAGTCTCTCTTCCCTCTATCATGGTGCTGCTCTAAAAACCTGCTGGAGGGTCAGATATGAGTCAGTTACCACAATATGGCAATGACTTTGACAAATGCCAGTAAGTACCAAGGCTAATATGCCTTGAAATAGAGTGCTTGACAGAACAAGAACAATGTTAGGCTGTGAGAGGACAGTCATGCTGCCTGTCAAGCAGGCTGTCTGGTAAGAATTACTTCTGTTTTCTAATGGGCAATTCATAGCCAGAGATGGTTGCTGGGAAGCTCTCCCAAACATATCTTTCACATCTTACAATTGTACAGATTATTAGCGTGATGTTACCTTTACAAACATCATAATGAAGAGCAAACACCCCATTATTCCCGTGGCTTTAGAGATTACAGGGCCATGCAACACTGGTTTGACTCATTACAACATTAATCATTTTATGCCCTTATGTATACTTATTACTCAAAGATTTAATTCTTTACCTGCTTCAGGCAAGTTGGGGTGTGTGTGTGTGTGTGTGTGTGTGTGTGTTTGAGTACAAAATGTTCACTACAGATGACAGTCTCTAAGAGTCATTAAGAATGTTCTATGGAAACTTATGAATGATTTAGTGGAACAACTATGAAATCTTTATTGAGAACTTCTATTATTCTCTTAGCGGAATTTTAATAGGAAGACCTGGGTAAAAAAAAAAAAAAAGAAAGAAAGACCTGGGTAAGAAAATGAGATGTGATAGAGGCTGGGCTGAGAGGCTTCAATCAGTCAGTAACTACTGTCGTTAGATCCTGTTGTGTCAGCTCAGCTCAGAGATTCCAGGCATAGTACAATGAAGCCATGCCTGAGCCGTCACCATCCTCACAATCTCCACTGCACGTAAGCCCACTGGTGCAATCCTGTGTTGAGGGTCATCTTCTTTCTTGCTGACCCTCAAAATTTCACAAATAAGATGTCCTCCTGGACATGTAACACAGTCTAACCATCTCTGCTTCTAAGGAGTATTCTCACTTCTGCTTTTTTCCAAAACAGATTGGTTTGTTCTTTTGGCAGCTCACGGTATATCCAGTACTGTTGACCAACACCACAATTTGAAGGCCTTGGTGCTTTTTCAGTCTTCTACATTGATTTTCCAACTTGCGCACTCTGAAAATACCTTGGCTTAGGTCAGGTACACCTTTGCCTTCAATGTGCCATCCTTGTTCTGGAGTACTTTAAAGAAGTCCCTCGCAGCAGGTCCAATCAGATGTTACTCTGTGTAAAAAGAGCTGGGAAGTGACCCATTCGTCCAGTCTAGTTTTGGGGTGGAGACAATGAGCACTACAGGGAATCTCTCTCAAGCACTTAATTACAGACTCTGGCAAGTACCTCCGTCCTCTCTTCAGTTAAGAAGACAGGCAATCAGCCACTCTAGGGTCACTTCACTCATTAGAGGGATTAAGGATCCTGGAACCTGGACTAGGAACTTCCTGGAACCTGCTACTGGGGGGAAGAGAAAAAAAGGGGAAAGAAACAAAGCAGGTATGGAGGCACATAGTCTAAACACAATGGCTAAGGTGAGGGTGATAGGGAAGAGAACAGCCAAACTGCTCACCAAACCTGCCAGAGTTAAGACTCAATGAGCTTCCCTCAAGGTAGGAGAAATTCTCATGAAATGCTGGAGGCTTTTAGAGTTCCTCTGTGGTGGTTCCCAGGGTTATGCTGCCACACGACTAGGGTCCTTCCCCATCTTGTAGAACGTATGATCTCTCTAAACTCAAGTCTACTAAGCACAACTGAATCTTGAACCACATGGATTTGAGTTGTGTGGGTCTAGCTACACACGGATCTCTCCCTTCTGTTGCTAATGGAGTGTTTTCAAAGGTTATGAAGAGCTACTTAAAACACTACGTGGCGCGAATCAACTGTAGGTGAGCAGTTCATCTCTTCAGGTGATCAAGTAGCAAAGTAAAAAGTGATCCTGTGGATTGTTGGATTAAGGAGATGTAGCCCCTAACTCCAACACAGATTCCACTGTACTTTCAAAGGCTAAAGACGTAACATTACTACACAATTATTATTCTCCATTAAAATATTACCAAAACAAATCATGGTGAAAGAATACATACATATAAATGCTATCTTCACCCAGATTCTTCATCGGACACAACTAAGTTCTTAGGCTTTAACCTACTTATCAGATAAGATTTCAAATACATATCTGTCTTTGATATGTACAAAGATCCAGGTCATCGTCTTGGCAATTACTTGCTATGCATCAGAGAGCTGGGCAATGACCAAGGATGACAGAAGAAGAACTGATGCCTTTGATATATAGAGCAGGGTTAGCATTCACAGCTAATATGCATAGGGTCACTATGAGTCCACAGAACTAACAACAACAACAACAGATTAAGAAAGTAAATGTCAAAAATTTCTGAAAATTTGTTTTTATTGTGGTTTTTCAACCTGTATGCAGAGCAGATTATCCGAGAGGCTGGGCTCTATGAGGAGACGCGTGGAGTTAGGATTGGTGGAAGATCTATCAACAATCTGCGTTATGCAGATGACACAACCTTGCTCGCTGAAACTGAGGAGGACCTTATGCACTTACTGCACAGGGTCAAGGACTGCAGCCTTCAGTATGGACTGAGGCTCAATGTCAAGAAGACAAAGATTCTCACCACTGGACCAATTGGTAGCATCAGGATGGATGGTGAAGAGATGGAGATTGTTCACAGCTTCAGTTTGCTCGGCTCCACGGTCAACACTCTTGGCACCAGCAGCCAGGAAATCAAAAAACATATTGTGATAGAAAGTCTGCTGTTAGGGACCTCTCTAAAGTACTCGAGCAACGGTGTCTCTTTGGAGACGAAGGTGCGCCTGATAGAGGCCATGGTCTTTGCAATCCCTTATTATGCATCAGAGAGCTGGACAATGACTAGGGAGGACAGAAGGAGAATTGACGCCTTTAAGCTGTGGTGCTGGAGAAGAGTATTGAATGTACCATGGACTGCCAAGAAAACAAACAGATTCATCCTAGAGAGGGTTAAACCAGTCTGCTCCTTGGAGGCAAGGATTCTGGGGCTTCGTCTGACATACTTTGGACATGTTGTAAGGAGAGACAGGTCTTCGGAGAGGGACATCATTCTGGGTAGAGTAGAGGGACAGCGCAGGAGGGGAAGACCCTCTATGAGGTGGATTGATTCAGTGACTGGGGTAATCGGGATGGGTGTGTCAGAGGCAATGCGATTGGCACAGGATAGAGCAGGGTTTAGGGCTGTTGTACATAGGGTCACTATGAGTCGCAAACGACTCGACGGCACTTAACAACAACAACAAAAGTTTAGAAAAAAGTTAAATTTTGATTCATTCATTGTTGCGCATTTTCCTCCTACCCTCTACAGTTCACTTTCCTCCCCTCCACTAGTTTATTTACAAAACTCATGTATAAATTCGAACAAACTCTTTCAATTTCCCTTACCTCCCCAGCCACCAACTATCCAACTCTATGATTAATCCCCCCTTCCCCTTGCACACACACATCCCTCTGCTTCCAGCCTCTCCCACCCCTCCTGGATCCTTATATTCATTCTACAATAATGTTTTTATACAGTATTTACCCCTGTGTGACTGAGTGAGTTCACTCAGCATAATGCTCAATCCCTCCCAAGTTACCATCTCACTCCAGTAAGAGTGGCAAAGTTTAATAGGGCAGCAAGTAATAGATGTTGGAGAGGATGTGGAGAGAAAGGAATTCTTATACATTGTTGGTGGGACTGTAAAACGGCGCAACCATTCTGGAAGGCAGTTTGACGCTTCCTCAAAAAGCTGAACATAATAATCCCCTATGAACCAGCTATTTTACTACTTGAAATATATGCTGAGAATATTAGAACTGAGGCACAAACTGAGATTTGTATACCAATGTTCATAGCAGCATTATTCACCATCACAAGAACATGGAAACAGCCAAAAGGTCCAACCACAAACGAATGGATTGAGAAATTATGGTAATTCACACAATGGAATACTATGCAGCACGCAGGAGCAATAACTTTGCTTTACTAAGTGGTCCTTTTAAATAAATCACTTCTGCTCCATCCTCATTGTAGTCTTTTAATAAACTGAACAACTAGGGTATATTCACAACAAAAGGATAGGATGAAGATTGCACATCATTTGTAAAGTAAGAGAAACTCATGCATTGAAGGTAATGTCATTACTGTCAGCTGTTTTTCTGAGGAGCTGAGAGAATCATGAACATGAAATTTTGTGCCTGTGTGTTTACCTGGAAGGATGACCTGATCATTTTGGGTTCTTTGCTTTCGTTTTGGGTTAGATGAGAAAAGAGCTAGTCCTGAACACAAGTGGAGATATAAGTGGTTTAAGTACAAGACTTTTAGAATTCACTTAGGCTCCTCTCACTCCTAATGCTTCGTATCTGAAAACAAAAAAGTACGCTTCTCACATGAAGAGATGTGGAGGCTTTCACAGTGCAGTAACAAACCCTCTGTGTATTATTTAGTAAACAGAGTTTTAGGGAACATATGCAAAGCACATCATAGGATGTGATTAGTAATCTGTCCACATTCAGAGAAATTATCAAGCATTCACGTGCATGATCATTACTGTAAGTCTGGTATTTATATAAAAACACTGGCTGTCAGTGTTGAAACATTGCTAGGAGGTATTTTTCTACTTTTTGTTCCAATTTGTAGACATTAAAAAAGAGACAGAAATTGAGCATTTTTAGGAATAAAAACCCTAAATTGGTCCTAATTTTAAGAATTTTAAAATAAATAATAAAAATGATAAAGAGATATTTTTAGATCATAAAACTGCTAAAAACTGGAATGGTTGGTGCTAATAAGGAAAGCTGTCCAATATATCCTGTTGATACACCAAAAACCCTCCACCAACACGTGGATTCTGACTCACAGTGACCTTCTGCTGGGTTTACAAGGCTGTAAATCTTTAAGGGAGAAGGTCGCTCATCTTGCCCGTGAGGAGTAGCTGGTGCATGTGAACCACTGACCTGACCGGCTAGCAGAACTATATGTAAGACATTACACTATCGGAGCTCCCGAGGCATTGATGATAGGTGAAAAAAGACTATGAGGAGCTTGATTCTAGCCTCATAAAAACAAAGAATAGATTAATGAATAAACATTTGCCCCAGTTACAGCCAACTTAATGACAACTCACAATTAAACAATAACAAGAAGAACAAATATACGTATGTGTAGAAAACATTACGTATAAGATAGACAAAAGTGAGAAGAAGGCTAGAAGAAAAAAAGATATTTTTTTTATACTACTTGTTCTTAGTTGAATTGTTTTTGTACCATGAGAATTTATCTGTTTTATTGCAGGGCAAAGAAAAATAATTAAAAATAAAAAAGAAAGTAACTTTAGTAATGAAAAATTTTTTTTAAAATACTCTTGGCACCAGTAGCCAGGAAATAAAAAAACGTATTGTGATGGGAAAGTCTGTGGTTAGGCACCTCTCCAAAATACTGAAGAGCAACAGTGTCTCTGGAGACTAAGGTCCGCCTGATACAGGCCATGGTTTTTGCAATCACTTGTTATGCATCAGAGAGTTGGACAATGACTAGGGAGGATAGAAGGAGAATTGACGCCTTTGAGCTGTGGTGCTGGAGAAGAGTACTGAATGCACCATGGACTGCCAAGAAAACAGAGATTCATCCTAGAGAGGATTAAACCAGGCTGCTCCTTGGAGGCAAGGATTCTGGGGCTTCGTCTGACATACTTTGGACATGTTGTAAGGAGAGACAGGTCTTTAGAGAGGGACATCATGCTGGGTAGAGTGGAGGGACAGCGCAGGAGGGGAAGACCCTCTATGAGGTGGATTGATTCAGTGACTGGGGTACTTGGGATGAGTTTGTCAGGGGCAGTGAGACTGGCACAGGATAGAGCAGGGTTTAGGGCTGTTGTACATAGGGTCGCTATGAGTCGCAAACGACTCGACGGCACATAACAACAACAACAACAACAACAAGAAATACAGACAAACAAAAAAACCCGATAGATAGTGCCAATATTCTTTTACTATTTACAAGCTTGCAGCATATTTAGAAAAGCGTTCTGGAGTGATCATGGAGGAAAACATTTTTCCTATCCTCACTATCCTGTGGCTTTAAGAGTTATTGATTAGGTTGTGGGTTCTGTGGTCTGTCATGGGAAATAACTAAGTCAAGATTCACCCTCTCTTTATGCCCTGGAAGGAGAAACAAAGACTGCCATCATCTACCAACAAACACTGCAATGAGGAGACGAGATGCTGGGAGGTACCTGGCACACACAGCAACAGAGCAGGTGTGTTCCACTTGGAAGAACTTAGGTGATTCAGCAGCTGCCAAACTGTTAAGGGGTGTAATTTTACTTTTTATTCTATGGATTGAATAGGAATAATCAAAAGAAAGAAAGAAAATTGTTGAAGATATCTTCTCTTTTTTTCCTTTTAAGAAAAAAAAAACCCCAAAAAACTAACAAAATAACCAACAAACAACCAAACAAAACAGACAATATAGTTCAAAACACGTCCACTGGAAGCATACAATGAAACCAAAATCACACAAGGATGTAAAAGAAGTCATTTTGATGCAAAATGTGGGTAACTATGTGAATAACAGCTGTCGAGTTCACTAGGTGGCAGAGGTAAACGGTCCAAGCTGATAGAGGCCTAAGGTCTCATGTTCTTCTAATGAACAGTGTCATTCTGAATGTGTCTCATCACCTTTTCTGAATCTTATTTTCTTCATCTATAAAATGAAGGAGGTGACTAGAATCACCAGGGACTATCTCTAACATGTCAAGCATGACACCAAATCTAGGGTCCCAGGGATCCAGATTCTAGAGTCTTGGCAGAAATTAGTTTTCTCTCTCTCTCTGTTAAGCACATCTTATTTATGATAATAAAAATGCCATTACAGATGAAAGTAAGCATCTCGTAGAATTTGTGGTATGTTTAAAAGGCAGGATCTTGATAAAAATCAAACTATGTATATTTTGATAAAGGAACTAAACTTAAGAAACGCAGCTCTGCCAGGTGCTGAGGAAGCTCAGTTACACATTTCTCAAGGGGCTGGCTGTTGGCTTCATGACTCACAAGTGGCAGAGAACAGACACAATGCCCTAGGGCCTTTTAATGCTTTTAGTATTAATGTTTTTAGGGACTACTTTTTTACATGCAAAAATTTTTCGCAGAAGAAAGATGGGCAATCAACTCCCATGAGAGTTATTGCCTCTGAAAACCCACTGGAGGGTCAGCTGTGGGTTGGTACTGACGCTATAACTTTTTATATAAGCACAGAGTTTTCACATACACATTTCCCCTACACAGAGAAGTAAAAACATTAACGCTATAAGATGTAGTCCTGAGGGGAAAACATCATATAGAATTCTATTCTAAGAAAATGAATTCAAACCAACCAGATCAAATCATGATCTTCAAGAAATCCAGGTATCTTAAAATTGAAAGACTAATCCAAGTGCCATTTTCTACAGAGAATTTGCTTTACTCCCTTGTCCAAATGGACCTGCATTCTCTGTAGCTTCCGTCGTGTTGCCTATTTTATTTTTCAGTGTTTTGGATGCCATTTCTTCAAGTTCTTTTAGATTCATCAGAACTACAGTTTGGGTAGCAGTGAGACTGACCAGAAGCAGATTTCTAAGGTCAAGCTTGATATGTTAAGAAGTGGTTGTTTGCTGAACCAAGAGGCACACAAGAGGAAAGGCCAACGAAGATGAAAGGAAAACTATCAATCTGCAGTCCAAACTAAAACGACGCTGCGGTGGCTGTGCTGCTGTGGTGGCTGTGCTCCATGCATGTGGAGATGTGGCAGAGAACAGGAGAACTGGGCCATCTTGGAAGTAAAGAGGTCTTACTCATACAACACAGGTCGCTCAGGAAAGAGGAAGGGGCACTGCCAACTTCTAGCTGACGATTCAAATTCCCTATGTCAATGCTATAAATGTTGGTTTGTTTTTTTTTTTAGGTTGTAAAAATAGATTAGCATCTTTTTAAACTCTTAGTATAGTATTAAATTACAAAAACAGCAAGTACTTCAAAGGCAACTTTTACCCAAAGTCAAATTCCTTGCTAATCTTTCTGCTGTATCCCCATACTCCCTTGGTAAAATGGCACATTATAACTTTGCTATATTTGAAACCTGGCATTTTACTGAGCAGCTTCCACCCCCCCCCCCCACAGTTCCTTTAAACATAGACTGTTTGTTCTCACATGCCCAACTGTGATCTCTGGAGCCAGGAGTTAACTGTGACCTCTTCTTTGCTCCCTGCTGCTCATCTGAGGAACAACGAGGTGCTTCCACAAGCACCCTCCACTCCTTTCTGCAGCTGCTACCTTTCCACTTGTGGTCACTCTGTCACAATAGTTCTCAAGGTTGCTTACAAGTGAGAATGACATGGGAAGTTTTAGAAAGCTACCTGTTCAGGTCACAGTCCAAACCAATGAACCAATCTTTGGGGGCAGGGACAAGCACCCAGGGTTGTTTTTAATTCCTGGGGTGATTAAAACGTGACACCAAGGATGAGAACCTCTGCATGGACACAAGAACTAAGACTTCAACATACGTTCCAGTTTTCACTCCATCCTAACTCCTGCAGTCACAGTTGGCAATTTCAATGTCCCAGAGTTCCACCTGTCCAACATTATTGATCCTAGTTGCTCAATTGTAATACGTCTTTGCTCTCAACTCTGAGTATGAGGTCATACTGGGCAACATTTTGTTTTGTTGTATGTTGGTACGCTGGGAGCTGGTGTTAAACAAGGGAGCTCTGGTGGCTTAGTGGTAAGGAGTTGCACTGTCAACCCAAAGGCACGTGGTTCAAATCCACCATCTGTTCCTGAGACAGGCAATTTCATCCCATGCAATTAAGCTTCTGAAAACCTGCTGGAGGGTCAGCTATGAATTGGTTCCAACTTTGCAGTATATTACAACAGTAGTGTTGAACAATAATTTAGCTTCAGTTCTTATATACTCTCTCTGTGAACGAATCAGCCCCTGGAATTGCTTACTGTCTGAAATATTAAACAAGTATAAGGTTTTCCAGCTTTAACTCCCTATTTCCAGCTTATTAACTCCTTTTAAGATGTCATGTCTACACAGGGTAACTTACTGAAACTTAGCTGAGAAATTTGCTTTCCAAATTTGTTCTGGTGGCCTGGTGGGTAAGGAGCTGTGCTGCCAACCCATAGGTAGGTGGTTCAAATTCACCAGCTGCTGCATGGGATAAAGACAGGCAATCTCCTTCCATGCAATTAATTTTCTGAAAACCCGCTGGAGGATTAGCTATGAGCTGGTTCCAATCTGATGGCAATGAGTTGAGTTTGTATTTTCGAATTTTATCGTTATTTCACACCTTTTCTAAATTTGGTTGAGATTTCAGGGTTAAAGACTCCAATGCCTTTCTTACTCAAGTTATTCCAGACAATTTCACAACACACTGAACTTATCTGTACATTTGCACAACTCACTCAACTTATCGCACATTATTTTATCCTCTAAGCCTTTGTTCAAGCATTGTTGTGTCTAGAAGCACATCTCAGGGCAGAATGAGAAGGTTGCTATCTGGGCATTCTCAATGTTTAGTGTGTTTACTTTTATGACAGTCTCTTGCATGTCTGTTGGAACTGACCACTTGAACATGCCTCTGTAAGCAGCCTGCGAGCCCATCAACGACAGTGCGTGGTCTCCTCCTGCTTCCCCCAGTGGGACTACACAGAGCGCTCCATGTGATAACAAGCTCAGTAAATAGTTGTGACTTAATGATGTGTGACAGGGTAAATACTGAAAACTTTGTCATGACACATTATCTAAAAAAAAATCCCATTAATTTATGACAACTTAGTAAATGACAAGTTATTTAATCTCAGGCAAGAGCTAATGTCACAAAAATTTAATAAACAATATATATGATTATACTATCTACCTACTCCAGTTGCAACTGTTGCAGTTATGTGCCATTGGGTGGCCTGTGACTCATAGTAACCCTACGTACAACAGCTCTGAACCCTACTCTATCCTGAGCCAGTCTCACTCAGAAACAACTTCCCCCTTTGCCCCAGTTACTGTATCAATCCATTTCATCTGGGGTCTTCCTCTCCTGGGCTGTCCCTCCACCCTTTCGAGCATGATGTCCTTCTCAAAAGACTGCCTTACCATGTGCCCAAAGTATGTGAAATGGAGCTTCAAAATCCTAGGTGAAATTTGGTTTAATACCCCTTCAGGATAGATTTATTTGTTTTCTTGGCAGTCCATGGTATGTTCAAGACTATTCTCCAGCACCACAACGCAAATCCTTAGTCACTGTCCAGCTTTCTGATGAATAGCAAGCAAATGCGAAGACCATTGTGTGAATCAAGTGCATCTTAGTCTGTAGACTGACACTGTTGTTTCTCAGTAATCGGGAAAGGTCCCTGACAGCAGATTTTCCCAGTGCAATCTGTCTTTTGATTTCTTGACTGTTGGTGGCAAGAGTAATTATTATAGAGCCAAGCAAGCTATATTGTTAACAGCCTCAAACTCTTCCCCATCTATCATGGTGCTGTCAATCGTCCCAGTGGTGAGAATCTTTGTTTTCTTAATGCTCCGCTTCCATCCATATTGAAGACTACGGCCCTTGACCTTCTGTACCAAGTGCTTCAGGTCCTTCAGAATTTCAGCTAGCAAGGTTGTGTCATCTGCATAACGTAGGTTGTTGATGAGTCTTCCCCTAATCCTGATGCCTCATTCCTCCTCATAAAGCCCAGCTTCTCAAATGATCTTTTCTGCATATAGCTTGCAAAGGTATGGAGATAGGACACATCCCTGACACATTGGCTTCCTGGTTTTGAATCTTGCGGTGTTTCCCTATTCTGTTCTGAGGACTGCTGCTTTCCGAGTATAGGTTTCCCATAAGCACAATCAAGTGTTCTGGGATTCCTATTCTTCTCAGAGTTACCTGCAATTTGTTGACTTTGCATTTAAATGTAAATTTGTTACTTTCATTAACTTTGCATAGTTAATGAAACGCAGACAGACATTGTTCTTGTACTCTGCAGGTGAGTTGATTTCAAGTCACAGCAACCTTAGAGGACAGGACAGAATGGTCCCATAGTGTTTCTGAGAGAGCAAATTAAGTGCTCAGTTTCTCCCACAGAGGAAGTAGTCTGAATCACCAACTTTTTGGTTAGCAGTCTTAACCCACTTCACAAAGAGGGCTCTGTGTGATGATGGCTGCTGTTGTGTGTACCGTTGAGTCAGAACCAACTCATAGCTGACTCTCCAGTGGGTTTGCACCAGCAATAAACTGTACGGAGGAGACTGCTCATCTTTCTCAAATGGAGTACCTGGTGGGTTCAAATTGCATGTCTCTGCACTGGCAGTGCAATTCCTCATCACTAGGCCCTCAGAACTCCAAATATGATGGCTGTTGTTGTAGTGTACCGTCTACTTAGAGCCAATCCATAAATGACCCTCCAGCAGTTTTTCAGAGGCAGTTAACTGCACAGGAGGAGACTGCCCATCCTTCTCCCATGGAGCAGCTGGTGGCCTTGAACCATGTCCCTTGGGATTACAGCATGGCTTCTTGTCACTAGGTTACCAGAACTCCTTTATGTGATGGTAGAGCATTTATTAAATTTTTCCACCAAAGTGCTACTAACATCAAAAAACACTGATTGATATTCTTGAGGGATCTAATAATGCAGACACCACAAACCCGACACACCTGTGGGTGATACTATATCCACACTTACTGCTTTGATGTAAAAACATTTAAAATGACAAGTACAAGGAATGTTCCAGGAAGGTGGAACATTTATCCTGTGGATTTCAACTCAAGATTGCAGTGAATGAAACAATAGTAGAAAGGAGACAGTACCAAATTTGAGTCACAAATTACACCTGGGTCCTGCATCGCATCACATCATCATGGGACATGCTCTCAAACCTGAGCCTTGTTCTTCCTTGTGTGGAAAACGACAACAGAAACATTTGCCTTATATGTGTCACATGATTGGTGCTAGAACAAATGAAAAACAAACAGTGGAGAATTCTAAGCATGAAGAAGAGGGTAATATTTTATTCTCAGAGAGTGAAAATCAAAGTATAATACAATTTATATCCTTGACAATACTTACCTTTAGAGAAGCTGAAGAAAGTTTTTCTATTTTGCTTTTCTCCTTGGGGCTTGTAGGAGGGGATCTCTCCTTTATCTCTGGAGGTAGCTCTTGATATAGTGCTGGAATTGAAAAAAAGAAAAAGAAACCATTGACATAATCACATGGATACACACTTTCCACGGAGAAAAGAAACCAACAGTTGGGCAAGAGTTGCGAAATGAATATTAAATTCCTTGGTAGAATAACTATCTACCCTCAACTTGTTATAGCAACTTTTGTCTTAGATGATGTTAAGACTAAAGAGTACTGTGTTCTTAGAAGAGCCTAACTTAGGACTGGAAAGTTCTGCTAAGATTTCAGAAATGGAGAAGGTATCATTTTCACTTATCAATGGGGCATGTACTAGGCAACTCTTGTTGGCCTAGCAGTAAGAAACTGAACTGCAATCTCAAAGAAGTGTGGTTCGAATTCACCAGCTGCTCTGTGGGGTAAGGATGAGCAGTCTCCTCTCACGCAACTTACTGCCTCTGAAAATGAGCGGGTGGGTCAGTTAGGGGGTGGTTCTGACTAGACAGTAAACAACAACAATGGGGTCACACAGTTGCTTATTTACTTTATTTAAATCCACTTCTACTGGATACTTGCTATATGCCAAGTTACCTGCCTGGCACTTGTGAGAGAATAGGGGGAAGACGAAGAGTCCGTGTGTGCTCTCAAGAAGTTTAAGGTCTGCTCCGAGAGACCGTGCTCACAAAGAATTAACACAAAAGAGAACAGGAACAATAAGAAAGCGTAATAACAACAGCAAATTCTGAAGAGGGAATGACAAATTCTTATCGTGCTGTATGTGTCAAATTCTGAAGAACAGGTTGCTGTATTGAGAAAGGGTAATTTGGAAAGATGGTAAGAAAGGAATAAGCACGAAGTGAGAACTATGTATCTTTCTTGTTGTTGTTGTGTACTGCAAAGTCAGAACTGACCCTCTGTTGGTTTTTAAGAGGCAGTCAATTGCACAGGAAGAGATTGGTGGTGATAAATCCAGTGTCGCATCTGAAGAGGAATACTTGAATTTTTAAAAGGCTAAAAAGAAGATGTATAGTCAGGAAATAGGGAAATGTGTTAACTGGGAAAATCTGCAGTTAGGGACCTCTCCAAAGTATTGAGGAGGGATAATGCCAGTTTAAGGACTAAGCTGCTTCTGATTCAGGCCATGGGCTTTCTGAAAACTTGCTACACATCTGAGAGCTGGACCATGAGTAAGGATGACAGAAAAAGAATTGATGCCGTTGAGCTGTGGTGTTGGAGAAGAGCAATGAACATCCCATGGACAGCCAAAGGAAAAAAAGAGATATGTCTTGAAGATGGTGCAGCCAGAGTGCTCTTTGGAGGCAAAAATGATGGGGTTTTGCCTAACATATTTTGGACGTGTTGCTGGGAGGTGCTGGTCCTTGGAGAAGGACACGATGCTGGGAAGTGTGGAGGGTGGGCAAAGGAGAGGAAGACCCTCAAACAGGTGGACTGACACAGTGACTGCTCCAATGGGCTCTTGTGTGTCAGGAAGAGTGAGGATGGTGCAGGGTACAACAGGGTTTAGAGCTTTTGTTCACAGGGTGGCTATGAGTCGTGCTTGACTCAACAGCACCTAACAACAACAACATCAACAAAAAGATCTACTTTGGCTGAATTACCTGGGAAACTCTGAGTTTAGAGAAATTACTAAAATATAGTTGATCAAAATTCTAAACTAAGATTACAAAATATATTAATGTGAGCTTTTTCTATCTATGGGATGATTTTACTATTACGTTATCGTATTGAAAAGAGTACTATTTTTTATGATTGAGGGAAATTGATCATGTTTTTCTTTCCATTAGCTGAAGATTCAAAGGGGGTAAGACCTTTACTGACAATGAGGTACCAACTCATTATGCTGTGTTGATCGATTAGAAGACAGGGCTCGGAATTCAACAGTAGAAATTATATTCCTTTACGGGAACTCTCAGAGCATTTACTTTGCATATTTGAATTAATAGCAAGATAAAACATGATTCTTCTGACGATGTTTAGAATGGAATATGCTGTTGACTGTCATTCTTTTCTTTAAGTAAAAAGGTGGGTGAGTTTTTGTTACATTCAAGTAGGTAGGACAAAAGAGCAACGGAAAATAGCCCCCAGTGAAGTATGAGGATTCAGTCATTATAGTTTTGTGTGATTTTTTTTTTAATTTTTTTATGCCTCTTAGAAGGTTTACAACAAACAGTAACTGATGACGAAAGAAAACATCAATTCCTCTAAGATTCAATGAGGGGTAATGGTATCTAAGGAGGGTCACTCTCTGAGACAGAATAATTTCTATGTGCAGCCAAAAGGCTATTATTAGTAGTGTGATTATTAGAGAGCGAAAAACTCTGAAGTTCAACCTACCAAAAATCAAATATCTACAGTCTCTCAAGATGTATAAGCTACTAACCAGGTTCTAAAGGTCAATCACTTAATACTCTTCTAACAGGGAGTAAACAACCTTTTAATATTGTCACACAAGAAACATCTACAAAAATTTCACTTGCATGTGAAAGGGACAATGGATTCTAATTCCTGGTTAAAGTTGCAGGTATAGCTCAGGGCAGCTATGAAGGAACAGAAAGCTCCTGATTTAGACAGAAGCTAACTCTCCTGAAGCCCAGCTATTGATCTCACAGAAGAGCCATCCCTGGAAGGGGTTAGGAAGATGCCAATCCAGAGGTTCAGAAGTTTAAAGGGTCCGTTTATGAGAAATGACTAAGATGCATACATACACCTACACTGTAATCCAACTGTTTCTTCTTTCTTTGTCTGCAAGAAGTGACCAGCCCTTGGAGAGGGATATCATGCTTGGGAGGGTGGAAGGACAGTGCAGGAGAGGAAGACCCTCAATGAGGTGGATTGACTCTGACTGCAGCAATGGGCGTAGATGTGTCAGAGATGATGTAACTGGCTCAGGGTAGAGTCGAGATCAGAGCTGTTATACATAGTGTCTCTATGAATCTCAAACAAATCAGTCGCACAGACCAACAACAGCCACCACCTTGCCCTAGTTTTCTCCACTATGCATCCTTTTTTAAAACACAAATAAAACTTTGCTAGGGTAATGAGTCATCAGTCAATTACCACTGGAAGAAAAAGAATTAAAACACTGGCACAAAAGAAATGAAGAATTTTGTTCTGGGAGAGATAAATGGGCCATTTTAAGAAAACAGCACTTGGGAAGGGAGGCATCTGTTGTAAGAGGCAAAGGAGCTGAGGAAGGAGCTGCCATGAATTTTAGGGAGGGCACATGGGGACAAAAAGGGGAAGTGAGTGGGCACCAGGGACAAATGATGTCTAGCTCTGGGCCTAGTGGAGAGGAGCTGCACTGCCAAACAATGGCATGTGGCTCAAATCTACTAGCTGCTCTGCGGGAGAAAGACAGGCAATCTCCTCTCATACAGGCTCTGAAAACCCACTGGAGGGTCTGCTATGAGTCCGCTCCAACAACAATAGCAACAGTTTACACCAGTATTTACGGGAGAAATTCTTTCTCCTTGCCTCCATCAAAATGCAAATTAGCTCAGTCATATTTTCAGTTAAGTGGGGTTTCAGGGGCCCCTCTAATTTTGTTTACAATAATTACTTCCTTGCAGAAATAAAAGACTTAACATTGAGTATTCAAAGAGAGCTTCTGAGGTTAAGACTATATTTTAAATCATTACTGTGTTAATACTTCTAAAAGAAAGTTTAGAGATGATAAATTTATCTCAACTTCCTCATTTATTAGAGGAAACTGAGGCACAGCAATATGACTTGCTGTGCTTTCCTGTCCTTGGGGGAGCTCTGGTGGCCTCCTGGTAAGAAGTGCTGGCAACCCAAAGGTCTGTGGTTTGAAACCACCAGCTGCTCTGAGGGAGAAGGATGGGCAATCTCTTTCCATGCAAGTAACTGCCTCTGAAAATTCCCCAGAGGGTCAGCTATGGTGGTTCTGACACTGTGGTACATAAATAACAACAACTACACTACAACAACCCTGTCAAGTTAGGTGCTGAAAGAATGCATTCTTCGGAAGCATGGCTCCCCGTTCATGAGAGTCTTTCAGCTATTTTCTTTATGTAAGAGCCTGTCTTCTCTATTAGTTCTATGAAGCTTTGGTAGCAGCCTGTACTATAAGTCGGGCTGCTAACAGAAAGGTCTGTGGTTCAAATCCATCAGCTGCTTTGTGGGGGACAGAAAGGCTGCCTCCTTTTTAAAAGATCTACGGCCTTGGAAACCCCAATGGTAGGCTGCCTGAGTCAGAAATGATGCCAGTGGGTTGAGTTTGGTTTACACGAGCTCTATTTTTATCTCTCAAGCTCAAGGCCTTGTAATAAAACTTTCAGAAACTTTTATTTTTAATTTCTTTCTCTAGCTTCCTTTCCCTCCTACTAATGAGGCCTCACGGCTCACTTACTTTGGAATGAGACGGAAATTTACAGCAGTTTTGTTTCAGGACTGAAATAGAAAAAAGTAAAAGAGAGGGAGTAAGGGAGCAGAGTTTCTTAAGATGCCTTTAACTGAGAAGTTGCCATGGCAAGAGAAAAGCTGACAACACTGTGCATGAAGCACATGGCAGAGCAAAGGGCAGGTTCCGGGGATGAAAAGTCAGTGAAACAAATACCCCAATCACTGAATGTGACACCCTGCTAGTATACTAGTATCTCCTCCTCACACTGACTCATTTATGTGTCATACGGAGGAAAACATAAGCAAAGGTGAGAAAGACAGTAAGTGAAAGGGTGGGTAGAAAATGATAAGATCTTGGACTATAGAGTTACACCGTATTAGTAACGCAGAGAGGGAGCATAAAACTTACTTTCACTAGCCACATGATTAGCTGGAAAGTAACCTTCCTGTCCCTTCCCTATGCTGCCATACCACCAGTCTTCATTATCTTTGAAAAACACTCGGATAATGTCTCCGCGATGGATGGTTAGTTCATCTGATCGATTCGCCGTGTAGTCATAAAGCGCCACTACCTAGGAGAGAGATAAGACCACCACAGCTTTATCACAACTGTACCACAGAGAAAACCCCCCACATTCACTTCCTCTTGTCAAAGAGCAGCTGAAACCAAAGCAGTACTTTGGTAAGTCGGAGGCTGTCTCAAGGTTTGCTAATGGGATCAGAGGTGGTGGGAACACAGCAGGAGAAGCAAGATAAAAGACTGTGGGATTGAGAAATGGTTAAGCACATTCAACACACTAAGATTAGCTTCAAAATAGCAGATGTTAATTTTTTAAAGTAAATTACTTGTGAAGCAAATTTTAAAATTAAAAAAAGCTCACACACCATTCACTTTCTTAGAAATGTTTTATACTACTTTTAGATCCTAGTCTCTGTGCTATGCAGAAGCATCTGAAAAAGAATTCACCAAAATATCAACAGTTTACAAAAAAAAAAAGAACAAGCAGGATGGAATAACCTGACTGCATACTTCCTTGTTATTGACTTATTGTTAATATATTTTCTTGAAATCATTTCACCATAAGCATTTTTTATAATATACTACATAAATATTTTGATTGGCTTTTTCCAAATACTTTTTTTCTTTCCACTGTTTTTGTTATGATGTGCCATCTAGTCGACTATAACTCATAGTGACCCTAAGAACAGTATTTTCTGAACCTTGCTCTATCTATCCTGAGCCAATCTCACCATTTCTGGCACAACTACCCTCACTGAGTCAATCCATCTCATTCAGGGTCTTTCTCTCCTGCACCGTCTCTCTCTACCCTACCAAGCATGATGTTCTTCTCCAAGGACTGGTTCCTCTTGTCAACATCCAAAGTACGAGACAGAGCTTCAAAATCCTTGCTTCCAAGAAGCAGCCTGGATTCACCCTCTCCAGGACAAACTGACTTGTTCTCTTAGCAGTCCATGGTATGTTCATGACTTTTCTCAGCACTCAAAGGCACCGATTCTTCTTCTGCCATCCTTAGTCATTGTCCAGCTCTCACATGTAAAGTAAGCAACTGAGAAGACCACTGTCTGCATCCAGCTCACCTTACTGACAGTGTTGCTCAAGAGGGAAAATCTTTCTATGACAATCTTCCTCTGTGTTGCAATGGTAATTACTGTATTTATTGTTTGTTCTTTTAAAAATTCCCAATAAAAATGATAGGACATTTTTTCTTTTTTCAGAAACAAAAGAATGTAACAACCCCTTTAACACAACCTATTAAATGGTCATAAAGAAAGCGGAACGCCTCCAACTCACTGGAGGTGTGATACACTGTATCAAGTAGGACACAATAGTACACTAAAGAGTAAATTTCTGGATAGGGTACTTTCTAGAGACAGTACCTAGGGCAGGTTTTGTAATCAAGCATTAGCTAGCAAAGAGAAAAAAATGGGTCTCACAGTCAGATTACACATGCGTGAGAATACAGAGGTGAGAAACCCAGAAGAGTTCAGTTTTGGGGGAACATGGTATTAGAAGTTAGAGCCTAGTTAAAAGGGTACAGATATGAAGGCTAAGGGAGTAAGTGGAGGATAGATCAGGCAGATTGAGTTTAAGGAGTCACATTCAGTGGTACGGGCACAAAGGGAACATGGGAGGCTTTGAAGCAGGTTATCCCATTATAGTGCACAAAACTCTTTCTGGTATTTTAAAATGTACCGGACAATATTTATTACCACACGCTATGTACTGGGCAATCTTAATTGGGTAAGTTCACCCTCAACGAGATGGAGACACAAGGGTTGCAACAACGAGCTCAATGGAACAATGATTATGAGGATGGCATGAGATCAGGCAATGTTTTGTTCTGTTGTAGATGGGGCACTAGGCGTTGGAACTCATTGAACGGCACCTAAAAAGGACAAGTTTCAAACTAACTGCTGTCACTATATAGTGCAAAGCCAGTATTATTCACATTACTCATTTAATTCAAGCATGCAATGCCTATGGTACTACTGAACACAGTCCCATTTCCATGCTATCCACAATGTTGCTTAAGGTTTACAAATCATTATGACTCTTAGTATGTGATATCAAAATACACTTATGTGAAAACAAAACTTCTTCAAGTTCTTCCTTCCTCAACCCTGTCTCCCTTATTTTCGTACATGGCACCACCTTAGAAGAGGAAAGCTAATTAAAACGTGCTGGGTGCCTGCCACGTACCAGCAGGCACTACGCTAGTGGACTACATCTGTTACTTCAATGGACCCTTGTGATCATTTTCCTGAGGACACATACTCTTGTTCCCATCTTATAAATGAGGAAACTGATGTTCAGAGAATCTGAATGACTTTCCTAAGGTCAAGTAAGTGGTAGAATCAGACCCTAAGTCCAGTTTGGTTTTTCACCCTCTCTCAAACGAGATACAAACCATGGTCGCCTGGAATCAGACATGGGGAAGAAGAAATAGAGAAGAAAGAAAAATGGGTAGGAAACTGATCATTCATAAAAGATGAAACACATTTTGAGTTAGTGGTACTTAAGCAGTCACTTAATAGTTGGTGCCAAAGGCCCAAAGTGCGTCATTATGCCATGAAAAGCCAATGAAACTATGTGCTAGTTCGTTTCTGTTGTTACGTGCTGTTGACTATGACCCATGTTGTTGTTGTTGTTATGTACCGTTGAGTCATTTCCGACTCATAGCGACCCTATGCACAACAGCCCTAAACCCTGCTCTATCCTGCGCCAACCGCACTGCCTCTGACACACCCATCCCGATTACCCCAGTCACCGAATCAATCCATCTCATAGAGGGTCTTCCCCTCCTGCGCTGTCCCTCCACCCTCCCAAGCATGATGTCCCTCTCCAAAGACCCGTCCCTCCTGGCAACATCTCCAAAGTATGTCAGATGAAGCCCCAGAATCCTTGCCTCCAAGGAGTAGCTTGGTTTAATCCTCTCCAAGATGAATCTGTTTGTTTTCCTGGCAGTCCATGGTACATTCAGTACCCTTCTCCAGCACCACAGCTCAAAAGCATCCACTCTCCTTCTGTCCTCCCTAGTCATTGTCCAACTCTCTGATGCATAACAAGCAATTGCAAATACCATGGCCTGTAACAGGCGCACCTTAGTCTCCAGAGAGACACTGTTGCTCCTGAGTACCTTAGAGAGGTCCCTAACAGCAGACTTTCCCATAGCGATACGCTTTTTGATTTCCTGACTGCTGGTGCCAAGAGTGTTGACTGTGGAGCCGAGCAAACTGAAGCTGTGAACACTCTCAATCTCTTCGTCATCCATCCTGACACTGCCAATTGGTCCAGTGGCGAGAATCTTTGTCTTCTTGACATTGAGCCTTAGTCCATACTGAAGGCTGCAGTCCTTGACCCTTCACAGCAAGTGCATGAGTTCCTCCTCAGACTCATAGCAACCCCATAATCAATAGATCTGAACTCTGCCCCATCCTGTGCCATCGCCACCATCTCTAGCACACTTGAGACCACCATTACAGTCACTTTGTCAATCCACCTTGCTGAGGGTCTTCTCCTACACTGACCCCTTTACCTTTCCAAGCACGATGGAAAGGACTAGCCCCTATTATTTTCTCTATTATCTCAATTCTGTTATTGAAAATTTACTGCCCATGTATGTGTGTAGATCTACTTCTAGCCTCTAATCTGTTCCTCTGACAGTCACACTCATATTCACAAACACCCTTTTCTAGTCACAATGCTGGTTTGAATATCCTACGATTATAGACTTGCACTCTACAACACGGATTACTTTATCATTATATGTAAGCATTAACATTGTGCACCACTAAGTCAGAACTGACTCATGGCTGACTTCCAGCGAGTTCAATCACATAGGAGGATACCGGCCCATCTTTTCCCCACAGAGTAGCTGGTGCATTCAAACCACATGCTTTTGTTACAGTAGCGCAGCTCCTTAGGCCTAGGCCACCAAGCTTCTCTAAATGTTAACATTAGGTAGCATAGTTCTTTTAACCTTGTTCTTCTTTTACAAATTTATTTTTGCCAGTTTAGGGTTTTGAGTTTTTTTCTCCTTTTATTTCCATGCACCTTTTTACAAGCATCTTATCAGTTTTTTAAAAAGGTAGTCTGCTAGGATATTGATCCAGATGGCACTGACTCGACAGAGCACTTTGGGGAGAAAGACATCTTAAGTATTGTTGTGTCCTCCACTTTAAGACAGGTCTTCTATGAGCTGGTGACTGACTGGTAAGTAGCTGTCCTGCTAACCCCAAAGCACATGGTTTGAATCCACCAGCCACTCCACAGGAGAAAGAGGAACAACCTCCTCCTGTAAGACTGCTTCCGAAAACCTGCTGGAGGGACAGCTGTGAGTTGGTAACATACCTAACATTCTATTGTGTGTCACTGCGTTGGAACGGACTCACAGTTGACGCTCCAGCAGGTTTTCAGAATCAGTCAATCCGACAGAAGGTGAATGTTCATTCTTTTTCCGTGGAGCAACTGGTGGATTCGAACCATGTGCCTTATTAGCTTTCTCCAAACTAGGTTTTGACAATGACTTCTTTAACTATTTTTTCTATCCACTGTCTTTTCAATACTTCCTTGGACTCCAGTTGTGTAAAGCTGGATTGCAGATGGAATTATCTACTGTTTTTACAACAGAAATATCACATTGGTGGCCTTAATGAACAGAAACATATTCTCTCACAGGTTCAGAGAATAAAGTCCAGATTCATTATTCTGGCTCCAGGGTGAGGCTTTCTTTCTCTGTTGCCTGTGGATAAAGATGCTAGTCTCTTTTAGCAACTGTAGATCTCTTTTAGCATTTGTAGGTCTGGCATTCCTTGAAGGGAGTGAGTGGTACTGAGGTTTCCTCTCGGCTCATTTTTTTTCCCTTCTAATATGCTTGTTTGCAAATTCTTATCATCTGTCACTTCTGTATTTGCTTTTATTATTAGTATTTCTTTTGATTATGGATCATATTTTCCTGGCTCCCTCAACCTATGTGTAGAACAGATTATCTGGGAGGCTGGGCTCTATGAGGAGAAAGGTGGGGTCAAGATTGGTGGAAGATCTATCAACGATCTGCGTTATGCAGATGACACATCCCTGCTTGCTGAAACTGAAGAGGACCTGAAACACCTGCTGCAGAGGGTCAAGGACTGCAGCCTCCAATATGGATTGAGGCTCAATGTCAAGAAGACAAAGATTCTCAACACTGGGCCAACTGGCAGCATCAGGATGGATGGTGAAGAGATTGAGATTGTTCATAGCTTTAGTTTGCTTGGCTCCACAGTCAACACTCTTGGCACCAGTAGCCAGGAAATTAAAAGGCGCATTGCCATGGGAAAGTCTGCTGTTAGGGACCTCTCCAAAGTACTGAAGAGCAATGGTGTCTCTCTGGAGACTAAGGTGCATCTGATACAGGCTATGGTCTTTGCTATCACTTGTTATGCATCAGAGAGTTGGACAATGACCAAGGAGGATAGAAGGAGAATTGATGTCTTTGAGCTGTGGTGCTGGAGAAGAGTATTGAGAGTAGCATGGACTACTAGGAAAACAAACAGATTCACCCTGGAAAGGGTTAAACCGGGTGGCTCCTTGGAGGCAAGGATTCTGAGGCTCCGTCTAACATACTTTGGACATGTTGTAAGGAGAGACTGGTCCTTGGAGAAGGACGTCATGCTTGGTAGTGTGGAGGGACTGCACAGGAGGGGAAGGCCCTTTATGAGGTGGACGGATTCAGTGACTCGGGTAATCGGGATGGGTGTGTCAGAGACAGTGCGACTGGCACAGGGCAGAGCAGAGTTTAGGGCTGTTGTACATAGGGTTACTATGAGTCGCAAGAGACTCGACGGCACATAACAACAACAACAGTGGAGTTGGTGGAATGGCAACCTCCCCAAAACATATCCATGTCTTAGTTCCTGGAACCTGTGAATATGAATGTATTTGGAGAAAAAAGGATCTTTGCAGATACAATTAGGAATTTTGAGATTCTTTTGAATTACCTGGGTAGATCCTAATGCAAGCACATGTGTTTTTACAAGCAAAACACCAGAAAAGAGACATGGAGGCAGAGAGGAAAGGTCACGTGAAGACAAGGGGCGACACTGTGCTCAGCCGTTAATCAAGGAACTCCCCAAAGCACATAAAGCTTAAAGAAGGGATGTTCTTCCCCTGTAGCCTTCAAAGGAAATGCAGGCTCGTTGACACTTTGATTTCAAGCTTCTGGCAACTGTGAGGAAATAAATGCCAATTGTTTCAAAGTATGAAGTTTGTGGTAATTTGTAATGGAAGCTTGTGAATTTTACTTCCTCTTACTGTTGGCGAGTGTTGGCGAGTCGGAACTGACTCACAGCTGACCCTCCAGTGGCCTTCTGAAGCTGTAAATCACATGGAAGGAAAATGCTCATTGTTTCCCAGAAGGGCTGCTACTGGTGAATTCCTTTGCTTCATTAAGTGCTAGATATTCTTGTTTGCTTTAAAGCATGTTTGATTTTACTTTGGCAAGCAGGTTCTTGAGATGAGTTTGGCCCTTTACAGGATTGCTTGTGAGCTTTGCTGGCACGCGTTCACAAAGCCTGGATGGCACTGTCCATGGAGTGGTATGCCATCATTCACATCCATCCACAGCTCCATGGGAGAAAGATGTGCAGCTGCCTCCTGCTGAGAACTTCAGCTCTGGAAACCCAACTGAGGGTCGCTCTGAGCCGGAATCCATTTGGTGGCCGTGAGGCAGTGCACAGTCAGAGCTGTCTTCAGAGCCAATTTAAACCCATTAATCAAGGCACGACCATCTTGATGCCTCATGTATTAGGAGGAGTCCCTCTCTGTCTGTCTTCTGATTGATGATGGTTCTTCAGATGAGCATTTAAACACTTGAATGCACTCACTAAAGACCCCTGGAGCTGTATCAGCAAGCTCCTCTCTGCTGCTCTACCCCACAAATTCCAAACCTTTGGTCCCACCTCTTCTGGGCTCCCTTTATCAGGCCAGAATCTGAATTCTCCCTCCAGGCAGTAAGCTGGGACAACTGTAGAGAATCAACCTTAGTTATTTGCTTTCCCATCTCTCAGGGAATCATAGTCTGGTTTCATCTAAAACCATTGTGATAAGTATTTTATCAAGGGTTTTTTAGAAACTTATGGTAGGAGTTGGATGATGCAGTAGGATGATGAAAAAAGAATTATACCTTTGAATTGTAGTGCTGGGGACATACTGAATATACAACAGATTGCCAAAACCATAAACAAATCTGTTTCCGAGGAAGTGCAACATAGTGCTCCTTAGAGGCAAGGAAACTGTCTCACACACGCTGGGCGTACCGTTAGGAGAGCCTAGGGAAAGGACACGATGCTGGGAAAGATGGAGGGTCGCCAAGCAGAGTGAAACCCTCAAAGAGAGGGCTGACATTGTGACTACAACAACAGGGGTTAGCATGACTGAGATCGTGACGGTGGCACAGACCAGGGTAACATTCCGAGCTGTTCCTAGGTTTTAGACGGTTGCTAGGAGTTGTAGTCACCTCAACAGCAAGGTCATGGTAGGAGGGCAATTCTAGCAACCTTGCTGATTTCTTAAGTAGGTTAATAAAACCTAAATTTAACTCTTCTTAAAAGATTTATTATCTTGGGGTAGTTAACTTTTGAGGATGGTCCTCATGAACCCTATTTCCAGATATTCATGATTCTGCATAATCTCCTCTTGAATAGGGTTATTGTTAGAGGTGTTGAGTTGCCTGCTATTCATAGCGACCGTATATGACTCCAACACACCTAATCCCACTGCCTCAGTTATCATGTCAATCCATCTCATCTGGGGTCTTTCTCTCCTACCCTATCGCGCCACCCTTCCAAAAATGATGTGCTTCTCCAAGGACTGGTCTCTCCTGACAAAAACCCAAAGTATGTGAGATGGAGCTTCAAAATCCTTGCCTCCAAGGAGAAACCAGGTTTCACTCTCTTCAAGATAGATTTTTTTTCTTCTTGGTGACCCATGTTCAAGACTCTTCTCCAGCACCACAACTCAAAGACATCAATTCTTCCGTCACCCTTAACTACTATCCAGCTCTAGGATACACAGCATGTAATGGTGAAAACCAAGACATGAATCAGATCAGGTGCACCCTAGTCTCTAGACTGACATCATTGCTCTTCAGCACTCTGGAAAAATCCCTGACAGCAGTCTTGATTTCCTACTTCTGCCAAGAGTGATGATTGTGTGGAGTCAAGCAAGCTGAAACTGTTAACAACCTCAATCTCTTGAACATAGAAGTGGCCAATTCTAACCAAGAAACTATGAAAAATGATGGGCTATTACTCCTATGATGATGTTATATTGTTGTTGTTAAGTGCTGTTGACTACAGCATGATTCATAGTGACCTTATGAACAAAATATCTTAACCCTGTTTTATAACTATTATTGTTTCTCTAATGTTCATAAAGTTTCCAAAGGCATACTGCTCAGGAAGTGGATGCCAATCCTATTTCCAAGCCTGTCTTCATCTGGGAGCTCTACCAAACATTGTCCACCATAGGTAACCATTACGGCATTTAACATACCAGTGGTACAGCAGTTAGTATCGCAGCAATCAAAACTTATCTCATTACAGCAAACTGACAGATCAATGCTGTGCCACTTAGAAGAATATTCTTCCCAAACACAGAGGGTCAGACCAATGGACTTTTATATACGAAGGCCTGCCAACCAGGTCCTGAAAGACTTAAACAAGAGGCTTTCAGCCCACAGCTGATACATAACTACAGTAAATCCCAAAACAACCAGTTTATAACCAACTTTCAACTAAAACAAGAGAATCTATCCTCCAGGATCCAAGTGCTTCACACATAAAGCCTCCAAACTGAAGACAGGTTATATCAGGACTTGCTTTAAAGACTCTCTGTGATGGCTTGACAAATTAGGCAACTATGTTGGAGAAAGACATATCCCTTATAGGCATGGCACTAGAGACATTACTGCCAATGTAAGATGGATCTTGGCAGAAAGCAGAGAGTATCAGAAAAATGGCTGTGTTTCATTGACTATGCAATGGTGCTAATTAAAAGGTCTGCAGTTCAAATCTACCAGCTGCTTTTTAAAAAAGATGGGTAGTCTCTTCCCATAAAGATGTATAGTCTTGGGATCAAGGGCTCCTTTGAGTCTGAACTGACTTGATGGCATTGGGTGGGATTTGCCTCCTCAGCAAGTGATCCAGTTGGACTTAATTAACTCTGCTGTTCACCTCCCCTATACCATCACAGGAAAATGCCTTTGCATGTGGAAATTCATGGTTATGTTATTGCCTTTATTGATTATCTTAAGGGAGAAAATGATTATTTGTAATTTTAAGTTAATTACTAACAACTATTGCCAATTATGCTATTTAGAAGCTCTTGAATAAAGGCTTATGTTAGGAATTAAATCTTATAACTGAAACTTAGGTAAATTTATTTCTCCTGAGAAACATGGTACACTGATTTTTATCTTCTGGGAATTATTTAACTCATAATGTTACTTTCTCCATTGTTTTCCCTTTGGGCATCTTTCGGCTGGTAGAAGACTTGGAGTACTTATCAATGACTACAGCCTTCAGTATGGCCTATACATAAACATAAAGAAAACAAAAATCCTCATAATCAAACTGCTAAGCATCGTAATAAAAAAACAGAGAAAGAGTGAAGCTACCCTGAATTTAATTTTACTTGCATATGCAAGAAGCAACTTATGAGCAAGAGGCAATGGTGATAAGAAGGAATTGCAGACTGCTTTGAAGGACTTGGCAAAAAAATAAAGCCCCAGGAATTGATGAGATACCAACTGACGTATTTCAGCAAACAGATGATGCTCTTCATGTGCTAACCAAGTTGTGTCAAGAAATCTGGAGGACAACTACTTGGCCAACTGACTGAAGAGATCCATATTTATTCCCATTCCAATAAAAAAAAAAAAGATGACCAATTATTGAATAACATCACACATTAGCAAAATCCTGCTGGAGATTTCCAGAAAAGACTTGAACAGTACATTGACAGAGAACTACCAGAAATAAGAGCTGGGTTTAGAAGAGGTCATGGCACTAGGGACAGTATTGCCAATGTAATATGGATCTTCACAGAAAGCAGAGAGTACCAGAAAAATGTCTGTCTGTGTTTCATTGACAATGCAAAGACATTTGACTGTATGGATCACAATACATTGTGACTAACCTTGAGGAAAATGGGAATCTCAGAGCACTTGATTGTGCTTATATGAATCCTATAGTTGGACCAAGAAGCAGTGCTCAGAACAGAACAAGGAAACACTGCATCATTCAAAATAAGGAAAGGAATGTGTGAGGGATGCATCCTGTCCCTATACCTTTCCAATCTGTATGCAGAACAGATCATTCGGGAGGCAGGGCTTTTTGAGGAGGAGTGTGGCATCAAGACTGGAGGAAGATTCATTAACAAACCTACATTATGCAGATGATACAACCTTGCTTGCTAAAACTGAAGAAGACCTGAAGCACTTGCTGCAAAAGGTCAAGGACTGTAGTCTTCAATATGGATTGAGGCCTAACATCAAGAAGACAGGGATTCTCACCAATTGGCAGCACCATAATAGATGGAGAAGAGATTGAGGTTGTTAACAATTACAGCTTGCTCGGCTCTGCAATCAACACTCTTAACACCAGCAGGAAATTAAATGAAGAATTGCAGTGGGAAAATCTGTCGTGGACCTCTCCAGAGTGCTGAAGAGCAACGATGTTAGTTTAGAGACAAAGGTGTGCCTAATCCAGGCCATGGTCTTACTTGTTATGCTTCAGAGAGTTGGACAATGACCGAGGATGACAAAAGAATAGAGGCCTTTGAGTTGTGGTGCTGGAGAAGAGTCTTCAATATACCATGGACTGCCAAGAAAACATGTAGGTCTGTCTTGGAGCAGGTGAAACCAAGTCTCTTCTTGGAGGCTAGGATTATGAAGCTCCGCCTCACATACATCAGGGATGTGGCCAGGAGAGACCGGTCCTTGGAGAAGAACATCATGCTTGGAAGGGTGGATGGACAGCGCAGGCAAAGATAACCCTGGATGAGATGGATTGCTACAGTAACTGGAGCAATGGAGGTTGGTGTGTCAGAATTAGTGAGACTGGCTCAGAAGAGGAAAGGGTTCAGAGCTGCTGTACATAGATAGGGTCGTTATGCATCGTAGGCAACTCAACCAAAAACATTCTGTGACAGGTTTGGAAGCAGGAGTGGCATCCACTATCTAAATAATATGCCTCCAGAAACTGTATGAACTTCGATAAATGTTGATGGTTGTAGAGGGGCTTTAGGCCTTTTGTTCATAGGGTTGCTATGAGTCATACTCTACTCAACGGCAATTAACAACAACATGCAATTAACACCAATGGAAGCAGCAATCAAGATATCAAATAAAATTCTGTACTAAAGCAAAAAGCTCTTCCTTTTGTTCCTTTTAAATACTGTCTTTCCCTTAATCCAACTTATCCATTTCATAATTTTTGTCTCCTTATGCCTTCCCTTCTTTATCCTTGTGAACTATCCAAAATTGATTTAGTGTATAAACCTTTCCACACCTTTTTATATTAGTGGTCTAGACCATAATTACTCTGTTGTGACTGACTTATGTTACTCCACTAATTTGTTCTAGATTCACTAATATTGCACTGTATTTAACAAATTCTTCATCATTTCTTAGTCATGCACAATACTGCATTGTATGCACCAGGGTTTTTTGGTTTTGTTTTTTGCAACTATCTGCTGATGACACTTATGCTGTTTTCAACTCTAGGCTAGTATAAATAATGCCCCAATAAATGGGTGTGAGTATGCCAATTTGTATTGTAGCTCTTATTTTTTTTTAGGATACATATCTAACAGTGGGACTGCAGGATCAAATGGTATTTATATTTCCAACATTTTAAAGAAGAATCAAATTGCTTTCCATCATGGATCCAACATTTTACATTCCCATTAGCCATTTTGAGAGTTCCAACCTCTCCACATTCTCGCCAGCAGTTGTTGTCTGATGTGTGTTTTGAATGAGATTTTTTTTTTCTTCCCCATGGAGTTAAGTGTATTTACAAACATAAGCAGAATGCTCTGTGTTCATCAGAGTTTGAACCATTCTTTAGAGGCCGGATGCTGAAAACACTCTTCTTGTCTGTTTCACAGAAGAATGGAAACATTCTTATTTCTTAAGCACTTGGTATCTTACTATAAGAAAAGATGCAGCAAATCCAGACCCAAAGTATACAGTCATCATTGTTAGAAACTTCCACTTGTTTTCCACCGAAAAAGCCACATTCTTCCCTGGGTTCTTATAGTGACTTGTACAGATCATAGACATGGTGAACCTTCAATTTTTGCTGAGGAGCAGTTAATGATCCTGAACACTTCTTCATGTGTTTGTGGACTTCTGAATACCTTCTTTTGTGAAGTGTCTATCTTGTAATTGGGTTGTCTAGCCTGTTTATTGTTGAGGTGTTGGCATTTTCAATCCATTTGAGAGGTGAGCCTCCTGTCAAATGTCTTTTCCACAAGAAGCTCCATTGTTCATAGGTGAATGAACTTATTTCTGGGTCCGTCATCCTATTCCATTGGTCTATGTACCCACCATTGTACTAATATCGTGCTGTTTTGATTACAGCAAAGATCTCTTTAAAGTATTAAAAAGCAAAAATTACAATTTGAGGATTAAAGTGAGTTTGATTCAAATTATGGGCCTTTCAGTTGCTCATATGTACAAGAAACCAGACAATGAAAGAATAAAGGAAAAGAAATTCTAGTTCCAGGTGGAAATATTGAACGTACTACAACTTTCCAAAGAATAAACAAACTTTTCTTGGAAAAAGTATATCTAGAGTTCTTGGAAGTGGGAATGGTAAGATTTCATCTTATGTATTCTGGATGAACTATTAGGTGGGACCAGTCACTGGAGAAGACGCCACAGTGGGTAAAGCTGAGGGTCAGGAAGGAAAGAGGAAGATTCTTGGTGGATGTAAGGATAGGTCAAGTGTAGCAATGATCACAAGGCTGGTTCAGTGTTGTCTTGGACAAGTTTTAACGCCTGACACTTTGTTTTCTTCTGTATAAAATAGGAAAAAAAAAACCTAACTCTTTTAACAAGTAACAACTGAGTACTTGCAATGTGTTAGCAAGTCTTTGTTTATGCCAGGTGTTTGTTCCTAATCCTCTGCCCTTCCCCACGCCCCAGCAGTAACACAAATAAATGAGTTTTGCCCTTCTAGAACTGAAAATTGAGTCTATAGGGTATTAAATTAGATATAACTACATAAACAATAAGATATTAAATGAGATCATATACAATGATACAACACTAGACACAACAAGTCTTTAGTAAATGGTGATTTATATTTATATTCTGGAAGGAGCAGAAGTCTTCCCTTTAAAAGAATGCTACATAATAGTTCTAACTGCTGATACATTTTCACCTGGTAAAACTTACAATTTAAAGGATATGATTATAAGTACAAATAGATTATAAAAAACAGTGGGAAAGATTTCAACCTCTTCTAACTTCACAAGGGGGAAGAGTCTCATCAACAACACTGATGGTACAAAACCAATTTCCATGAGTTCAGGCAAGCCACCATGCTTCCACCTCCTCCTATCAATCTTAAAACCAAACCAGCACTTTCACCACTTTGCTACTGGACCCACAAATCCCTTGCAATGGTCACACAGAACTCGGACCATACTTAGGATTGTGGGGCTTATATAAAATTTGACAGGTAAGAAAGTGTCAACACACAGTTCTTCAGTGAGGACAGCTCAGCTCTCTAACCTTCAGTCTTGTGGCTCTGGGCCAGTGTTACAAAGCTATCCTCTATTCAAGCACTATGGTATCCTTTCCAGCCCTCCAGCAAACCGGGGTGAAGGTCCTTGGTTCTACTGTTTGTAAGCTAGAAAACTTTCTTTGAAAAAAAAGAGTATTTCACTATGAGATTATAATAAAAATGATTATTAATAGAGTTATTACCAATTGATAAAAAATAAAAAGTAACATTTTAGTAATTACTTTAAAGGTAAAATAATCTTTAAGAATGTCTCATTTCTCCTGGGAGTAAAGCCCAAAACAGCTCATAAAAGACAAACTGGGACCAAGCTTAGAAGCGCTAGTCCAAGGTATAAAGAGACTGTCAAATACAACCAGAAATGCACAAGCTAAAGAGGATAAACTTGATGCATGGGACTTTCTAAAGATTAAATCTCTGTGCACTTCAAAAACTTTTCCCAACAGGGTGAAAAGAAAACCTACAGACTGGGAACAAGCATTTGGTAATACCATCTCAGACAAGAGTCTTATAGCAAAAGTTTACAGAAGACTCCTGGGCCTCCACAAAAAAGACTGATAACCCAATTACAAAATGGGCAAACGGCATGTCAGAGATTGTGAGGATGGCATAGGATAGGACACGGTCCAGTTCTGTTGTTCATAGGGTCACTATGAATTATATTTAACTTGACAGCACCTAAGAACAACCATCACCTTTCAAAAAAACCAGCACTCATTTACTAGATTTCAATGCACATGAAAAACATTAATACAGCTGACTGTACTAATTATGGATATATATGAAATGGAAAAGTTTCTGCTTGACTGTTGCTGCTATTTAGTATATTCTATAAGAAGAAATTACTAATCATACCTAAAGAACAAGAAAAGGAAAGTGGGATTTGATTTTCAAATTTATCATTTAGGAAGACTTTCCTTCTCTTACAAGCAGAGAAGACTGAAAACAGATTAGAGTTGACCTTTGAACTTAAAAAAAAATCTATTTATATCTGAAGTTTCATTTTCACATGATTGTAATCAATTAAACATTTTCTTATCACAATTCACATACTTTATTACAGTCAATCACCAGTATTTCAAAGAAAAGGGCTTAAGGGTATTTAAAAAAAAATTAGTTACCATAAAATATTAAGAACATTTTATAGACCTTTATAGATCACACTAGGTATATTTTCAAAATCAGAAAAAAAATGGTAAAACAGTTTTATTTATTTCTTGGGAGAGGTGATCTATTTACTTTTGAAAAAGGAGAATTTTTTTTTAATGAATTTTAATGAAAGTTTACAGACTTTGGATTTCCATCCAGTCATTGTTGCACTTTTCTTCCTGCCCACCCCTCCACCCCAATGTGCTCTTCTCTTTAAAAAGGAAAAGAAAAATTCTTTCATTGTTATACAATCCCTCCCCCCAAGTGCACTCCACTGTGCAGCCTTCATTTTAGACTCCTGTCAGAACAATAATACCTAATCATATATCCAGAAAAGGAGAATTATTAATGTTGGCTCTAGCTCAGTGGCTTTCTCTCCTCATTTCAGCAGTACCAACATTATTTGGTATCATTATCCCATTTGTTAGAAACTCTCATTTGGGGGCACCAATCCAGACCCACTAAACCAGAAACTGAGGCAGAACTGCTAATTTATGTTTTAAAAGCCTTCCAATACGATTCATATGCACTTAAAATGAGTCTATAATTCCTCTCACTAAGGCACGCCAGTGGCTTAGCTGGGTAAGGAGTTGTGCTACCAACTCGAAGGCAAGCTCTGTGAGTCCATCAACGGCTGTTCTGCAGCAGAAAGATGGGTACTCCGCTCCCATGTGATTTACAGGCTCTGAAAACCAGCCAGGGGTTCAGTTAGGAGTCTCTTTTGCCTTGACAGCAATGAGGGAGTTATTTCAGGAACATACTTACAAAACAGTATAGTATATATACTCTTCTGCATATACCATGTACACAACCAAATGGGTAAACATTATTTTTAAATAAACTCTGCTTCATTCATTGTTATCTCATTTGACCTACAAAAGTTGCTGAGACATAAAATAGTATTGTTTGGTGGACATATTTAGTCTTCTGATAATAACTAAATTTTCTGTCTTAACAGCTTGGCTTATCCTACAGAGCTATTGTTGTGTATCATGGAGTTGGAACTGACCCCACTCTGACTCTTTATTGCAGTTTGAAGATAAAGTTGAAAAAATGATGACCTATACGCTGTGAGTCATAGAGAGAGAGCTCAGTTGGCCTAGTGGATAGAAAGTTCTACCACCAAGCCAAAGGTGAATGATTTTAATCTGCAGCTCTTAGGCCTGGTTTTAACTGTTTTTAGTCAAACATTCTTCTAAGTGGTATAGCACTGGTCTGTCCATTTGCTGTACAGAGGTAACGGTGGTTGCTGTGATGCTAAACACTGTGACACTGATGTGTCAAATGCGATAATGGTTACCCCTGGTGGACAGTGTATGGTGGAGCTTCCAGATTAAAACAGGCTTGGAAGCAGAGAGTCATCCACTTCTGAAACCTCCGGAAACTCTATGAACTCAGAGAAACGATCACAGTTATACAAACAAAATATTCAGGTCTTTTGTTCATAGGGTCTCTATGAGTCATCTACAACTAAATGACACCTAACAACAACAACATGTTTAATTACTCTAATCTGAAGTTTGTCAGTATTTCAAATGACAAGAGGGAAAGAAACTAAGAAATGTAAAACCAATAAGAAAAGGAACACAGGTTTACTTCCTTAAGTTTTGCTCTGTACAGGCTACCCAAGAGCACATTTAAGTGTTCAGGAAATCCTATTTGTTGCAACACCATCACGATTTTTCTCAAGTCTTCATTTTCTTGTATTTAAATTAAGAAATTATTTTTTAACTCATCCAATGCGGTAGATTCTAGACGTCAGCCCAAGTCTGATTTCCTCCCAAATGTGTGCTCTTACGTACTAAACTTGTGTTGTTAAGCTTGAAGTCAGAGGCTTCCAAGAAACCATTGAATAATAGGCAGCTTGGCGCTCTTCTTCTGGCTTTTCATAAAACAATGCAAATAGAAATATCTTAAGATTTGGCATTTCTTTCAAAAGAAGCACCATAAAGAAGATCATCAAAGCACTTGTCTTCATACTAGTTTCTTGTAAAAAAATTTGTTGAGATCACCGAACTGGTAAGGTGCAGGCTCTTGGTAGGTGCCATCAAGTCAACTGTGACTCATAGAAACCCTGCATCTGAACCTTTCCCATCCTGCACCATCTTCCCAATTGTCAGTACACTCAAGCCCATTGTTACAGTCACACTGTCAATCTACCTTGTTAAAGGTCTTCCTCTCTCTGGCCCTCCACCTTTTCCAGCATAATGTCTTTTTTTTAAAAAGAACCGATCCCGCCTAACAACATGCCCAAAGTATATGAGATGAAATTTCCCTGTTGCTTCTAAGGAGTGTCTTGGTGGTACTTCCTCCAAAATAGACTAGGACAGGACATTCAGTTCTCTTCTCCAACACCACAGTTCAAAGGGATTGATTCTTCTTCTTCTTCTTCTTCTGTCATTCTTATTTACTGTTTAACTTTCATATGTGTAGGAAGCAAATGAAAACACCAATACCATGGCTTGGAACAGGTACACCTTATTATTTAAACTGACAACTTTGTTCTTTTGCACTTTGGAGAGGTCTGCTGACAGCAGATATTTTTAATGCAATATATCATTTGGATTCCTCACTGTTATTAACATAGGTGTTGGACACATGTCCCTCCATCAATCATGATGTCGCCTCTTGGTCCAGTGGTGAGGATTTTTGCTTTCTTGATGTTGATCTGTACAGCCACATTGAAGGCTCTGATCTTTTTACAGTAAATGCTTCAAATATTTTTCACATTCTTATAAGCAAGGTTGTGCCACCCACATAACTCAGGCCACTGAAGAGTCTTCTTGATGCTATATTACTTCTAATAAAATTCAGCTTCTCAAATTATTTGCAGGACATACAGACTGAATAGGTATAGAGAAAGGATACAAATCCAACATTTACCTTTCCTGTTCTAAATCATATTGTTTCCCTTTATTTTGTTCAGACAACAGCTCTTGGGTTTACAAAGAGGTTCCACATGAGCACAATTAAGTGTTCTGGCATACCCATTATTCTCAATGGTAGCTAAAACTTGTTATGATCCACATCATCAGATACCTTTGCATAGTCAAAAACAAGCAAACTTCTTTCTGGTATTTTTTCTTTCAGCCAAGGCATCTGATATCAACAATGATATTCCCTACGTCACTGCCTCTTCTGAATCCCGCTTGAGTTTCGGCCAGTTCCCTATCAATGTACTGTTCTAGCCTTCTTTTTTTTTGGTGGGGGGAGTAAGGTGGGGCATGTCTATATAAATGTTCTAGCAATTTTCAAAATAATCATCAGCAAGATTTTATGTGCAAGTAATACTACTACTCTATGCAGGATATTGTGCAAAATTCAATCATTCTCTCTCTAGCTCCATTCCTGTCACTGAGTCCATGTTTTCCAACTACTGAATCTTTTCTTTTCCCAACTTTTGCAACCAGTCACCCATTATTATCAATGCATCTTGATTGCATGTTCGATCGGTCTCTGACTGTAAAAGTTGGTAAAAACCTTCTATTTCCTCTTCCTTGGCTCTGGTTGTTGGTGCATATATCTGATTAATAGTTGTATTCACTGGATTTCCTTGTATGTGTATGGATATTATCCTGTCACTCACAATATTGTACGTCAAGATGGATCCTGAAATGACTTTCTTTTTTTTTTAAATGACTTTCTTAACTATGAAAGCACTCCATTTTTCCTCACTTTTTCATCTCCAGGGTAATATATCATATGATCTACTCTCCCAGGCCAGTTTTTCCCTTCATCTATAGCATGCATACTTGTTTGATATTTGTGTGTTTGCTTGTTTTATAGTTTGCTCCTAAAGATGCAGCACTTTTCTGTCAATTTGCTGCTCTAGGGTGCCTTGTATGCTGTTGAGATGTTAGAAGTTATGCCACTGGTATTTTAAATAGTAGTAGGGTTACCATGGTGGCCAGATTTCAGTGGAGCTTCCATGCTGAGACTGACTAAAAATCAGGCCTGGCTATCCATGTCTGAAATAACAGACCTTTGCAAACCCTATGAATAACAGAGGGAAGGTGAGTAAGAAATAGAGATACATCAAAGAAATAGTATATGGATATATATTGAAATAAGAGCCCAGGTAATCAATGCAGTTTGTCTTTAAAGGTAAAGGATTAATTACATGAGTAGAGGCACAGATCATTTGGAAAAGTTCTGGGAAGGAATCTTGAGAGAAAGCTTTTCAAGTTTGCTGGTAGCCAGCCAGACATAACTGATTAACTTGTTCATCTCACTGAAACACTGCTGTTTTCCCTTGAATCGCAGTACCCTCGAATTGTGCTCCCTCATAGGTCAGAATAACTTGGCAAACACTGACCTTTAGGACAGAGAAGAACAACTTCTTAAGTTTGCCTAGGTTGAAATCTTTCCAGAAGTTGGTCTCATATCTTTCCTTCTGGGAGAGGCTGCTTAGTTCTAATCACCAACCTGCAGCACCAAATTATTGTGCTATTCAGGTGCATCACTTAAAACACTCAAACTTGGTCAGAATTGTGTCCACTGTGGAAAGCTGGGCCACTTCAGTAGACAATGTCACAGACGAGAGCCACAGATAAGCAAGGGAGTAGAGAGGAAGCTCCCACTCACTTGCTTTAAGTGTGGATCTGAAGGACACTTGGCCAAGGGTGGCCCACATCAGGTCCACGTGGCTGACAGGACTGACAGGCCCCAGCTCCCAGCTGGAAACAAATGAGGATGCTTCAACGACTTAGATGCTCCCAGAAGAGCTGTGGGTGAGCATTAACATTACTGGTAAGTATATTCGTTTTCTCCTGGACACAAGAGCCTACTACTATTTGGTCCCAAAAGCCTTCTGAGGTTCCAACTCTTCTCACTATTTCTTAGTTGTTGAAATTGACGAAAAACCTCATAAGCAGTTCCTTACTTCACCTCTACCTTGCACGCGAACTTCTGAGCTGTAAAACAACCCAGTGGTAGATGGAATTTGCTCCAGGACTTAAGAACAATAAATGACATAGTTGAGCCTCTATATCTTGTGGTTCCTAACCTTTATACGATTATAGACAAAGTGCTAGTCAATAGGCCTTTTATTTTAAGAACTACCTTCCCTCTGTAACTTGATTTGTGCCACTATTAGAACCTCTACTTGGAATATTATAATAATAATTATAATAATAATTATAATAATAGTCTATGTGTTTCCTACTGCCAAAGGGTCCCTTTAGAGTAGTGAGAGAAGATCTTCACTCTGAAACCTACAGTGTCCCTTTTCAGCAGGAAGTAGCTAAGAGAATACGCCATCCGCTTTACCTTATGAATCAGGGTGACGTCTCTCTCAAGGAGGAGTGATAGGGAATGGCAAAGGACACACTAACAAAGGAGATTAATCAGAACTGGCTTTGACAAGCACTGTGGCAATGGGACAATTAACATAGACTTTCAAGGGGGGGAAAAGAGGAACGAACTGGGGGGGAGGGTAGAGAAACTAGTGCAATAATGAATGAATGGAAATCCAAAATATCTGTAAATGTTCATAAAAATTAATAAAATTTAATAACCCCCCCCAAAAAAACCCACTCAAACTCATTGTCTTGGATAGCTGTTGCTTCAGTGGGTTCTCAGAGACTGCCCATCTTTCTCCTGCAAAGCAGCTAGGTTTCTTTATTTCTAGATTCAACCTAATCCAACTATTCTAGGAAAATCTCATGTAAACATTTGTTTTTGAGGTCTTTGATTAAGCAAGGATAATGGAGAAGCTTACTGGAAAATGCTCCTACTTTGAACTTAATTCTAATTGCAAGGCACAGAGAAATGTACATAATTGAGTTGGGCTTCAGAAACTTAACACGTAAGATTTTAAGTGGCAAACACAATTTTAAGAAACAAACGGAAAGCTCTGAGTTTAAGAACAAATGGTTTGAAGAAAGTGGCAGAGCAGGGCCGTAGAAACCTGGCTCTCCCAACAAGGGCTACAAAATTTTCCGAACAAACCTTTCCAGAACTCCAAAAGTTAATCAAAGGAATGTACAATAAAGTAAATCAGATGAATCTCGGTAAACATATCCAATCATGTTTTAATTAACCCTACCTATGCCCATTTCTCTCTCATCAACTTTGGAAATCAAATCTTCTAAGTAGCTGTGAGAAGTATTAGCCCTGCAGTGACTGAGAGGGCTTGGAACTTCCCAAAAGGCACTTCCCCAGAGAAATGCCATTACTTGACCTGTGTGGAAACTCCCTGAAAGGCTCTATTTTCAGAGCTTGACTTTATGCGACATGACATGACACAGAGCATGCCTGTATGAATGGCCGTGTCCCTAGAATATTTGTTGAAAACCGTGGCAACAATTTATCAATACAGTTGCCATAGGTTATAAATTGGGAATACAAAAAGGCTGTTCAAAAAATTAAAAGGATAAACCGGGGACGGTCGAGCATATTCCTGGGACTCTGCAGACCGTGTACAGGTGCAGGGCAGTGTTATCACCACTGGTTAGCCTGGGCAGGCTGCACAAAGGAAGTGAAGTCTAATGAGGAGTTGAAATCGTTTGATGACGCACTGACTAATGTCCCCAAACACAAAGAGAACCCTGTGCAAAGGACAGAAATATTACTTTGTTCAAGAAATTTCAGGGAATCTCTATCCAAACATCAGTTAGCCACTAGGTAACGAAGATGACACTAGATAACAATGGAGTTGTCAAATATTTCACTCTACATGGATTAACCACCAGCGTCCATGGAAGCACCAGTCAAAAATATAAAATGGCATTTTGCAATGGACAAATCTGTTGCAAAAGACTTCTTTTTTAAATGCTAGAAACCAAGGATACCATTTTAAGGGCTAAGATGCATATGGCCAAACCATGGCACTTTCAAGCACCTCAGCGTGTGAAAGCTAGATACTGAATAGGAAAGACTGAAAATTAATCAATGCCTTTGAATTGTGGTATCAGCAAGGAGTACTGAATGTCCCCTGGATTACCAAAAGGACAAACAAATTTGTCTTGAAAGAAGGATGATCCTTGGAGATGAAGATATTAAGACTTTGTCTCACCTACTTTGGTCATATTATTTGAAGGTCTGGTGGCTTAGTGGTAAGGAATTATGTTGTCAACTCAAAGGTACATGGTTTGAATCTACTAACTGCTCTGAAGGAAAAAGACAATCTTCCATGCAATTTACTACTGCTGATAACCTGCCGGAGGCACAGCTATGAGCTGATCCCAACTCGACAGTAAACATCAACAACATTCCTTGGAGACAGAAATAATGCCTGGAAAAGTAGAGTTAGTGTAAAAGTAAATGAACAGCAGCAAACCGGGAATACTATTTACAATTTCTTTGGTGGCACAGTTTGTAAGGTGGTACGCTGGTAACCCAAAAGGGGTTACCCTACCTCTGGCTGCTGGAATCTACGAGCCACTTTCCTAAAAAACATGCGCAATCTCCTCCCACGCGACGGGAGCCTCCAAATACCTACTGGAGGATCAGCTATGTGAATGAATCAGTTGAGTCAGCTTCAAATATTATTCAGATATTATGCTCACCATAATTAACATAAAAATAATGAATTCTATATCCCAGCAATAAACAGTCTGAAAAGAAAACCAATTCCATACACTAACAAAGATAAAATAGTTAAATAAGTTCAATCTGTCTCAGGACAATTCACAAAACTGAACCGACTCACAGCTGACCCTTCAGCAGGTTTTCAGAGGCAGTTAATCACACAGGAGGAGACTGCCAATCCTCCTGTGGAGCAGCTGGTGGATTTGAACTGCATGCCTTTGGGATTGCAGTGCAGCTTCTTGCTACTAACAACACAAAACCGTAAAAAAAAAAAAAATATGAGTAAGGGAGCTGCGGTTGGTTATGATGAATAAAGCAAAAGATATAAGCCAAAATATGGATAAAGGAAACCAGGTTCTGTAATATTATTCATGTCAAAGAAGTGTGCTTAGACTTGGGTATCTGCATGGGAAAAAAGAGAATCGACTATGCAAATATAAAAGAAGGAGAAAGCTACACCTGTGGAATCTAAGAGACAGAGAAGCTTACAATATTATGAAGTGACTGGTGCTAACAAACCAAGGAGCTGACACTAATATTGAAAACAAATGAAAATGTAAGGTCTTGTAAAAGCACTGACTAGGTAAGAGAAATTTTACTGAGCTGTGAGATGAAACATCGTTTGCTGAAAGTGAAGACAACTTAAAGATCGGTACAGATGGCACCTCGACAGAAGGAAAACCAGGATCCTCACAACCAGACCAATAAAAAAAGCATACTGACATTGACCAGGATTTCACTGTATTCAGATCCACAATCAACACTCATGGAAGCAACAGCGGGGAAAAAACCAAACAGCACACTGAATTGGACATACTATCTCCAGAACTGTTAAAAAACAAGGATATCGCCTTTATGACGAAGGCTCCCTGAGTTAAGGCATGCCTTTCAACTGTCTCATATGAGTGTGGAAGCTGGACAATGAATAAGGAAGACTGGTGAAGAACTGATGACCTCTGAAACATGGTTAAAGAATACTGAATACTGGAAAATAATAATGAATATATAGTAGACTTCCAGAAGAAGAAACAAACCACCAGAATACTTTAAGGCACGAGGATGGCAAGATTTTGTCTCATGTACTTAGGATGTGTTTTTCTGGGGGTAGGGTGTGGGGGAGGGGAACGAATGGACTAGTCTTTGGTGAAGGGCATTAAGCTTAGAAAAGCAGCTTTAAAATACTTTAAAGAAGAGGTTCCCCAGGCACAACACAACTGTTGATCAAAACGACCTGGAAAAGCAGAAGGTCAAAAAGGAGATGACTCTCAATGAGATGGACTGACACAGTAGTGTTAACAATGGGCTCAAACACAGCAATGATGGTCAGGAAGACATAGGACTGGGTCATGGGTCATTACACATACGGTTGCAATGAGTCAGAACCAAGCTGATGGCCCCTAACAACAATAAAACCATTTTAAGTCCTTTAGGTTACCAAATGTTAACATTCTAAGTGTTGATGTTATTTTTTATATGTTTATAGTTGAATACTGAAAGACAAGAATAATTAAGATTATAAACATTCGTGCATAGATATTAACTGTGAGTTAAGTGCCTGGAATTGACTATCCATACGGGGGGAAAAGAGAATAGACTACAGAAATATAATGGAAGGAGAAATCCTGTGCTTTCCAAGAAGGTCTAAAGGAAGAAGGGCTGAGCCGTCCCACCTCAGTCTTGAGGGACACTCCTAATTACCTTCTCATTCCTTCACTCCTGCCCTTCAAACAGCTGTCTGTGGTATGTGGTGGCATAGTTTGAAGTGCTGCAGGTGTTTTTAATTTCCTTTCTCAAGGTCACAGGTGACTTTGACAGTGCACTAGAAAAACCACAGCTTCTGGGCCCCTTTCTTCCCACCAAACCCCAAGATCCCCTTCTCACATCCAGATTGCTCACTGGTTGTGTCTTAAAATCACCCAACTAGAAGCTGTAAGAATTAAAATCCCACAATCCCCATGAAATATCCTAAAATACTGTCTAATAAGCTCTAGTTAGATCTACTTAAAACGTCTTCGTAGGTCAATGAGACTTTCTCTTAGATAACTTCCACGGTAAATTTATTAGCTAAGAAGAAATCTGTATTTGGCTATGTCCTTCACTCCCACTTCCCTCAAATCAAGGCCTTCATGACTCCTCATTGCTCTTATTCTGCCCTGACATTTCACCAGTGTTTATCTGTTTAAGTGTCATGTCTGCACCTCCTCCCTAATCCCATTTGAAGTTTTTTTTTTGTGTCTTCAAGTACTTTCTTTTATTTTTTTTAATTTTCTTAGTTTTAATGAACATTTACAGAGATTGTGGGTTTTCATTCATTCATTGTTGCACTGTTTTCTCCACCCTCATCCCCAGTTCGTTCTTCTTTCCCCCCCCAATGTCTGTTTTAATTGTCCAATTGCCACAGTGCTTGTCAAAGCCAGTTCTGATTAATCTCCTTTGTCAGTGTGTCCCTTGCCATTGCCTA
>NW_006399789.1:9075271-9076937 GCF_000299155.1 Elephantulus edwardii | reverse complement strand
CCTCGTTGCATATTTGGATACCTTTTATTCCCTTCTCTTGTCTTATTGCTATTGCTAAGACTTCCAAAACAATATTGAATAAGAGAGGTGATAGTGGGCATCCTTGCCTAGTTCCTGTTCTTAAAGTTATTTTAATGATCTTATAAAGATCAAAAGATATAATGGAAACATACTGTAATATATCAGGATTTTTAAAACTATCAATTATTATATGTTAAATGCTGTTAATGCGACAAGAACTGCTCCCATTACCAAAGAGGTCTGCTTTCTGCCATTGGTGACAATAGATTTTACTGGTATATATTCCCCAATGGGTTTTTCTTTCAGAGTTAATGCATTATCTGAGTCATCCACCATAAAATGTTGAGACGTTATATTTGAGTATTTCTTGGAGACTATTAAAACCCGATTGTGTCTCAGTTTTCCCATGTGAGTCACTAATACCGTGATCTTTTGTTATTATGACATACAATATGTATTTTATAATAATTACACATAATTATTATAAAATATGCATGAGATTATCAACTTACAATCATTTTCATTGTGCCTGGCATATAGCAAGTGTTCAGTAAATGTTACATGAAATTATTCACTTTCTAAAGTTATCTGGGATGTTTTAGTGGAATAGTGTTTTGAAGAACGAACAGTTTTGAAACTATAAAGTGGCCCTATTTTCCAAACAAAATACATATTTATTAACTCTAAAACCATTTCAAGAAAAAAACTAAAATATTTCCAGGCTTGGTCAAGTAAGCTTTACATCTAAAATGTGTCCTTAGGGAGGCCTGCCCACATTTCCATAAGTTAATAATACTAGCCAGAAGCATGGTGACAAGAAAAGCTGATGAAGTCAACATAGAACAAGAGGTTTCGTTTCCTCTATGGATTTATTTTACTTAGTCTCTATGTATCTAACTAATCTGTGATCCAATTATGTGGTTTTAGCAAACAGTGTCTGTATCAGTGGCTACTGTTGTGCTGCTGTGTATGCCAAAGACTGCTGTCAGGACAAAGGACAGGAGACAGACAGGATACAGAGACTCACAGGAAGAGGACTCCGTGACCCGGATATGTTTACCAGGGCAAAACACGAAGCCATGGAACATTACTGGTGACAGACGGTAGATTCCCACCTCAGCAGAAAAAAATGGGGATTAGTTTGATACAGTTTGACTCCATTTCTTTCCAAATGGGAAATAAAACTCCACCGTTGTTGCTGTTGGTTACTTTTGAGTCAAGCACAACTCACAGTGACCCTATGAAGAAAAGGCCTGAAGCCCCTCTACAGCTATCGACATTTATCAAAGTTCATAGAGTTTCCGGAGACCTGTTATTTAGGAAGCGGATGCCATTCCTGCTTCCAAACCTGTCATATTATCTTATTGTTGTTATGTGCCATTGAGTCACCTGTGATGTATAGTGACCCTATGTACAGCAGCTCTGAGACCTTTCCTGTCCTGAGCCAGTCTCATTAACTCCAACGCACCAACCCCCATCATCCCAGGTACTATATCAACCCATCTCATCAGCGTCATCTTCTCCAGCACTGTCCATCTACCTTCTGAGCATGATGTCCTTCTCCAAGGACCGAACTCTCCTGAACACGTGCCCAAACTAAGAGAGAGACTTGGTTTCACCCTCTCCAAGATAGACCTATTTATTT
>NW_006399789.1:9071668-9074431 GCF_000299155.1 Elephantulus edwardii | reverse complement strand
TTTTAAATTATTATTTCTTTCATTTGATAACATGATTACCTTGTTCAGGTTTCTTCTTGGATGAGATTTATACTTCCTTAAAGTGATCATATTTTATATCAAATTATGTCAGTCTAGAGACTAAGGTGCATCCAATCCAGACCATGGTCTTCTCAATTACTTGCTATGCATCAGAGAACTGGACAATGACTAAGGATGACAGAAAAAGAATCTATGCCTTTGAATTGTGGTGCTGGGGAAGAGTCGTGGACATACCATAGATTTCCAAGAAAACAAGTACTTTTGTTTTAGAGAGGGTGAAATCTTGGAGGCTAGGATTTTGAAGCTCCGTCTTACATACTTGGGTATGTGGCGAAGAGGGACTGGTCCTTGGAAAAGGACATCATGCTTGGAAGAATTGGGGGACAGCACAGGAGGGGAAGACCTCGGATGAGATGGATTGATTCAGTGACTACGATAATGAGGGTAGGTGTGTCGGAGTCAGTGAGACTGGCTTAGAACAGGGCAGGCTTCAGAGCTGCTGCACACAGGGTTACTATGAGTCACAGGCGACTCAAAAGCACATAACAACAACAACAACAAACATGAAAAAGTTAAATTTTAATGAAACTTAAATAATCACCAAGCTAATTTTAAAATATTCAAATAATTCAACTCAAGGCCAATGAGTCAGAACCAACTCCTAGATTACGCTCCAGCAGGTTTTCAAAGTCTGTGAATGGCATGGGAGGAGACTGTTCACCTTTCTCCCTCAGAACAGTTAGTAGATTTGAACCACCTGTCTTTTGGGTCACAGCACAACTAACTGCCCTGTAGACCACCAGAGCGCCTTTATTTTAAAATATAGACAATATAGATTATTTTTTAAAGTACAACAAAATGTTAAAATTATGCTTAACAATTTCCAACAAAATGACCTGAAGAAAAAAAAAAATTTAAAATTGTCAAGAGAAAAAAAGAAATTGTTGCCATTTTGATTTTGTGCTCCATTCACTATTTTCCCCCAATGTTTCTAATCAAGATCGCTTATAAGGGGTGTTTAAAATCTACTAAGGTTGCAGAGTTTGGGAGAGATGCACAACTTCTGTCCTCTAGGATCTTTCTCTGGGGAAGAGCAAAAGATTGTAAAACAAAACTTCGATATAAAGTGGTGGGATCTTGGGGCAATGCAGAGGAGAGAATGACTCACAAAGCCTGTATGTAATATGTACGGAATACTGAGAGAAACATTTTATAAATGTCACAATACTGTAACTGGAAACATAAGCAGATAGTAACTAGGAGAGGGGGGCAGAAAGGGAAAGGGAATAGTAATAACATTTGCAAAGTACGGAATAGAAACAATAGCTAATTTTATCGAGCAGTTATTTTGTGTCAGGCCAGTATCCAAACACTTTCCACACACTTATCCACAACGCAAGAGCTGAAGTAGGTATTATTATTTCCATTTTATACATGTTGTTGTTGTTGTTATGTGCCGTCGAGTCGTTTGCGACTCATAGCGACCCTATGTACAACAGCCCTAAACCCTGCTCTATCCTGTGCTAATCGCATTGCCTCTGACACACCCATCCCGATTACCCCAGTCACTGAATCAATCCACCTCATAGAGGGTCTTCCCCTCCTGCGCTGTCCTACTCTACCCAGCATGATGTCCCTCTCCAAAGACCTGTCTCTCCTTGCAACATGTCCAAAGTTTGTCAGACGAAGCCCCAGAATCTTTGCCTCCAAGGAGTAGCCTGGTTTAACCCTCTCTAGGATGAATCTGTTTATTTTCTTGGCAGTCCATGGTACATTCAATACTCTTCTCCAGCACCACAGCTCAAAGGCGTCAATTCTCCTTCTATCCTCCCTAGTCACTGTCCAGCTTTCTGATGTATAACAAGTGATTGCAAAGACCATGGCCTGTATCAGGCGCACCTCTCTCTCCAAAGAGACACCGTTGCCCTTGAGTACTTTAGAGAGGTCCCTAACCACAGACTTTCCCATCGCAATATGTTTTTTTATTTCCTGGCTGCTGGTGTCAAGAGTGTTGGCTGTGGAGCCGAGCAAACTGAAGCTGTGAACAATCTCAATCTCTTCGCCATCCATCCTGATGTTACCAACTGGTCCAGTGGTGAGAATCTTTGTCTTCTTGACATTGAGCCTCAGTCCATACTGAAGGCTGCAGTCCTTGACCCTCTGCAGTAAGTGAGAAAATGAAAATATTAATAGATTAACTCTCCCCCTGACCCTAATCAAAACCAAAACCTGCCTTCATTTAAACAAATTGAAAGCAACAGAGCCAGAACTTGAATCCAAGTGTTTTGGTTTTAAAATCTGTTTTCAGCTCCTCTTTTAACACTGCCTGTTGGTGTGAGAGACTCAGACACATCTAAGAAACTGTAAGTAGATCCGAGAGGCCACGAAAGCTATGACATGGTACAAGCTCAGTTTTCACTGGGAAGTGACAGGTTCTCACCATGAGGATCTTCACAATGTAATCATATTTGAGCTTTGGATAAATAGCTATGTGAACAATGGATTTGGGATTTGGAGAAAGGAGAATCACTCCTGACTCTGAGTCAGATTTCTCCAATGACTCTCAGTATCTGACTCCTTCCCAGATGGGAGTCTCTGGATACTTAGTGCTCGCTTTCCCATCGTAATGATGAACATGACCGCCCACATTTGGGCCAGAGCCTTCTTCTGACCACTGGGTCACCTTATGTCACGCACTGCTTCTAAAGGCAGGGTAAAGCTCTAATAAAACAACAAAAAATT
>NW_006399789.1:9064395-9070243 GCF_000299155.1 Elephantulus edwardii | reverse complement strand
CTCTCTGAAGCATAACAAGTGATTGTGAATCCATAGAACACTAAAAATCCGTCGCCACCACCACAATTTAAAATGGCCAATTCTTCATTGATCTTCCTTATTCACTGTCCAAATTTCAGATGCAAAGGAAGCAAATGAAAATGATATGGCTTGTATTAGGTAAACCTTCATCTTAAACTGATCTTGCTTTTTAGAAGTAGATTTTCCTGATGCAACAATTTTCCAATCTTTTGAGTTCTTGAATACTGCTTCATGGGTATTGACTGTGGACCCAAGGAAAATGAAATTTTGTTGTCAACTTGAATCTTTTCTCTATCATGATGCTGTCTATTGGTTCAATGGTGAGGATTTTTGTTTTCTTGGTATGAGGTTGTAATCCATATTAATAGTTCTAATTCTTGACCTTCTAGAGTAATTGTTTCAAGTCTTGTAGACTTAAATATAAAAATATTAAAAAACATAAAGAAATTAGTACACTTAAACAGAATCTATTATTTTTTAAAACTCATTCTATTTTTTAAAAAATAAGAGGATGATTTATCATTCTCCTTGTTATCTATATTCTTGCTTAAGAATATATTCTTGCTCAGTTTCATGACTTGAAGGAATGATCTACATAACGCTAACTACCTATAACTTGGATTCCTGTAGTCTTGCTTGATCATCATTGTTTTAATTAGTACAGCACCCTTCTATCACTTTGCTATACTTAGGAAACTTGTGGATACTGTGAAAGCTGGACCACTGGTAGGTCAAATGCAGAGGCATCACCACGGTTGACAGGTTTCAGGAGAGCTCCCAGATTAAGACAAACTAGAAAGCAGGATTGGCTTCCCACTTCAGAAATAGCAGGCCTCTGAAAACCGTATGAACAGTAAAGGGACACGGTTGTAGTATTAGAGTTGTAGTCTAGATTGGAAGTCAATCAAAATGAGGAAAAATAGTTGCAAAAATCCTTTAATAGATGGAGCATGGAGTGTATGAGGTATGGATGTTGAAAACTAGAAGTTGTCAAAATGAAATGGAATGCATGAACATCGACATTCTAGGCTTTAGTGAGATGAGATCACTGGCTTTGGCCACTTTGAATCAGACAATCACAAGAAATACTGTGGGAGGAGTGAAACAGAAGAAGAATGGTATTGCATTCACCATTAAAAAAAGAACTTTAAGTTCTACCCTGAAGAACAATGCTGTGAGAGTTAGGCTATTATGCACAAATGCGCAGAAGGAAGACCTGGTAATTTGACTATTACTCAAATATACAGACTGAGAGCTAAAGCCAAAGAGGACGAAATTGAAGATTTTACCAAATCTGACAGTCTAACATTGACCAAACATGCAATCAAGATGTGTTAATGATAACTGGTGACTGGAATGTACAAGTTGGAGACCCTGAAAAGGAATGGTAGTCAGAAAGGACAGCCTTGGTAATAGAAATGAGGCCAAAAATACAATGATTGGATTTTGTATGTTTACTGACTGACTTACTTCCCCAAAATACCTTTTTTAAAAAAACACTACATCTGTGGGAGGATTCATTGGAGAAGCTCAATAACAGCAGTTAAACTGGCCAAGTGATGACTGTGGAACAGACCATCAATCACTCCTATGCAAAATCAAAACGAGGCTGAAGAAAACAAAAACAAGGTCAGGAGAACCAAAATATGATCTTGAGTCTTTCCCACCTGAATTTAATTATCATCTTAACATGATTTGGTTTGAAGCACTGAACACCAATGATCAAAGACCAGACGAATTATGGGTGACATCAAGGAAAAGAAATAAAACGGATGTCAGAAGAGACCCTGAAAACTGCACTAGAGTATCAGAAGCCAAAACAAAGTGAAGAGATGTTGAAGTAAAACAAAAACAAATAAACAAAAAAACACAAAAAACCTGAACAGAAGATTTCAAAGACCAGTTGGAGAAGAAAAAGCAAAGTATTGTAACAGAACATGCAGAAAGAAGGAATCAAAGAATAAAAAGAACTCACTGATCATCATTTCTCAACTGAAAGAACAGACAAATTCAAGCCCTGAGTTACAAAACTTAAAGAAGATATGGGCAAAATCTTGATTGATCCAGGAAGCATCCAAAGATGAAGGAAATATACAGAGCCATGGTACCAGAAAGAATTGGCTGATACTGAAATACTTCAGGAAGTACTATACAATTGTTGTTGTTGTAGAGTACAGTTGGGTTGGAATTAACTCATAGCTCCAGGGGGTTTTCAGAGGCAGTTAATCACTTGAGGGGAGACTGCCCATCTTTCTCCCGTGGAGCAGCTGGTGGATTTGAACTGCATGCCTTCAGGATTGCAGTTTCATTGACAATGCAAAGGCATTTGACTGTGCAGATCACAACAAACAGTGGGTAATCTTGAGAGGAATGGGAACTCCAGAACACTTGAGTGTGCTCATGTGAAACCTATATTTACACCAGGAAGCAGTCATCAGAACAGAGCAAGGAAACACTGCATGGTTAAAAATCAAGGGAAAAGTGTGTCAGGAATATGTCTTATCTCCATACCATTTCAATCTATATGCAAAACAGATCATTCAGGAGTCTGGATTTTATGAGGAGGAATATGGCATCAGGATTGGAGGAAGACTCATTCCCAACCTGCAATATGCAGATGGCACAACCTTGTTTGCAGAAACTGAGGAGGACCTCAGTTTCCTGAGAAGCGCTTTCTGCAGAAAGTCAAGGACTGTAGTCTTCAAAATGGACTGAAGCTCAAAATTAAGAAGAAAAATATTCCTACTACTGGGCCAATTTGCAACACCATGATAGATGGAGAAGAGATTGAGGTTGTTAACAATTTCAGTTTACTGGGCTCCACAATCAACACTCTTGGTACCAGCAGTCAGGAAATCAAAAGTTGAACTGCCTTGAAGTCTGCTGTAAGAGACCTCTCCAAAGTGCTAAAGAGTAATGATGGCAGTCTAGAAACTAACGTGCACCTGATACAGGCCATGGTCTTCACAATTTCTTGCTGGACAATGACTAAGGATGACAGAAGAACTTATGTCTCTGATTTGTGGTGCTGAAGAAGAGTACTGAACATACCATGGACCACCTAGAGGACAAAAAGGTCTATACCGGAGAGGGTGAAACCAAGTTTCTCTTTGGAGGCAAGGACTTTGAAGCTCCATCTCACATACATAGGGTACACAGCCAGGAGCGATGAGTCTTTGGAGAAGAACGTCATGCTTGAAGGGTGGAGGGACAGCGCAGGAGAAGAAGACCTAAAAGAGATGGACTGACACAGTAACTGGGGTAATTGGGGTAGGCGTGTCAGAATGATTGAGTCTGGCTTAAAATAGGGTAGGGTTCAGAGCTATTGTACATAGGGTTGCTATGAGTTGCAGATGACTCAATGGCACATAGCAATAACAACACCTATATGATCAAGAGCCAAAGGGAATTAAGAAAGAAGCTCAAGCCGTACTGAAAGTATTAGCAAATAAGTTCCAAGGATCGATGGGATACCAACTAATATGCTTCAAATGACAGATGACATAGCCCTGGAAATGCTCACCAGTTTATGTCAAGGAATTTGGAAGACAGCTCCCTGGCAGACAGAAGAAGATGTCCATATTTGTTCCCATTCTCAAGATGACCCAAAATAAAGTAAAAATTATTGAATATTACTATTACATGCAAGCAAAATACTTGTGAAGATTAAAAAATGGATAGAACAACACTCAGGTTTCAGCCTGGAACTTATCCGTCTTTGGTCCTTTACCAAGGATTTTTCCAGTGCTGAAGCTTGACGGCACACACACACACACACAAAAAGGATAGAACAGTACATTGAGAGGGAAGTGCCAGAAGTTTAAGCTGGATTTAAAGAGGCTGTGTCACCAGGGATATTATTGCTGGTGTCAGAAGGATCTTTGCTGAAATCAAATACCAAAATAATGTCTGTTTATGATTTATTAACTATGCAATGGCAAATATTTGTTTACCCAGTCTGAAGCTTCCCCTTTTACCCTGTTGGATAAGTTTTTGGATGTGCTTAGGGATTTGATTCTTAGAAGGTCTTATTCATCTATTGTATCTTCTCCTGTTGTAGATTTTTTTCAGGATCCTCTTCATTTTTAAATCCTATGATTCCTTCAAGATGTATCTTCCTACAAAACAGTGTTCCCAGGTCACTCCAGTCCTAGTAATTTCTACAATATTTACTGTTTCCTGCTGCAGTAATCCTATACTTGTTCATAAACTACTTTGGTAACTCAACTTCATACAACAGGCTTTTACTAGAATTCAATTATCTAAAAAGATTAAGAAACAAAAAGACACAGAAACTGTACTTCATATATTTTGTATTTCCAGTTTCCCCAAACCCCTCCTATGCCTATCTAGTGCTTACTTAATATGGGAATAACCACTTCACATTGGTGATCATTTAGAAAATAAAGCCCATTTTTGCCACCACTATGCTATCTCTAGAAATAAGCACCATAGCTTATAAAAGTATACAGAAAAATTACGGTGCAGATATTTAAGATAAACGTATTATGAGCAACTCATAAGTTATTTTAAAGGAAAATATCACTTGCATTTAAGCCTGAATTTAAGTGAAATGCTTTAAATTACCACTTTATTGATAAATGAAAACAGGTTCTTTTATGACTAAAGTTGTAAAAGCTTATAGTTTATCAGTTCCCTCTCCACCCTGCAATTACCTCCAGGAAAAGACTGGCCATAGGTTCCATTTTATGAGTTTTATAGGTGCACATTTACCTCATACTGTGAATTCCTGGTATATTTTATTGATTGATGAAAATCAAGGATCAAAGACTTTCCACTCACACATTTATCTATAAATAGGGTGCCCCAAATACTGTGGCAAATTTAGGAGAGGCATATTTTGCATAGATATACAAAGTATATTACACTAAAGTATGAGCCTGCAATATATAATTATATGTCATATATAAATACAATATATAACTTGGTGAACCTAACAATTGGGCTAGACAAATGGTTACAATCTAAGAGCCAAACCAATTAAAAATGTTAGAAAGTAAATATAACTATGACACAATTGAATTGCTGCTGCTGTGTGCTGCTGAGTTGGAACTGACCCATAGCTGATCCTCCAGGGTTTCTGAGAGGCAGTACATCGCACTGGGGGAGACTGTCCATTTTTCTACTGCAGAGCGGCTGGTGGATTTGAACTGTGTGCCTTTAAGATTATAACACAGTTCTCATATTCTCAGGGTATATTCCAAGTGGTGGAATAGCTGGGTCATATGGAATTTCTATGTGCAGATTTTTTTAGGAAGCGCCAAACTGCCTTCCAGAATGGTGGTACCATTGTACAATCCCACCATCAATGTTTAAGGGTTCCTATTTCATGACATCCGCTCCAACATTACTTGCTGCTCTGTTAAACTTTGCAACTATTACTGGAGATGGTACTTCATGTGGTTTTGATTTGCATCTTTCTTATTGCCAGTGATCTGGAGCATTTCTTCATGTGTCTGTTTGCCATTCGAATATCTTCCTCTGTGAAAATTCATTCCAGGTCTTTTGTCCATTTCATAATTGGGTTATCAGTCTTTCTCGTGTACACCAATGTCACAGCAGTATCCCAAATGTCCAACCACAAACGAATGGATTAAGAAATTATGGCACATTCACACAATAGAATACTATGCAGCACACAGAAACAATGATTTTGTAAATTATTACCTAGTTTAGGAGGGACTGGAGAGCATTAAACTGAGTGAACTCAGTCCCACAAAGATAAATATTGTATGTTGTTATTGTTGTTATGTGCTGTTGAGTCACTTGCAACTCATAGCAACACTATGTACAAGAGCCCTAAATC
>NW_006399789.1:9015545-9063605 GCF_000299155.1 Elephantulus edwardii | reverse complement strand
ACATTCCTCTTCGTACAGCCAAACCATTATTTCAGAATGAGTATAACGCTCCAGGAGGGGTGGGAGAGGCTGGAGGCAGAGGGATGTGGATGTGTAGGGGAAAGAGGGGATTAGTCATCAGGTTGTACAATTTGATGGGGGTAGGTGAGAAAAATTAAAAGAATTTGTTTGAATTTGTATTCAAATTTTGTAGATAAACTAATAGAAAATAAATAAAAGAGATAGGAAAAAAATGATACTGAGCACCAAAAATATATAAAACTAATAAAAATCATGATGAACAACCTAAAAAAAAAAAAAAAAGATTGCAACACAGCTTCTTACCACTAGGTCACCAGACTGTAGAATAAAATTTAATTTATCCAATCAGTATATTTATGAACAACTTTAATGTTGAGGGCAAACAATATTATAAAAACAGAACAAATGCTTCCAGAACAATAAAATAATCTGCAATACACTATAATCTAGAAATTGCATTAATCTGTAAAATTTTCACATGAAAAACCCTCTCTCACTGCTGAAGGGGAGAGCCTATTTTCTCCTGAGGAGATCCTCGTGGATTTGAGCATTCAGAGTATAACAGCTATGGGTTAGAAGTGCAACTCTCAGGCATGTAGACTACGCTGCCAGAGCTCTCTTCTGATGAAAAACCTAGGTAACTCAAATTCAGCGTCATTTACAATTTATACAAAGAGTACAGCATTAGAACTAACTTTAGTAGCTTGTTAGAAAATGTCTTCTCACTATCTAGAATAAAGGATCACCATTTAAATTTCTAGTCAGGCTATTTTGTTGCTCGATGGGGCTAAGTCAGTTCTGACCTACAGTGATTCTACACACAACAGAATGCAACGCTGCCCTTCCTGCACCAGCCTCACACTCCGTTACGCTGGAACCTGCTGCTGCAGCTACTGTGTTACTTCGTCTTGTAGAGGATGCTCCTCTTTCTCACTGACCTTCTAAGCACGATGTCCTGCAGGGAATGGTCCTACCAGATATCAAGCACACATATATGAGGTAGAGTCTTGTTAGCTACAGCTCTAAAGAGCATTCTGGCTGTACTTCTGCAGCCAGGGTATGATATCTTGGTTTCTAATGGATGAAAGAGTATTTGGACTAATGGTAATGAAAGAGTCCATAACTGGGAAAATTCTGATGATACAGAATGGATATTATTTCAACTTGATTTGAGACATGCTCTGATTTCTGTGGCAGCACACACTGTAATCATGTAAATGGCTCACAAGTCATTTTTTAAAAAGAAAATATATTCTCACTAATGGGAACGTGGTATCCCTGAATAAATTAGGAAGAAAGAATCCTCCTTAGTTACTGTTACAGGTCTAAAGCACAAAAGTGTTATCTAACTTGGTAGGGACCGGAGAGCATTATGCTAAGAGAACTAACTCAGTCCCATAACGACAAATACTGTAGAAGACCATTATGATTAAAACAGAAACATAACTAGTAAAACATGTTTGAGATCCAAGGCGTGGAGGATGGGAGTCGAGGGGTGGGGTTGGGCAGGGGGAAAGTAATCATGGGGGGGTCACACAATTTGATGGGTGGAGGGAGGGCTGGGTAAAGGAAATGGGAAAGATCTGGTATTTAAAAAAAAATGTATAAGACCTTTGTAAGTAAAACAGCTTAAAATAAAATTTTCTTTAAAAAAAATGGTGCTTTTTAAAACCTTGACCTTATCAGCTTGTAACGGAAATGATTCAGAAACAATCTTTCTCAAATCACAAAAAATTCTTCATGTATTCAGAATGGCTTATGAAGTTTTAAGGTCCTTTATGCATACATAAATTTCACTAGAAGATATCAAAGGGCATGGTATCTGCAGTGCATTAAAGGGCATACACGCTTTACTATGTTCCGTGTGTAATAATCTTTAGAAAAGACTGAGCATGTGAAAGAACACTTCTTTGTGCTACTTTATGCTATTTCTCTTGGGTTTGCAATTAAGCCCTTCTTTTAAAGTAAATATGGGCCTTTAGTCTATGCTGACTTAACTATTAACTAGGTTTTACACCTGCCTCACCGGGTTCAGACAAGGACCTCTAATCAATCTCAGTTTGATACTATCGCCAAGTTGCTATGGCCTATTTACAGGTGTAGGGGTTGCTTCTCAAAGTAGCGTGACTGGCTTCTGCTCTCATAACATTAAAGAGAAGGATTTTTACACATGACTTTCTCATTTGCTTTTTTTTAGAATAGTAAAGTGCTTGAAAAGAAAGCTACACATTTAACTACACAATTACAATAACCGGTATAAGTAAAAGAAAATATGAAAGTGCAGACAAGACAGACTACTTAGACGAAAGAGTAACAATCTTGCTGGTTTCCAATGGCTCACAGGCAGGACCAAGAGTCAGATGGCAAAAGAACCTCAAGATCTATGTTTTCAAAAGACAGCTTGTGTCCAAATAATTATGCAACAAATTCATCCACCCACTGCCTTCTACTTAATTCTGACTCCTCGCAACCCTCCGTTAGCTTTCCGAGGCTGTAAATTTTTTTTTTTTAAATTTAGGTTGTTTACTTTTTATTTCAATGAACATCTACAGAGATTTTGGAATTCTTTTCATTCATTGTTGCACCCTTCTCCCCGCACAAACCTCTCCCCCCTCCCCGTTTGCTCCTCTCCTTGAAAAGCAAAAGAAAAACTCCCTCATTGGTACACAATCCCCCCCGCACCTTCCCAAACCCCACCCCCACCCCCAAATATAATCCACTCTGCAACCCTCATTGCATACTCCTACGATAAAAATAATGCCCTAAATCTTAATGGTAGAAGACTGCCTGTCTTTCCCCTACATCTGGATTTAAAGAGCCCAGTATTCTTTGAGTAGCCCAACACATAACCCACCAGAGCTAGTTTTATACAGAGGCCCAAAATATGCTCCCTAGGTTCTACGTCTTGGAAATACAACCCCAAAAAAGTGCTGTTAGATATGAACAAAATTAAAAGCTCAACATGTAAAAGAAGAGATTAATAGTAAAATCAGCTAAAATAAAAGTTTTATCTTTTTTTAGTTTTAATTTCTTTCTAAAAAAAGCAACTATGACACACAAGGATTTTTCTTCTCCTTTTTTTACTTTCTATTAAAGACATACATAAAATAGGTATTTATGTATGAAAGAAATGGCTTTGCTGTTTATTGTGGAGTTGGAATCAAACCCATAGCTGACCTTCCAATAGGTTTTCAGCAGCAGTAAATCACATGAGAGGAGATAGCCCATTCTTCTCCCAAAGATCAACTGGCAGACTGAACCCTTAGGATTGCAGTGCAGCTTATTACTCCTGGGCCTCCAGACATCCCTTTCTTACTTTGTAGTAAAGACTTTTCAAAAGAAAAGGCTTTGTTGTTATGCACCATCAAGTCAACTATGACTTACAGTGACCCTATACACAATAGCTCTGAATTCTGCTCTATCCTGAGTCAATCTCACTGTCTCTGACACACCTATGCTCATTACTCCAGTTACTGTGTCAATCCATCTCATCTGGGCTCTGCCTCTCCTACACTGTCACTCGACCATTCCAAGAACGATATCCCTCTTCAAAGACTGGTCCCTCCTGGCTACATGACCAAATTATGTGAGCTGGAGTCTCAAAATCTTTGCCTCTAAGGAGCAGCTTGGTTTCACCCTCTCCAGTAAAGACCTATTAGTTTTCGTGCCAATCTATATTATGTTCAGAACTCTTCTCCAGCACCAAAACTCAAAGACATCAATTTTTCTTGTCATCCTTAGTCACTGCCCATGTCTCTGATGCATACACAGCAAGTAATTGCTAAGACCATGGCCTTGACCAAGCACACCTTAGTCTCTGGACTGACATCTTTACTCTTGAGTACTCTATAGAGTGCTCTGACAACAGAATTTCCCAATGCAAGTCATCATTTGATTTCCTGACTCCTGGTGCCACGAGTGTTGACTGTGGAACCTAGCAAGCTGAATTTGTTAGCAATGTTAAGCTCGTCTCCGTTAATCTTAATATCTTCTCAATATATGATGTTGCCAATAGGCCCAGTGGTGAGAATCTTTGTTTTCTTGATGTTGGGTTTCAACCTATATTGAAACATGACTTTCTACAGTCCTTGGCCCTCTATACTCTATAGTAAATGCTTCAGGACTCCTCAGTTTCAGCAAGGAAAGTCGTGTCATCTGCATAATGAAGGGTGCTGATGACACATTCTTCCTCATAAAGTCAAGTCTCTTGAATGATGTGCTCTGCATACAAATTGAAAAGGTATAAAGACAGGACACATCCAAGGTGCACTTCTTTTGTGGTTTTGAACGATGCGATGTTTCCTTGTTCTATTCTGATGTCTTTCTCCTGGTCCAAGTATAGGTTTCACATGAGCACAATCAAACGTTATGGGAACTTCGTTTTTTTCTCAAGGTTGCCACAATTTATTGTGACCCATGCAATCAAATGCCTTTGCATAGTCATTAAAACACAGATAGACATTCCTCTGGTAGTTTCAGCCAAAAATCATCTGGTATTGGCAATGATGTCCCCAGTTGCCACGGCCTCTTATAAACCCAGTTTGTATTTCTGTTTTCTGTTGATGTACTTTTACAGTTGCTTTTGGATAATCTTCAGCAAGACTTTGATTGTGTGTAGTATTAGTGATATCGTTCAATAATTTTCATAATCTGTCATATCAACTTTATTGGGAATGGGAATAAATGTGGATCTCTTCTAGTCAGTTGGCCAGGTGATTGTCCTCCAGATTTCCTGGCACAGCCTGGTGAGCACATCCAGGGCTGAATGTGTTTACTGAAACAAGTCAAGTGGTAATTCCATCAATTCCTGGGGCCTTATATTTTTTTGCCAAGTCCTTCAGAGCGCTTGAACTTCCTCCTTCATCAGCACTGCTTCTTGAATATAAGTTGTTTCATGGAATACTTCTGTGTCAGTCAACTCATTTTGGTACCGTGATTCTGTGTACTTCTTCCATCTTCATTTGATGCTTTCTTGATCATTCAATACTCTGCTTATAACATCCTTATAGTCCAACTTGAGGCTTGAATTTGTTCCTCTTCTCCTTCAGCTTAAGAAATGCTGAGTGAATTAGACTTTTTTTGATTTTCTGACTCTAGCACTTTTCACATTTCATTATAATACTTAGCTTTGTCTTCCTGAGCTGCTCTTTGAAATCTTCTTTTAAGCTCCTTAACTTTTTGTTTGCTTCCTTTGCTTTGGCTTCACTGTCTAACATGATGCTGCCAATCGGCTCAGTGGTGAGAATCTTTGTTTTCCTAACATTAAGCTTCAATCCATATTGGAGGATGTGGGATCAGTCCTTGGAGAAGATGCCATGCTTGGGAGTGGGGAGGGACAGCGCAGGAGAGGAAGACCCTCGATGAGAGGGATTGATTCAGTCACTGGGGTAATGGAAATAGGTGTGTTGGAGACAATAAGATTGGCAAGGGGCAGAGCAAGGTTAGGGATGTTGTAAATAGGATCACTATGAGTTGCAGGTGACTTGATGGCACATAACAACAACAACATTTCTCTCTTAATAATATTTAATTTACCTGTATTCATGCTTCTTACATCCCACATTCCAATAACTAATGTCTGCTTGCAAGCGTTCCTCCTCCTTTGTGTATGCCAACGGGAGGGCTCAGCCTCAGCTGCCGTATCTGCTAGTCTAATTCAAGTGTGCTCTAGGACATAGTAATTATTTATATGGAGTATTTTTTAAAATTAGCCACAATCTTACAGACTAGAAAAAGTACAAATAGATTAGATACGAGTGTAAGCTTCTGACTGACCATCATGCTTCTATATTTTGAAATATATTTAATATAAACTCGGACATTATACTATATTTCAAGTCATTTTCACGCTTTTGTTGTCAAGTCAGTTCAAGTTCACAGCTGACCCTCTATGTAGTTACCCTGGCTGTAAGTCACATGGGAAGAGACTGCCCATCTTTGTCCTTCAGAGCAGCTGGTGAATTCTTACCACTCAAGAGTGTAACCTTTCAGTTAGCAGGGCAACTCCCGATAGATTAGACAATCACAGCTCATTTATACACATATACACACATACATACACACTTAAATATGTTGTTATTGCTATGTGCCATTGAGTCATTAGTGACTCATAGCGATCCTATGTACAAAAGCTCTGAATCCTGCCCTATCCTGAGCCAATCTCAGTGTCTCTGATGCACCTGCTCCCATTGCCACAGTCACTGTGCTGATTCATATCATCCAAGGTCCTCCTTTCCTAAGCTGACGCTGATGCTCCACCTTTCCAAACCTGATGTCTTTCTCCAAAGACTAGGCCTTGCTGACAACAAATCCGAAGTATGTGAGACAGAGTTTAAAATTCCTGTCAAAGGAGCAATCTGGTTTTACTCTCTCCAGGACAGGCCTGTTTGCTTTCTTGGCATACCATGGAATGTTCAATACTCTTCTCCAGCAACACAACTCAAAGACCTTAATTCTTCTTCTGTAATCCTTGTTCAGCTCTCAAATATGTAACAAGCATTTGAGAAGACCATGGTCTGGATCAAGCACATCTTAAACTTTAGACCTACATCATTGCTCTTTAGCATTCTGAAGAGGTTTTAGACAGCAGATTTTCCCAATGCAACTCATCTTTTGATTTCCTACTATATGTGTGTCTGTCTGTCTATATATATACACACACACACACACACACACACATATATGTATACATATATATATATAAAACACACACACATATTTAGTTTTAAATTTACATTAGTCATTAAACATCATTCTTTAATTTAGCATTACTACTCTTCAGAATTTTGGAGAGGGTCCAGGCAACAGATTTTCCCAATGCTATATGTCTCCTGATCTCTTAACTGCTAGTATCAAATGCACTGATTGTAGATCTAAGTAAGATGATTTTTTAAAAAAATAATTTTTTTAAAAAAAATTGTATTATTTTTGTGTGAGTGTACCGTCAAATCAGACCTGACTGGTACAGGAGGAGATTGTCCCTCCTTCCCCGGCAGAGCATCTGGTGGCTTCGAACCATGTGCCTCTGGGATTGTAGTTGCAGCTCGTTACCACTAGGCCACCAGAGGTCCCCTAGTAAGATGTTTTTTGACAATTTCAATCTTTTCTCCATCTATCATGATGTTGTCTACTGGTCCAGTGATGAGGACTTTTGTTCTCTTGATGTTGAGATGTAATCCATACTGAAAGCTATAGACCTTGCTCTTCTGCAGCAAGTGCTTCCCGCCCTCTTCCCTTTCAGTAAGTTGTGTCATCTGTGTAATGTAGGTTGCTGATGAGTCGTCTTCTAATCCTAATTCCACATTCTCCTTAATAAAGTCCAGTTTCTTGAATGATACGCTCAGCATACAGACTGAATAAATATGAAGAAAGGATACAGCCTGGTACACACTTTTCTTGATTTTAAACCATACATTGCTTTTGTGCTCTTCTTGACGACAGCTTCCTGGGCTAGGTATAGGTTTATTATGAGCATTATTAAGTGTTCTGGAACTCCCATCTTCTCAATGCAGTCATAGTTATGATCCACACACAGTCAAATGCCTATGTATAGTCAATAACACACAGATAAGACATTCTTCTGGTATTCAGTATGATAAGCCAAGATTCACCCCACATCAGCAACGGTATTGCTGGTGCCATAGCCTCTTCTAAATCAACCTTGCACTTCTGAAGTTCCTTGTTAATGTACTGCCTCTCTCTCATAGACCCTCTACCTTTATCAGCATGATATCCTTTTCCAAGGACTGGCCTTTCCTGGCAACATACTCAAAGTACGTGAAATGAAGTTTCACTGTCTTTGCACCTAAGGAGCATCCAGGTTACAGACTTGTTTGTTTCTTTGGTAGTCTATGGAATATTCAACGATCTTCTATAACATCACAACACAAGACATCAATTCTTCTCCTGTCATTCTTATTCACTGTTCAACTTTCAGGTGCATAGGAAGTAATTGACATGACAATCACTTGGATAAGGCACACTTTAGGCTTTAAAAAGGCATCCTTGCTCGTTTGCACTTTGAAGAGGTCCTGGGCAGCAGATTTCCCTAATACACCATGTCTTTTGATCGTATGTCTGCTGTTACCTTGAGTGAAATCACTGACAAGTTCAATCTTTTCTTCATCTACTATGATGTTGCCTATTGGTCCAATGGTGAGGATTTTTGTTTTCTTGATGTTGATGATCAATGCTGAAGGCAGTAGCCTTTGATTTTCTGAAGCAAATGTTTCAAGCTTTCACTTTCAGAGAGCAAGGCCATGTCATCTGCTAATGCTGATTGTTGATGAGTCTTCTTCAGTCTTAATGCCACACAGATTCCAGCTTGTTTAAGTGTTTGCTCAGTATAGAGACTGAATAGAGAGCTCTGGTGGCCTAGCAGCAAGAAGCTGTGCTGAAATCCCAACAGCACACAGTTTAAGGTCACCAGCTGCTCCGTGGGAGAAGGACAGGCAATTTCCTCCTATGTGATTAAGTGCCTCTGAAAACCCTCTAGAGGATCAGCTATGGGTCAGTTCTGACTCTATGGTACACAACAACAACAACAGCAAACAGAATAAGTATAGAGAAAAGTTATAACCCTGAAATAGTCCTTTCTTGATTTTTAAAATTTTTTATTTTTTGTTTTGTGTGAGTGTACCATCGAATCAGATCCGACTGGTACAGGAGGAAATTGCCCCTCCTTCTCCAGCAGAACATCTGGTGGATTTGAACTGCGTACCTCTTGGATTGCAGTGCAGCTTCTTGCCACTAGGGCACCAGAGATCCCTTCTTTCTTGATTTTACAACATGCAATGTTCCCTTGCTCTGTTCAGACAACAGCTTCTTGGTCTAAGTGTAGGTTGTGCACGAGTACAATTAAGTGTTCTAGGATTCCCAGTTATCTCAGTGTTAGCCCTTATTGTTATCCATAGTCAAACGCCTTTGCAAAGTCAATAAAAGAAAAATTAATATCTTTCTGGTCATCTCTGCTCTTAGACAAAACCCATCTGACATCAGCAGTAATATCTCTTGTGCCAAGATCTCCTCTGAATCCAGCCTGAATTGCCGACAGTTTCCTGTGGATGTCTTACTTGACTGTGATATTAATGATATCGTTAAATAATTTGCACATTCTGTTGGATCACCTTTTTATGAATGGGACCAAATACGGATCTCTTTCAGTCAGTCGGCCACATGGCAGTTGTGCTGTAGACTCAAGAGCCCTCGGCTTGAGTTTACCAGTTGCTTCTTGGGAAAAGGATGGGAAATCTCCTTTCGTGGAACTTAGGGCCTCTGAAAACTCCCTTTCAGCTATGAGTTTGTTCTGACTCGATGGCACATAACAACAGTCCCATATACATACAGAAACACAGAGCCCCAGCAAAATAACTACCGTAACACTGAAAACAGAAGTCTAATATATTTACAAAAGAGACAAGATAGGAAGTTCTATTCCTGTTCCCCTCATTACTATATAGTAGGAACCAACTCCTAGCTGTCTCTCCATTGGGTTTTTAAAGGTGGGCACTGCATGGGAGATTATCCATCTTCTCCCTTGGAGTCACCGGTGGATTTGAACAGTCAGAGAGTTGCATTTGGATTAGCAGCACAACTTCCCATAGAGGATGCCAGAAGAGTGGCCTATAAAGTAAAAATCATAATTTAACTAAGCTTATCTAGATTGTATTTAAAATGACTGAAGGAGGTAAATCATTTAAGTCAATCAGTTAAGGAAGTTGGAGGGAAAAAAACTGGAAAAGAACATTTAATGCCTTGCTCCAAGTATAAAGACCCTAAAGATGCCATAATATTCTTAATTTGTATGAGAAAATAAGTAAGAATGGGTTCTCCCCTACCCCAGAAGTTAAAGGTAACAAGTAATAGCATTTTTAAAAAAGGAAAACTATATTCTCATGTGTCAGAGATTGTGAAGTTGGCACAGAATAAGAGAGGATCAAGATCTATTGTTTACAGGGTCGCCACGAGTTGTACTTGACTCAAGAGAAAACAATAATAATAATACTAATAATTACAGTGACAATTATAAAAATACAAAAATTATCAAAATTCATATTGATAAATTAGAAACAAAAAGAATTACAGAGAACACAGAATAAAGTAATAGAAACAGATTTGTTCTCAGGCTAACTGGAGGCCTACTGGGTAACCAGTTATGCTTCCAAAGTAGTTGGTTCAGATCTAGCATCTGCTCTGCGAGAGAGAGATGTGTAATATTCTCCTGTACAATTTACATCCTCTTAATATTTTGGAGGGACATTCTTCTAAGTGGCACAGCACTCTTCTGCCAATGTGCTGTACTGAGGTAACCTGGGGTGGCCATGATACTGAACCTTGTGCCACTGGGGCTTCAAATGGTATAATGGTTATCCATGGTGGACAGTGTTTGAGACAGGTTTGGAAGCAGGAGTTCCTAAACAACATGCCTCTGGAAACACTATAACTTTGAGAAACAACAGTTATCGAAAAGCTCAGGTCTTCTGTTCATAGGGTCGCTATGAGCCGTGCTCGACTAAATGGCAAACAACAACAACTATATCCCTCACAGGGTCAGCTCTGAGTCAGTTTCAACTTGAAGGCAATGAGTTTTTAATTGTTTATATAGAATCCCCTTGAAATAAATTATTATCATGCACTTATTAAAAAGTTATTCACAATTCCAACAGTTTTCAATGAATCACTGCCCACATTTGTTGAGTAGCTGCAACCAGCATTCTCCTAGATCCACGCTGTTCATCTGGCAAAGCATTTTCTTTTATGATTAATTAGGCAGATGAAGCAAGGATCCCCATGAGAAGAAAGTAGACGTGATAAGGAGTAGAGAAGTGAGGCAAAAATTGTGGGTCAGACATGGGGAAATCATTCAGGGGCTATAGCCTTGGCCATTCTGAAATCTTGACCTCATTCCTTTTGAGGGTTCCTTTTTTTTCTGGACTCAGAAAATAACTTTAAAATCATGGTATCTCTCCTTCGAGGACTTCAAAGGTCCTCAACATGAAGTTCAGACTTACAGATTTCCTATAGTTTTAGATAGATGTTTTCCTATTTCTTTTATACCAGGATGGTTTTTTTGTTTTCCTAAAATCTTTAAGGGAAGTAAAGTTGCAAGAATTCAAACAATTAAAATAATATTAAATTATATTTTTTAAGAATACGAGAATGATGACCAAAAGGCCCAGGAATAAAGATCAGTCTTGTGATTCTCTTTTAGAGATTATGCAGAAAGGATCAAAGTTAACCATCAACCAGCTGGGAGACTGCAGAGCTTGGGAGAACATGTTTAGTTCAGGGTAAAGAGACAAAAGGAGAAATGCAGCTGGTATTGCCTCAGAAAAACACATCAAAAAGGAGAACGGCTAGAGTGAAAACTGGAGAGAATGCTACATGTCTGCTGACTTCCTGAATAAACCAAATATTTTCACAATTAATGATTACACAGGACAGACATGTTATTAATATATTGGGAGGTCTTACTTAAATTAACTCAACTGGGTCAGCACACAAAATTAACTGGACCAACATACAAAAGTTGAAAAAAATTATTATGTATTAGATTTTTTTTTTTCTAAATCATGGAACGGTTGTGAGCTCATTACGGGATATGACTGTAATTGATAATGCCATTATTTCTCATGATTTCCTTCCTTCTACTAAGATTTGCTTCTCTTCCTTCATCATTTACTTAGCATGGAAATCTACAGTCAGCCTAGAAGGCAATAATATATTCTGCCTAGCTGCCTTTTCTGAGTTCCAGGATATACACACAACACAGGAAGGTAAATACAGGTGCCATGCTGAAGTCTACAGAAACAGACTAAATTTCAAAAGTATGTAAAATAATCCAAAACTAAATATATTATTTAAATACATGAGAGATAATTTATTTCCCTTAATTGTGAATGTTCATTTGAAATATTAAAGAATAAAATTTACATAATGTTTGGCTTCTGTTTTAGCATACTTGTTGTTGTATTCTATTTAAACATTAGCATACTTATTAAAGGATAATTAAAACACACATTTCTTTTTATGATTAGGCTGAGGAGTAATTCTAGAAATACTAGTCTTTTTTGGAGCTCCAAATATTAAGTTAATAAAACACAGAAAATTAGTAACATGAATAGATCACAAATAGAATATCTATGAATAAATCTTACCATGATATCTTTATATTTTTTAGGTGAAAATATTATATTTTTATTTGATAAATCTGACAATCATCAAAAGTCAAAATTTACCTCAAACAGCCTACAGGGCTTAAAATGCTTGTTCTCTGAATTGTCACTTCATGACACCTTCTAATCCTAATGATATCTTTCTATTTTTATAAAATTTATGAGTGACTACTTAAAAACAGTGAGGAAAAAATAATCATATAGCATAGGTGAAAAATTTTTTGTACAGAATAGAGAAAAACAGATTCTATTTAGGCCAGAGTAAAATGAATATTAGTCTCTTCTCTTATGAGTAAATCTCTCAACTTAGATCTAACCACTACTGTTGTTGAGAGGTGCTGGCAAGTCATGGAGATCCTGTGTACAACAGAACAACCCAGGCCTGACCCTCACCGTCTTCCCAATCTCTGTTGGGTGTGTTCACAGAACTGTGCAAATTCATCTCGTTGAGAGTCGTCTTCTGACTGGACTTTTTCAAGCCTGATGTCTTTTTTCAAGGCCTGGTCCTTCTTAATAGCATATCTGAAGTATGCATATTTATACTTATTGTAAATAAATCTAGGGAATAAAGGTAAAGGAAATTAATTTTCTTACTTCTGTATTATATTTTGTAATTTTTGAAAATAGGCTAAGTAGTTACAGCAGTTACTAAAAGCCTCTTGATCATTTGGTAGTAAAAGAAGGAAGGTAACAGAAAAATGAGATTTCATTTCTGCTTATAACAAAGCAATATAACCCATAATGACTTTCTTTCATTATTACAAACTAAATCATACTAATTAAATAATGGTTCCAGTGCACAAAATAACATTCATTTTTTAAAAAAATTTTAAATCCATTTTTATAGTTAAATTATTTTATTAAAACTATGAAATATCTTTAAATTAAAGGATCTGTTCATAAATATGAATGTAAACAAGTATCCATAAAAATGTAGTAGTATATTTTTACCTATATTAAGAAAAAGGAAAAAACATGACTGTTTCAGTCATTGAAAAGAGAACATAAAGTTAATTTTCACAAAAGACTATTTTTGACTGAAAGGAAGTCTCCTACAATGGCATTTTGTGTCACTGTCACCAGTACCACTGTGCAGTTTCTATCAATCTCAACAACACAGAAATAGAATGCCTTACTGTTGGCGCTGTGTCGGCATGATGGTTACAAGACCTTCCTTCTATGCTGATAATCCCTGTGAAAAGACAAGACGGTGAATACTTGCTTATTCTTCCTAGCCGTTTTATTTTGAAAACATTTATGGCTGTAAGGAATGCCTCCTATAGCTTCTAACAAAAATGTCTCACTCTGATGGCAGGATCCTTTAAAGTCCTATCATGCATCCTTTGGTCGGAAACAGCTGGAGAGTTTAGCTAACTAAGAGACCTGACTTAACATTGAGCCCGGTTTCCCATTCAAGTGGTATTCATCCATAGCACAAGATGTGTCCCTATTTTACTTTCAAAAGTAGTACCATTAGTTGAGCTCTGCTGACATTCTTCCAAGGAAGCTTTATTTCTGACTGAGGTCACCAGGTTTTCATAAAGAAATAATGGCAGAGGATATGCAAGAATCACTTCTTTATTTTCTCAAAAAGAATAAATACATCTGCTTGAAGTTGTCTTTGATCATTTGTTTTCCTACTATGGCATATCCTGCTACTTATTGTATTCAAACATCATGGAGAGTGTCTGAAGGAAAAGAAATTCTCTTATTTCTTCCTGTACAGTGGTAACACTGATTAGTAAGCTTGGAAAAAAATTCATTCATTACATGTGAATTTCTTTTTTTTTGTTCCCAATGTTCTCTACTACAGTTCTTTGTAATGAATAGCCTTTAAGGGTGTAACAAACTGCTTTTCATCTGTAAAGATACCATTCAAAGTTTAGCTAAAGTAACAAATGCACACAGGTGTAGGTCTCACTTACTTTCAATCTCTGTCCATCAGTAAACTGATATCTGGGTTAGCATATTAGAATAAAGCCTGTTCACATCAAGTCTACTCTTTAGCGGTGGAATGGTAGGGAATGTGGATCTTCTCGGCGAGTAGCTGAACACTTAACCCCTGAGCCACCAGAGCTCCTCATTAATCTGTTCAAATGAACTGTCATGTGAAAGGTGGCTGAGGTAAGAAACAGTGCACCGGTCTTAATAGCAATTAGCTTTGGTTCTACTTTAAAGTAAATGCCACTTCCTCTCCTATGTTGGCATTAAACTTATTTTTCTTAAAGATATTAATTTATCAAGATCAACAGAAAGCAAGCAGTTCTCTTCATTTTTTCAAAAGCACATAAAAAATGATCAAAGCCCTGGAAAATATGATATAAAATTATACTTTTGTTTTACTTAAAATATTCTTTCAATATTTACTGTTTCTCAGTGAAGTGAAAAGAGTCCACAGTGCCTTTACAATCTATTTACTGATTGGCTAACACGACACTAAGTAATCAAAGATGAATTAAAAAATTAGGACTTGCCTTCAAGAGTCAAGTGTAGCAAAATGAGATGGTTTTGGAAGAAATACTATAAAAGAAATAGCAAGGCTGTGTCTTGAGCAGATAGTAATAAAGTCTTTAATGAAATTATGATGGAAGGTAATTTCATTTATAGAATAACACTTGCCTAATTTTAAAGTTCTTAAACTGAAGAGTTAATAGTTTAAAAAAAACATAGGTGAGAAAATACATCTTAGAATGCAGATTCTTAAGATTTTTACAAGACAAGACAAGCTGTGAAACCCCCCATAGTCACAACCCCTTAACTCCCACACACCTTCATACATGCAACCACTGTGAACAGTCTACAAGACACAGCGTCTGAATGAATGTGGTCACACCATGGGGTTCAGGAAGTAGCAGCATCTCACATGTGTGGTCTTCATGACTGCCATCAGATTCCCAGACACTAACAACAGCCTCATTTTTCATTTCAAAATTAATATACAAGCAGAAATAAATACAAAATGATAAAAATGTAAAGTATATACAAGTCTACAATTTACATATTAAAAATGGAGAAAACGCTTCCATATTTTATAGCTCTCCTTTAGGGTAAGAGTGCGTTTTAGAATTTGAAGTCATTGAACTTCGCTCAGGAGGTCTCTAATAACTGTAAGTTGAGAGCTGGAGAAGCCTGGTGAGTGCACTGTTACATGATGAAGCTGCTTCTGTGATCTGACTGCCTGTGTGCAGGGGTTAATGTGCCTGTTAATCAAAAGGTCCGTGGTCCAGCCCATCCCTGGTCCAACAGGTAAAATCATGACAGATGGAGAAGAGCTTGAAATTATCAAAGGTTTCATTTGACTTGTTTCCACCATCCACAACCAACATCCAAAGTAGCAGCAGTCAAGAAATCCAAAGATGTGCTGCACTGGGGAGATGTGCTGCCAAGGACCTCTCCAAAGTTCTAAAAAGCAAGGAAGCCAGTTCAAAGACTAAAGTGGGCCTGATCCAAGTGATCCAAGCCATAGTCTTTTCAATTACTTGCCATGAATCTGAAAGTCAGGACTAGGATGACAGAAGCAGCAATGCCTCTGAATTGCAGTGGTGCCGAAGAGTATCGACTATCCCATCGCCTGTTAAAAGGACAAATATATCTGCCTTGATGGAAGTGCAACCAGCTTTGGGAGCAAGGATGGTGAAAATTCACCTCACTTTCTTTGTGGATATTCTCAAAAGGAAGCAGCCCTTGGGAGACAGACTGGAAATCATGGCTGGGAAAGGTAGACCCTCAATCAGATAGGCTGACACAGTGAAAGACAAAATGTGCTTGAGCATGAATGAGATCATTAGGATGGTGCAGCATAGGACAGGGTTCAGATTGGTTCGCAGGGTCGTTATGAGTCATAGTCTACTTGATGACACCTAATGGCAACATTGGTTAGGGTTCAATACTTAAGAGGAAAACGGAATTATATTACTCAAAAATATTCCTAATTGTATAGTCAGTATCCTGGGAAAACCGCAGTGTCACAGAAAGAGAGGAAGACCTTAAACAAGAAGGATTTAAACAATGGGTGTACCAATGAGCTAACAAAGATATCACAGATGCTGAGGATGATGAAGGGTGGAGCACGTTCAGATCTGTTGTTCACAGGGTCATTGTGACTTGCAGTCTATTTGATAACATCTACCAACAACAACTACCCCTCACACTGTAGTGCAAGTTTTATCTCTAACATTCATTCATGTCTTTTCAATCACTTGCTATGCATGTAAGACTTGGACAAGGAATAAGGACGACAGAATGACTGATGCTTTTGTGTTGTGTTGGAGAAGAAGAATTAATATCCTATGGACTGTCAAAAGAACAGAGTGCTCCTTGGAGGCAGAGATGATAAAGCTTCGTCTCATATATTTTGGGCATACTACTAGGAGAGGTTATTCCTTACTGATGGGCATCAGGCTTGGAATGGTGGAGGGATGGTGAGAGAAAGATCTTCAACCAGATGGACTGACATGGTGACTGCAGCAAGTGTGTCAGATATTGTGAGGATGGTACAGGATAAGACAGGCTGTTTATAGGGTTGCTAAGAGTGGTACTTGATCTGACAGCACTTAACAACAACAACAACAACATAATTTTGGCCTTTTTCTTTCATGTCTTTGTAATGGACTCTTGCTTATTTCATGGATGATGTCCTTGATGTCAACCCATAAGGCACCTGGTCTCCAGTCAATAGTTTTCAATGCATCAAATCTATTCTTTGAGATGGTTTTTAAATTCAGTTGGGACAGACTTCAGGGTCATGTTGTGATTCTCATGGCCTCTGTTTTCGTTTCCTTCAGCTTCAATTTGAACTTGCACATGAATTGATTGTTTCAAAGTTATCCACTGGCCTTGCTTTAACTGCTGATACTGAGCTTCTCCATGGACTCTCTCCACAGATGACATCAATCAGGGTCCAGGCGCTGTTTATGCTTCACTAAAAAGGGTACTTACAATGAATAAATCACTCATTGCAGAAAAATCTACCATTTGATTTCCAAGGTTGTAATTTCCAATTATCAGTTATTCTTGTTTCCAACTTTTGCATTTCTGTGTTCAACTGTTATTACTGAGTCATTTTGACTGTAGAATTCCATCCATTTAGGACTACAAAATTTGGTAGAAATCCTATTTCTTCACCTTTTATTTAAAGTCACTGTTGTATATTCCTGTCCAGCGATACTACCAGTCCTTCTTCTATGTGACTGTCTAGTATCCTATCACTCACAGCACTGTATGTTAGATGTTGAAAACTATTTTTTCCTCTCTTCATCATTCGTGGCATAACAGAACACATGACTAATCAAAGTGGCCAATATGAGTTCATCTCAGTTCACTAATACCTAGGATGCTGAGCTTTATGACTTTAATTTTTGACAACATCCCACTGTCTTAGATTTATACTTTGTACATTCTATGTTCCAATTATTAATGAATGTTGGCAGATGTCTCGCCTCATTTTTGACTGCCTTCTAATCTAAAGGCTCATCTTCCAACACTATATATAATGAACAACATTTCTCTGTTAGTCATAAAGTTTTGGAAGACCCGTTATTTCAGAAGTGGATGGCCTACTCTCCTTCTTAGCATAGCATTGAGAAGAATGGGATACCATAATATTTAATTGTGTGTATGAGGAACTTGTATACAAATAAGAGGCTATCATTCAAACAGAACAAAGGGATACTTAAGGTTAACACTGGTTAAAGTATACATGAGGGTTGTATCATTTTACTATACCTATTCAGTAGGTTTACTGAACAATTAATCTGAAAAGCTGGACTATAAGAGGAAAGTGTGGCATAAGGCTTGTAGGAAGGCCCATCAAAAGTCACATTATAACACAGATGACACAAATCTTGTTTGTTGAAAGTGAAGAGCATTTGAAGTCCTTAGTAAGGAAGATCAAAGACTTCCGCCTTAATATGGACTACATCTCAACATCAACAAGAGAAAAGTCTTTACAACTGGAAGATAAACGTCACAACAAATGGAGAATAAGAACAAAGTTGTCCAAGACTTCATTTTACTTTGAACCCACCACCAACACCCATAGTGTTGTGGCAGTCAAGACATCTAGCATCATATGGCACTGGGCAAATCTGCTCAAGGACCTCTTTAATTTACTGAAAGGGACGTCACCTTAAAGACCAAGGTGCACTTGACTTACGCCATACTATTTTCAATTGCTTCACATGTGTAAGTTGGACAATGAATAAAAAAGAACAAGGAATAGATGACACTAAATCAGTGCTAGAGAACTGAGTATAGCAAGGTCTTAAAAAAAAAAAAAGAAAAGTCTGTCTAGGTAGAAGTGCAACCACAATACTCCTTAGAAGCAAGGGCAGTAAGATCACCTTACATACTTGAGATATGTTCCCAGGAAAGGCTAGTCCTTGGGGAAAGATGTCATGCTTGGACAAGTGGTGGGGTCAGGGAAGGAGAGGAAGACTTTCAAGAAGATAGACTGACATAACAAACAACAGGCTTAAGCATAGCAAAGATTCTGAGAGTAGTGGAGCATTAGGGAAGTTTGAGTCTGTTGAACACTGGGACTCTACACTCGAGTCAAAGTGACACCACCTAAAAATGACATTTATTTATTTGCTTAAGGTCTGTTTCTTTCCACTTGATGTTAAGCTGAATTAGAACATAAATTTTCATTTGTTTTTGTCACTAAAACACCTGTAGCACCTAAAAGGATGTCACGGGGTTTTTTAGAATACATCATGCATCATCTGTATGCAGTAATAAGTAAATATCCTTTAGAAATAGGAAAAAACGATCCCAAGATAAAGCAAGCCAGGGACTTAATGATGACAATGTTTTTAAGTACAACACTTAAGAAATAAAAATGTGGAAAGAGAGACACATATATTCAGGTTCATTTATAAATAGGAAAAAGTCAAATTTAAAATGTAATAAACACAAACTTTGAATATGAGCTTGAAGATTCAGAAGGGCAAGAAGGTACTACATAATAGAAAGCAGAGAGGAATAATTTTAAAAACATATGCTCATTATCCTATATAAACTTCCCCCCTTAAAAATTCAAGAGATATTAAGAAGTACAGTAATCTAATTACTATTGTGCATTTTAAGCACTTTTCACATTAGTTTTTACAGTATTTTGCTTTCAACCTTCGATATATCTTAACTTTTAAGTCTAAAAACTCAGATATCACTTAAATAACTTCACAAATTTATTTAAAACAAGAGAGAATAAGAGACTCTCCCTCCAAAATTAGATTTTCAATTTCCTCAAATAAACAATTTACTCACCCCTCCCTACTTAAAAAAAATTCTCAGAAAGTTTTCACTGCAGTGAGATGTGAATGATTTGATTCCTTTGTGAAGAAGAGCAGAAAGATCACACACAAAGAGATACACACATACTTTGACGATATACACAGGAATGCTTTATAAATATTCATTCACTTATTCTCAGAATACCAGAGCATTCTCAGAAGACAGGGTAGCAGAAAGCAGCACAATACTTAGTGCTATTAAATGACCAGTGAAGCATCAGTCTTGCAAAAAGGCAGCAACAAGACCCAGAACCCCTTTAGCGGGGCTTCTCAGCAGACAGCAGCTAACAAGAGCAAAACGGACAATATCTTGGCTTCGCCTTCAGGGAGTTACCCTGCTAAGCCAGAGCCACACTTCTTTGATGTTGTGAATCCACCAATGGCTCTGAGACAGGATGATGGGCAATCTCCTCTCATGCAAATGTATAGTTCTTGAAACCTGCTAGAGGGTCGTGTATGAGTTGGTTATGACGTCAGATCTACGGGAATGTGTAAAGGAGCAAAAAGAATTCTAAAAGGGGGTATAAAAAGAAATGCATTTAAGAAGGGTATCCTATTTAATCAGATTTATTTATTTATTCATTTCTCTGTGCTGCCACAATGTTTTAGACTTATGTTCAACTCATCTCTATTATTTCTTTTCTGCTGGATTCCCCAACTAGACTGAAGACTGTAAGGGTAGGTTTGTATCTCCTCTTTCTCCCAGGGCTCATCCAAATCTCACTCATACAACAAATTTTTCATAAGCATTCTTTAATGAATGGCATGTATAAATATGTCATAAAGTAGAAAAAGTTTTTTCTTTTTAAAGCTGCAATGGCTTTCATGAGGGTAGTCCTACAATACATTTTGTGGGTCTGCTGAAACAGAAAAGGAGACATATTAGTAAAAATATTCTCAATTTTTATGCTTATTGAATTATTGTTGACTGTTTTTCAAAGGAGAAAGAGGAGGGGGGAAATGTTTGAAATTAGAAAACTAGAATAGTGTTCTACCCTTTACTATTAACCATTTGAAATACAGAACCCTCAAACTATTTTTAAAAAATGGCCAGTCACTTCATTTACTCATTTGTCACTTTCTGTATTTCTCATCAACTGTGTTCTCAGACAAGAAGGCAAGTTTGCTGACTAAGAACAACCCAAAGACTGATGCTTTACATTTTCATTCAAGGAAAAAGCCTCCTGAAAATGCACGTCTGAAATTCTGGAAAATTCAAATCAACGTTTTATCTAGTCTCTATCATTACCAGAAGGTCCACTTCCTAAACATTCATCTTCAAGTTGTTACCATTTTCACTAAGTGATGGATATTAATTTCCAGAGAATATTACCAGTAAAATGTATGCTACCATAGACTGTTACCAATCAGATCCGACTGACTCAACCATAAAATACTAAAGTATAGACTTAACTCCTTTAAGGGAAGTGCCAGGTTATTCTGACTACGGTTTTATAAGAATAAAATTTCACATAGATAGGTTTCTTCTTGTGAATTTCTGGAGTCAGACCTATTAAAACAGTGAGCTGAAAGGGCTGTAAATCAGGATGGGCATCTTGCTCCTATGGAGTGGACAGAGGGCTTAAATGGTTTACTTTTTGGCTGATATTATACATTACACACTATACCACCATGGTTTCTTATGCATTCTCTCTCTTTCATTGTCATTGAATCGGAGCTGTCTCACAGGTGACTGTCCACTGGATTTTTGAGGTTGTAAATCATACAGGAGGAAATTTAGACACTTTTCTCCCACTAATGGATTCACGCAGCCAGCACAACTCCCCATGGGGCAGTCTACCAGGCCTCTCCCATCCTCATGTATTAAAATAGGGAAACTAAAATACGTAAAAGCATTTTTTTTTATTCCAGATTAAACTTATTTGTAAAGGAAACAATAATGACTGCTTTTTTTAATGCTATAGATGATATTTTATTCACCACTGACTTTCCAAATGGAGCAGAATCATAGGCAGGTGATTCCCTGGTTCTAGGCAGCGGCCATTATGGGTAAAATTAGTAATTAAAAAAGGTATTCATTCAGGGGAGAAGGGGGATTAATCATGGAGTTGTACAATTTGATGGGAGGGTAAGGGAAATTGGAAGAATCTGTTCTGGAAAACGATGTAAATGAATTTTATAAATAAACTACTATAATTTTAAAAAAGTATCAGAGACCATAAAAAACCAACAAAAACCAGACATTCACCTTTGACCCAGTTCTCTCCACTGACTCTAAGCACTGAAAGGGCTATGGCTGTTCCTGCACAAAAACGTTCACGTGCAGGTGGGAGCCACCCGCCAACGGGGAAGGACAGCATCGTTAAGTGACCCTGGACAACAGGAATTTTCAAGTACACAGGGTTCACTCACACGTAGAGTTTTCTCGATGACTATACTAATTATTTTCAACAATTTTTTTAAAAATTCACAAACTGTGTAGCATGGAAATAGTGCAACAAAGGACATTTATTAGTAAGAAAACATCTGTATTTAAAGCAGAAACGGACAGGCCGCCTCTATCATGTTGTGAAAGCAACCAGGTCTACCCTTACCTTTAAAGCTGCTAACCCCTGCTCTAAGACTCGAAGGGAAAAGATGAAACATTAAATAATACAGTATATGGTGCATAAAAGACAACATACGTGCTGACAGCTTACACTGCTGGTAGGCTTCTGGACAGCAGTAGGGTATTGGTGAAGTTATTGGGATTCAAGTTATACAGGGATTTTTGAATACACGGGGCGTTACTGTTCAAGTTATCAACTATACATGATTAGTATGGAGTAAGAGTTAACTTTCATTTTATGTACAGGGAGTTCTGGTGGCATGGTCTGTAGGGATCTGTACTGCTAACCTGAGGCTACTCTTCTCTGCAGGTCCGAGCCCACTAGTAACTTTGCAAGAGAAAAGGGAGTACTCTCCTCCTCTTCACGGAACCCAAGGGAGAGGCAGGTGTGCTGGTTCCAACTCAACGTTCTTGAGTGAGTGATTTTGTGCCATTTACATTTTTCATCATTACCACAAATGAGGCCAACATTTTACATATGTAGATGTTTTAATCCTTGTTTACAATATGGAAAATTAGAAACAGTAACTCTATCTAGCAATTGAAAAATGGGTAAAAAATAGGAAATGCTTTTTTCTTTTCCCAAAGGCAAGCATTAAGCTTATAAAAACAACAAGAATCATTGCTACAGAGTCGGAACCGACTCACTAGCTGACTCTCCTGAGGGTTTGCAGGGGCTGTGAATCACAGGCAAGCCTGCTCATCTTCCTCCCATGGGACAGTGGGTGGTTTTGAACTTCACCACTGAGCTGGCAGCCCAACTCCGTATCTTCTAGGCCACTAGAGCTTTAGGCTCACTATGCCATTGGCTTTTATACCAAAAAAGCTACTGAAAAACAACTTTAAAATCTGTATTTGGCAATGTATCCTACATTGATAGCCACTAAATGGATTTTAATAATTAAGTAAAAAAAAATCTTAATTAGAGTGAAAATGAAAAATGATCCTTTTACATTTAAGATGAGAAAAATAGTAAGAATATATCTAGGGCTGATATTACATAGCAAGATTTAATTAAACATAGTTTTCATTTCAAGGTATAAAAATGATGACATTATGACTAGTCTAAATATTTCAGTCATTTTGCAATGCACTTCTTACTTTGCCTATCCAACCATAAACTAATAGTAATAAAGGAAAAAGGAAACAGCATTTCTTGAGGTCCTGTTGGCACTGTGGCTGAAGACTTAGATCTACTACTACCAAAACTTCGGTGGTTCAAACGTCTCGGTATCTTCTATAGAGAGAAAAATGAGGTGATCTACTTCAGAAAAAAATGTATAGAAATCCTGAGAGGCAGTTCTACTGTGTCTGGTGGGGCTGCTGAGTTAGAATCGAGACTGTAGGTTTGGTCTGGTGAGTTGACTTGAACGAACTATCCTGACAGAGCTTGGTTTATAGAAACCCTGAGGGGCTGTTCTTCTGTGTCCTGTGGGGCTGCTATGAGTCAGAATCATGACGAGGTTACGAGATCTGTAGGTTTGGTCTGGTGGGCTGATTTGAATGAACTGACTATACTGACAGAGCTTGGTTTCCCCCAGAGGTACAGCAAGAAATGACATGACATCCACTCCTTCTACCATGATAAAAATAATATTCTCATAGTTTTTAAAAGTTTAAAGATTCTTCCTTTTGGGTTATACAACATAAAACCCTTAAATCAAAGAAGTGTATCACACATTATGCCTAGAAGCTACACTTTGAAATAACACAAATACTAGATCAATGTGGATTTTGATATATGTACCATATTCTAGAAGTATGGTGCTTTCCCTTTCTAAAGGGAAAGCTGGATAACGTGGGAAGTTAGATAAATTTCAAATAAAAATGTTTAATGATTAAAGCGGTTCTGAATACGGTCATAAAGATACCATCTATCAATCTTACTGTATCGTAAGTCAAACATATCTTGGTATTTAAACACTTTCACTTGCAGTAAACACTTTCCAACCCTCTATTTTCAAATGACAAGACACCAATAAGGAACTTGCTCAAGGTCATACCCTAAGTAAAAGAACTGGATTTAAATTCAGGTTTCTCTGACCTCTCAGCTAATTGTTATTAGAATATTATGTGTTAATTTAAATAAGAAAAACTGGACACTTCTAGAGGTCACACTCTCTATCCAGGTAAATCAGTTCTACTTATTAATAATGTTGTTGTTAGGTGACACTGAGTTGACTATGATTCCTAGTGACCCAACAGACAAGAGATCTGAACCTTGTCCTATTCTGTGCTAGCCCCACCATCTTGAACATACTTGAGGCCACTGCTGCAGTCCCTGACTCAATCCATCTCTGGGAGGGTCTTCTTCTCTATCACTGACCCTCACATTCTGAAGCACGATGGCCCTTTCCAAGGAATAAATCTTCCAAATATTGTAATGAAATATCAGAAAATTTTCAACATTTTACTCTGAAAATTTGTACTATTAAAATATTATTTTAATTCCATTTTTAAACTAGAATTTCTTATGTTGTAACACTCAACTTGATTTTGCCAGACACTGCAGATTTATGCAGAAGTGAGTTTTGTAGGTCTGTACTGTGCAGTATGTTAGCTAACCAAATATGTTGTTGCTGTTAGGTGCCATCAAGTTGGGTACAACTCACAGCAATCCTAGGAACAACAGATACGAATCCTGTCCTACCGTGTATCATCTTCACAATCTCTAACACGCTTACGTCCATTGCTGCAGTCTCTGTGTCAATTCACCTGGTTGAGAGTGTTCCTCTCTTTCGCTGTCCCTCCACCTTTCCAAGCATGGCGTCACTCTCCAAGGAATAACATCTCATAGTAGCATGCCCAATGTGAGATGAAGCTTTATCATCTTTGCCTCCAAAGAACACCCTGGCGGCACAGTCTCCAAGACATATCTGTTCTTGGTTTTGGGGCTTTTTTTTGGTCTTCTTTTTAATTTTTTTACTAATTTATTTATTTATTAATAAATTTATCTGATTTATTTACAAAGTTTGAATATATTGTTTTTCACAAAAGATCCTTCCCATTTTCTTCACCCCACCCACCCATCAAATTGTGCAATCCTATGATTAACACCCTACCCACCCATCCTCACCCCTCTATTTCCACCCTGTCCTCCACCTTGGATCCTCATACTCATTCTACAATAATGGTTTTATACTTGGTCATCTATGGGATGTTCAGTACTCTTCTATACCACAGTTCAAAGTCACCTATTCTTCTGTCATCCTCATTCACTCTCCAGCCCTCAGATACGTAACAATAACCACAGGTTACTGATGAGTATTCCTCTGGTCCTGATGCCATTCTGCTTACACAGTCCAGCTTCTTGAATTATTTGCTCAGAACACAGATTAAATATGGTATGGGGAAATGAAATAGTGTGTGAAAAGGGTAGTAATTTTACACCATGTAGTGCTTCCTTGCTCTCTTCTGACAATAGCCTCTTGGTCTAGGAACAATTATTATTAGATTCCCATTCTTCTCCATTTTAGCCACAATTTGTTATGATCCATATGGTCAAATGCCTTTATATAGTCAATAAAACACAAATAGACATTCTCTTTGCTTTCAGCCAGGATCCGTTTGACATTAACAATGAAACCACTGATGCCACTGCCTCTTCTAAATTTAGCTTAAATGTCTGGCAGTTCTCTATCTATGAACTGTTGTAAGCATTTCTGAATGGTCTTTAGCAGTATTTTACTTGCATGTGATAGTTATGATATATTCAATAATTTCCACAGTCTATTAGTTCACTTTCTTGGAAATGGGAATAAATATGGATCTCTTCCAGTAAACTGGCCAAGTGGTTGTCCTCCAAATTTCCTGGCATAGACAGGTGAGCACATCCAGGGCTGTTTAAATTCAAATTAATAATATTAAAAAACCCCAAAAAAACCCAACCCTTAAAAATTCAGTTTCTTGCTTGCATCAGCCACATTTTAAATGCTCAGTAGGCACATGAGGTCAAAAGAGATTGGACCAGACTGTCTATGTTTAGAGTTTAGATAAATTGTCTGGGCTGAGGATAAGTACCTTGAGGTTTTCTTATGGTGACAGCAAGACAGTGAGCATGTATGTATGGAGAATAAAAGAAGTTCAGATTGCAGTGGAACAAAAGAGATGTAAGAAGAAGAATCATCACAAGGAAAGTGAAAGGGAGCAGCCAGTGACAGAGGAGGAAAATCAAGAGAATGTAGTGTTCTGGATATGTATGCACTGAAGATGTGGTCAAACGTGTCAAATGCTGGTGGACAAACAAAGACAAAGACCAAGATCACAGACCAGAGCTGTATGGAGGTCGGTGGTGAGTTTGAAAAAACAGACTCAAGGAAGATTGCAAGGAACTCATGCAATATTATTCAAAATGGGTGAGCCTGGAAGACATTATGCTGAGTGAAATATCTCAGATGCAAAAGGACAAATATTGCATGGTGCCACTGTTGTAAAATGAGAAAAACTGGATAAACTGTGCATACTGCACTGAAACAGATAGATGAGGGAGTGAATAATTTAAAAGCGATATATGATAGGGTATTATATGGACTCACAAGAGTCCACAATTAAGGTTGCATAGTGGAATGTACTTGGGGCGGTGGGAGGGGTGCAGGGGGATTGTGTACCAGGGAAGGAGTGTTTCTTTTACTTTTGAAAGAGAGGAGCGAACTGGGGGGGTGGGGGGAGAGAGGGAGGGAGGGGCGGGGAGAGAAGTGCAGCAATGAATGAATGGAAATCCAAAATCTCTGCAAATGCTCATTAAAATTATTTAAAAAAATAGTAAAAAAATTAAAAAAAAACACAACAGACTAAGTACTTCATTAAATTTATCGGAAAAAGTCAATTTCCAGGAAAGGGAGAAGAAATACACTAGACAGCAGACATGTATTAATTTAAGTGAGTGGAAATGAAAAATAAAGTAAGAGAGATCGGTACAACTCAAGGAGGCGGAGGATGACATTGAAGTGCATAAAAAGACAGCAGTGGGAAATACTATTACATACACTGCAATAACCAAGAATAATTTACATGCGGATACATATGTCGATAGACAATAGGTGTGGAATGACATACCACCATAAATTCACTCTGTGTGTGTGTGTGTGTGTGTGTATTCTGGTGGCATACTGTGTTATTTTGTTATACTGTCAATGTCAGCAGTTCAAATACACCAGCTGCTGTGAGGGAGAAAGATGGGTAATCTCTTCTTGTAAAGACTTAGAACCTTGAAACCTTGGTGGAGGGTCACTATGTATCAGAAAAGACTAAACAGCAATGAGTTCTATAAATACACACACACACACACACACACACACACACACACACACACACACATCGATTTGCTTGAGTAGATTTCCACATTTGTATTTATATGTCCGGTGGATATATCCAGGCACATAGTAAAGCACAAAGGGAGTCAATCCATGCATACTTCTTAGTCTTGAAGAACTGAGACCCAGGGATTGAGGGGTCAGGACCATAGTCGTGGGGACATTTAGGTTAAGAAGCAAAACAAAGGTGACAAAAGACATTGTTCTAAATCTTTGGTGAGTACACTGGGATCTCAAAAGCTTTTACAAAATGGCCATCAGAGATGCAGCTGTTACTTCTGGTCCAGAATAGGGAGAAATGAACAAAGTCAGACTTAAGGAAGCAGTTAGTCCAGAGGACGAATGGACCATGTGGACACAGCTCCTACTAACCAACCAGCCGAGGAACTTGAAAGAGACCAGCGAACATTATCAATCACTCTGCCCAGGGTCACAATAGAAGGTCCTAGAGGGGAGAACAAGGTACAAGATTCAAAATCATAAAAATGACCTAGACTCACTGGTTTGATAGTCACCAAGTCCTTACAGTTCCTTCAACTCTGGAACTGAATCCAGCCCCAGGGATCACCTTTCAGACAAGCAACAGATAGGTTTACTGGGTAAATAAAGACATCTATGGAAAACATGCCGCTCAGAACTATGTAAAACCAAAAGGGGAACATCTGTCCAAGGTCAAGGTTCAGGGAGGATGGAGGGATGAAGGGAATAAGGAAGCCAGCGAAGAAGTGAGAAAGGGCTGCTGTTACGCTAAAGTATCTGCTACAGCCAGGAAACGAAGTGTATGCATTTCTGAATGTGAAACTAATGCACTCTGTAAACTTTCACCCAAATAACAATACAATGTTCAAGTGAAAAGAAAAAAGAAAGATTAGATAGAAACCTCAGAGGCAGTGACTCTGTGTCAACAAGGGATGAATAACCAAGAAAAGGCAAGTGAGAATGGTTGTGTAAGTCACAGAATAAAATCAAAGTTATTAGGTTACATGGAAAATTTTGAATTTGTGCATGTACTTTCTGAGTATAGTCACAATAGCAACAAAATTGGCAAAGTTTAGCAGGGCAGCAAGTAATAAATGTTGGAGAGGATGTGGCAAGACAGAAACTCTTATTCGTTGGTGGGATTGTAAAATGGTACAACCATTCTGGAAGGCAGTTTGGTGTTTCCTAAAAAAAAGCTGAAAACAGAAATTTCATATGACCTAGCTATTCCACTGCTTACAATACACCCTGAGAAAATAAGAACTGAGGCACAAATGGAGACTTGCACACCGATGTTCATAGCAGCATTATTCACTATTTCAAGAACATGTCCAACCACAATCGAGTGAACTGAGAAATTATGGTACACTGACTGTGCAGCATGCAGGAGCCATGATTTTTTAAATTACTACCTAACATGGGAGGGACTGGAGAACATTATGCTGAGTGAACTAACTCAGTCCAATAAGGACAAATACTGTATAAAACTATTACTGTAGAACGAGGATGAGGATGCAAGGTGGGAAGGAGTGAGGATGGGCAGGGGAGATGGCTAGTTAATCATAGGGTTGCACAATTTGATGGGTGGAGGGAGGGATGGGTAAAGGAAAGGAGAAAGAAGCAGTGTGAAAAACAATGTATAGGAGCTCTGTAAGTAAACCAGTATATAATAATAATAATTTAAAAAATTGTGGAAAATAAACTTTTGGGGGATAGAAAGTGTTTGGGGATACCTACCTACCTGAAAACATTATGGGGCTACGGCAGAAGCAGGAACTATTTCTGACTCTGGGAACCAGTGAAAGCAGAGTCAGCACACTTGCTGGGCCTGAGGCAGGGCTGATACGTGAAACACCTGAACACATACACCAGTGAGACTGAGAACCTCAACCAGAAAATGCAGGCTTTAACCACAGGCCAAAAAAAACCCCACCAAAAACCAAATAAAAAAACAAACCACCATAAAAGCAAATAAACAATCTTACAAAACCAAATCAATCTCCTTTCCAGCAAAACACTGAAACTCACTTTTAAAATAATACTGAACAAACCATCTAGGAAAAACGAAGGCTTTTAGGGTGCACACTGTTTCCCTGTTACTCTCATTGGTAATGAGGAGTCCACAGCCTGGCAGCTGGATCCATTCATTCCTCCTGCCAGCTTACCCTAAATCCAAGTTGCCAGTTGGTATGTCTCACCCACACAGACAAACCCAATGCCATGCAGTCAGTGTGACTCACAGTGACCCTACAGAAAGAAAAGAACTGCGACCAAGGCTGTAAATGTCTACACAAGCAGACTCCTTATCTTCCTCTCTCCCATGGAGGAGCCGGTAGCCTGGAATTGCTGATTTTTTTTGTTAGCTTGTCACAGCTTCATCCATTGTGTCAGCAGAACACTTTCACACATACATACTTCTCAATGAGCTTTCTGCTCAGGTAGCCAGCCTGTTTAAAAAGCTAGCTGCAAACCGAAGAAGAAAACTATCATCCGATCCTTTATTCTTTATATACGTATGTGGAAGTTTTATTTCATATTGCTGGTTTTATTATTTATCTACAAATGATATTTTACACACACACACACACACACACACACACACACACACACACACACACATACACTTCAGAATTAAGAGATTTGGAACAAATAAATGAGAGAACTGTGAGGCTGGTTAGTTGAAAAAAAGAAGGAAGTAAAAAGAGAATAGGAATGATGAATTCAAAATTCCTACCTGAAAAATTAAAGAATGTTAATGCAAGGAGTCTTTCGGAAGCTCTGGTGGCCCAGTAGGAAGAACCTGCACTGCAATCCCAAAGGCAGGCAGTTCAAATCCACCAACTGCTCCACAGGAGAAGGATGGGCATTGTCCATCCGTGAGATTTACTGCCTCTGAAAACATGCCAAAGGTGAGCTTGACGGTTCTGACTTGACGGCACAACCACAACAGCAATGCAAGGAGTCTTAATGGTATGATGGCTAATTGGCTAACTGTAAGCCAAAGGTCTGTGGATTGAATCCATCAGCTGCTACACAGGAGAAAGATGTGGCAACCTTGGGGACAGCTTAACTTAATGGAGCGGTTCCACTCTGTACACAGAGTTGCTGTTCTGATGGGACATACCAATAACAAAGTTATCAGTAATTATAATCCATGTGGTCATATGCCTTTGCATAGTCAATAAAACACAAATATGCTTTTGATATTTTCTGCTTTAAGCCAGGATCCATCTGAAATCAGCAATGATATCCTTGGTGCCATCACCTCTTCTAAAACCAGCTTGTCCTTCTGGCAGTTCCCTGTCAACGTACCGTTCTAGCAGCTTTTGAACCATCTTCACAACATGTGAGAAGCTTCCTCATCTTTGCCTCAAGGACCACTCTGATTGCACCTTCTCTTAGGGACCGTATAAACAACAGAGTGGAACCTTGCCCTATCCTGCCCCATCCTCATGAACTGTATCTTGCTCACACACATTGTGGTAGTGTGGTAGTCAATATGGCAATATTGCTGTCTTACCTTGTTGCAGGCATTCCTTTCTTTTGCTTATCTTCTACCTTTCCAATAGTTTTTCTATTCAGTGACTGGTTCCTCCTGATAATTTGCTTAACGTATTTGAGACAAGTGTCACCATTCTTGCTTCTAAAGAGCACTCCAGTAGCAAGTTATTCAGGACAGATTTGTGAGCCTTTTTTTCCTCTCTTAAATTCTGTGATATATTCAGCAGTTTGGAAATCAAAAGACTAACTGCACTGGGGAAATCTTCTATCAGAAGTACTTCCCCAGAGTACTGAGAAGCAACTATGTCAGTGTAGGGAATAAGGTCTTTGCAATTACTTGCTATGTATCAGAGAACTGGACAATGACTAAGTATGACAGAATTGAAGCCTTTGAGTGGTGGTGCTGGAGAAGAGTCTTAAACATACCATGGACCACCAAGAAAACAAGTAAGTCTGTCTTGGAGAGGGTGAAACCAAGTTTCTCCTTGGAGGCTAGGATTTTGAAGCTCTTTCTCAGATACTCTGGGCACATGGCCAGGAGAGACAAGTCCATGGAGAAGGACATCATTTTAGGAAGGGTGGAAGGACAGCACAGGAGAGGAAGACCCCAGATGAGATAGATTGATACAGTAACTGGGGAAATGGAGTTAGGTGTATAGAAATCAGTGAGACTGGCTGAGAACAGGGTAGGCTTCAGAGCAGTTGTACATATTATCCATATACATACAAGATCCCTTAACACTCCGATTCAGGCCCTTGTTCTTTCCAATCACATGCTACGCACCCAAGAGCTGGACAATGAATAAGGATGACAGAAGAAGAACTGATGCCTGTGAGCTGGGGTGTTAGAGAAGAGCCACTAACATCCCATGTACTGCCAAATAAAACAAACAGACATGTCTTGGACAAAGTGCAACCAGAGTGTTCTGAGAGGCTAAGATGCCTCACATACTTGGGCATGTTGCTAGGATAGTTATTCCTTGGAAAGAGACATGATGCTCGGAAAGGCAGAGGGTTGGCAAAGGAAAGGAAGACCCTTGACCAGGTAGACTGACGTGCTGAGTGCTGCAATGGGCTCTTGTGTGCCAGGAGGTGTGAGGATGGTGCAGATTAGGACAGGGTTCTGAACTATTGCTCATAACGTCACTATAGTTTGTCCTTGACTTGGTGGCACCTAACAACTACAACAACATGGACAACACACTGAGCCAGGAAACACGGAAAAAAGGAAAAAAAAAGATAGAGGGCATACACAGTCACTGAACCAAAGAGAATGAACTGACACTGAAAAATTTCAGGAAATACCATATGAGTAAGAGGCAATTGTAATGACTGAGAAAGTTGAAGCTGTACTGAAGGTATGGGCAAAAAAATAAGGCCCTGGGAATAAATGGATTGATTGCCAGTAACTTGTTTCAGTTAACAGAACTGTATTAACAACAATTAACAACAACATGTAGGTTTCAACCGTGCTCCTAAAGTTCACATGATGGCAGTCAATGAGCACGTTAACTAGTTCTTGGTAAGTAAATTTTAGTTATATTATCTCAAGTCAAGCTTCATGGGAGGATGGGCAACCTACTCTCATGCGATTTACTGACTCTGAAAATCTACTGGAGTGTCACCTATGGGTTGGTTCTACCTTGATGGCACATACCATCACCACCACCACCATACAAAGTCAAAGGTACATATTATACCACTGGATCGATTAGACAGCATCAGGACAGATGGAGAAAAGACTAAAACTGTCAACAATTTCTTCCTACTTGGATCCACAATCAACACCTATGGTAATAGGACACGTATAGCATTGGGAAAGTCTGCAGTCAGAAATCTCTCCAAAGTCCTAAAGAGTAATGATGTCAGTTTAAAGACTAAGATGAACTTGATTCAAGCCATGGTTTTCCAAACACCTATAATGCATCTGAGAGCTGGACAGTAAATAAGGATGACAGAAAAACTGATGCCTCTGAGCTGGGGTATGGGAGAAGAGTACTGAAAAATTCCGTGGACTGCCGAAATAACAAACAGATGTGTCTTGGAAAAGAATACAGGAGTAAAGGGAAAGCAGGATATGAAAAAGACAAGCACATGGCCTTCACTGCCATGGCCAGGGATGGCTTTGTGTACAACGAGCTCGCCATGATCAAACGCACCACCACCAAAACCCCTCTGCCAGTGAACTAATTCTGGCTCACAGTCAGACCCTGTGGGCCAGAGTAAAATTTCCCCATAAAATGTTTACAGAGAAGAACTGCTCCACAGGAAATGTGTTTGTTGTTGTGTTGCTACATGCTGTCAAGTCAAAACCAAGTCACACGTAAGCCTCTAGCAGGTTCTTCAGAGGCTATAAACTGCATGAGTGAAGATTACCCATCTTTCTCCCAGATAGCAGCTGCTGAATTTGAATGGTTGGCAAAGCAGCTTCTTACCACAAGGCCTCCAGAACTGAGCCCTTAGCCAGAAGAGGGGGTCGAGAGGTAATGGCGAAAGGAAGCGTCGAGGCCATGTTCTTTCCAGGAGCACACAGCCAGAGCTTCTCCCAGAAGCAACTGAGCAGTTTAGTTACTGCATCACACAACTTGGTCCAAATACTCGACTCTGTTCTGTCTTGCCAGGAGCTCTGGGGACGCTGTGGCTAAGGCGGCTAACACACCAGCAGCTCAGCAGGAGAAAGATGGCAGTCAGTTTCAGTAGAGATTTACAGCTTTGGACACTTTATGACGGAATTTTATTCTGTCCCACAGGATTTGACTCTGAGCCAGAAATAAGTTCCGTGGCAGAGTGCTTTTTGGTGTTGGTGTATTTGATCATGGAAAGCTCACTGTATCCAAAGTCAATCCTAGTAATAACTGTGAAGGCTACATGCATGTCTTGATCATATCCTGCTTTCTCTAGACTCTTTATCTGCGTTCTTTATATACACCAGTGGTGGAGTCCCTCTTCAAAGGCCTTCCTATTTAGCCTCTTACCTTGTCCCTGTTACGGAAAATGGAAGAATTTTACCTGTGTTTCACTGATTATGCAAAGGCATTTGACTCTGTGGATCATAACAAACTGTGGCTGACTCTGAGAAGAATGGGAATCCCAGAACATTTAATTGTGCTAATGTGAAACCTATACTTGGACCAAGAGGCAGTCGTCAGAACAGAGCAGGGCAACACTGAATGGTTCAAAATTGAGAAGGGTGTACGCCAGGGATGTGTCCTGTCTCCATACCTTTTCAACCTGTATGCAGAGCAAATTATCCGAGAGGCTGGGCTCTATGAGGAGAAGCGTGGCGTTAGGATTGGTGGACGATCTATCAACAATCTGCGTTATGCAGATGACACAACCCTGCTCGCTGAAACAGAGGAAGACCTCATGCACTTACTGCAGAGGGTCAAGGACTGCAGCCTTCAATATGGACTGAGGCTCAATGTCAAGAAGACAAAAATTCTCACCACTGGACCAATCGGTAGCATCAGGATGGATGGTGAAGAGATTGAGATTGTTCACAGCTTCAGTTTGCTCAGCTCCACAGTCAACACTCTTGGCACCAGCAGCCAGGAAATCAAAAAACGTATTGCGATGGGAAAGTCTGCTGTTAGGGACCTCTCTAAAGTACTCAAGAGCAACGGTGTCTCTCTAGAGACAAAGGTGCACCTGATACAGGCCATGGTCTTTGCAATCACTTGTTATGCATCAGGGAGCTGGACAATGACTAGGGAGGATAGAAGGAGAATTGATGCCTTTGAGCTGTGGTGCTGGAGAGGAGTACTGAATGTACCATGGACTGCCAAGAAAACAAACAGATTCATCCTAGAGGGTTAAACCAGGCTGCTCCTTGGAGGCAAAGATTCTGGGGCTTCGTCTGACATACTTTGGACGTGTTGTAAGGAGAGACAGGTCTTTGAAGAGGGACATCATGCTGGGTAGAGTACAGGGACAGCGCAGGAGGGGAAGACCCTCTATGAGGTGGATTGATTCAGTGACTGGGGTAATCAAGATGGGTGTGTCAGAGGCAATGCGATTGGCACAGGATAGAGCAGTGTTTAGGGCTGTTGTACATAGGGTCGCTATGAGTTGCAAATGACTCAACAGCACATAACAACAACAACAACAACAACAACATTGTTGGTTAACAGACTTAAGACATTACTGAACTGAGTTTTAATCAAAATATTAACTCAACTATACATTTACATTTTAAACTTGTAATGTAGATGGAATGAAACGTTTGTCCTCAAGAATTTTAGACCTTAGCAAAAAGACGCGGCACAGATGGAATGGTGAAAGAAGTTTCCTTTCTTCCTGTCTTTATGTCTCTCTCACATTTGTGGAGCTGAAACTGACCCAAAGCTGACCCCTCCTGTGTGTATTCAGAGGTTGTAAATTGCACATGGGAAGATTACTCATCTTTCTCATATGGAGCAGGTGGTGGATTCATACTGCCTGTCTTGGGGTGGCAGCACAATTCCTTACTCACTAGCCCACCGAGCGCCTCATTTATTACACGGATAAGGTATAAAGGCAAACTGAGTATTTAGAGAGTCTAAAGAGGTCCCTTGCATAAATTCCCAGCATAAATAGCAAAGATCAATGGTGTGTTAATGTCTGGTAGACGCACAGAACAGGAGAAATATAAACTGTAAGGTTTACATATTTTATGTATTATTAACAACACAGTATGTAACATGCATATATCTTATGGTGTAAAATATGTTTTCATACATATTAACTCATTTGAGTTTTGACAATATATAATTTAGAAATGATTCCCAGTTTTCCAATGAAGATGCTAAGGTTTGCAAATAATTAAACACACATTCAAGATTGAACATAAGAGTTTTTATAATCCAAGTCATCTGTTGTTCCCACATATAACTGGCACTTTATCCGGCACGACAACAATAATATACACGTGTGCATTCCATGTTTTCAAACAGAAAACTGGCATTGTCCTCAAATATGTAATAGGTTATTCTTTACAAATATGTTTCTTCTCTGTATAATCTTTTTTTGATCAAAAATAACTTCTTTGCTATTTTTGTTTATAATTCCATCCTTCTATAATTATTAATAGAAAATGTATCATTAAAATGTAACTAAAGCAGTGAAGTCACTACCCTTCAATTAAAAAAATAAACATTTCTCACCAAGATACTTTTGCTCTCATGAGATACTTTTTCTTGGATACGCTTTGAAATTTAAATGAATTTAAAACACTGGCGTGACTATTTACAACTGTATAATTCATGTCACTCAGTGATTCCAGCTGATTTCTGTTTTGCATATTTTACTATCAGCTTTGAAAGGACAAGATTTAACTGTTGGTTGTACTCTATTCGTGCCAAAAAGCATTTTACCTTGGCTGGCTTTAAAATGAATTACAAATTGGGACTAACCATGACCTAGGATTTCTTTATCCAACTCAGAAATTAAATTAGATATAGTATTAGACATGTTGAATACTACTTTTAAATTTACTAACTGTGAAAATGGGTCATTTTAATCCTATACGCTTCAGTCCTGTAGGGAAAAGAAATACTAGTCATTTACAAAATAGTATCTGAACATTTAAAAGCATAATCAAAATTTTAAGAAAGAAGCCCACCTGTCGGGCTGAAACCAAACTGACGCAGAATCTCTTGTGTGGACGGTACAGTCGATGGCTTCATCTTAGGCTGCAGTGAGGACGTTGGGGTTGAAGTAAGAGAGAGATTTTTGTTGACCTGAAATAGGAAAGGCAAATCAGAAATTAAAGCATAATTTTCTGGGTTATTGAATACAAACATTGGCTTTTTAAAATATATGCTTACTCTAAAAACCAGGTCCCTGGCGGCAGGATGAAGAGTAATTAGTGGTTTCTAGTGTTAGTTTGTAAAGTGCAAACAAAACAGGGTTTAATAAAAGAAGGAATAGGGTGGTGATAAAAATCTTTATTATGTGAAAATGTCTGTTTTACTCTAAAACTATGATTATTAATAAGAACTTGAGAGAGTAGTCACTTTTAATGACACAAAGTATTACAAAACATATCAGCGAGGAACTGATTGCTTTGGAATAAGAAAGAGTCAAAATGTTTCACATCCACACTTTTTAAAAACTGAAGTGAAATAGCTGGGACTTCTTTCTCAGAGACTATGTAGAAAACACGTATAATATGTTTATATTCATCACGATAACAGATTACTATAACCTAGCTTTTCAGGTGAATTCTGGGAGTAGGTTCTATTACATCAACAAGCCTTATTTATAAAACATTGTTTAAAAAAACTAAGGAAAAAAAACTCCAACAAAAACAAAACCAAAGCAAAAACCCAAAATCCCACAAAAAAGGTCTAGATGCTTATCAACAAATTAATCTAATAACTTAGTACTGATTTTAACAATTATCTAATATCCTATATATTATTAAACAAATTACTTTATTATTTTTAAAAATCATAGTAAAACATGCTATAATTTTGAAAAACCTGAAACAACTTGATTTTCAAACTCACTATCAAAATGTAATCCGAATTAACAAAATGCTAAATGATGGTTTAGTGTACACTTGTATGAGGTATAAAAATGGCTCCTTTCTTCCTTTTAAAATAATCAAAACCACATAGAAGTCTTCCATTGTATTCACACTTAAAAATTCCCTTTGATCTTCTGTCTGAGCTAGGGGGTGGGCTGTGGTTACTTGCCCTTTATCTAACACATTATTTACATAAAGCTTGTCAATGCTGCTTTCAAACAGTGATAACAAGTGAGGCAGCTTGGTTTTGTTTGGAACAATGCACTTTTGCATATTTTTTGGGGAAGGGGGACTCAAATAATTAAAAGCATATAATAATATAGTTCTAAAGTACCTAAAAGAAATTACAATGTCATCTCATAAAACAGAAGTATTATTCAAAGTAGCTAGGTGAGACCAAATACCTTATCAGAGTTAAACAATTTTCCGGCTTTCAAAATACTATTAGAAGCCATTTAAAAAAACACGGCCTTAAATGGATTTACATAAGTATCTAAAAGAAAAATGAACTTTATCCATCTTGGAGCTTCTGTTCCCATCTTTAGTTGCTTCTCTGGGAATGTGGCAGAGGAGTAGTGAAGATGAACAGGTAGAATAAAGTGTTACTCATGAACCTTAACCATAAAGCACTTAATGATATATTAAATAAGAAGATTCAGTTACACAGCCAAAGTCAAACAATAAAATTCTACATAACTATTAGTTATTAATATACTTCACTCGGAGTAAAAGTAATCAGGAATATTTACTGTTGTATTACAATGCAGTGAATTTTCTAGAATGCTATGTTTCAAAATGGAAGTACTATATATGAAATGACATATTTATCACTTAACTATTTCATTCACTTCTCTTTTTACAGATATTTTTCAGTTTTACTTCTGTGTTCTTAAAAATTTGTATCCTACATGTCAAACAACATCAAGAATTTTGAAATCTGGAGCAGCAGGTGTGTAAAGAGCACATGTGTACATGTACACACACACACACACACACACACACACACACACACAGAGTTTGGTTCTCTATCTTCCTCTTCAGAAATTCACTTGTTAAAAAAACCAGACAAACAATACAAAAAAAAAAGCAGTAACAATATACTTAAATGTCCCTGTTGAAACAGAGAGACTATAAGTCTTTTTAAATAAAATGGTATTTTGAAAACCTGCTATCTAAAATAACTCAAGTATTTTTATACTTGTTCTGCATCTCAACTCGTCTTTGGTATTTAAAATAATGAGTGCACCTCAAATCTATATAAAGTTTTGGGATAACTTCATGATTTTAAATTAGCACTCAGAAGTATTTCTACATCTTACATATACTCACCACTTCATTTAGAGGAAGAAAAAATAATAATAACCATTAAAAAAGTGAAGCAATATCTATTTTTGAAATATATGCTGTGGAAAAGAGTTGCTTAATTATTTTACAACAACAGAAAGGTTGGCTAAGATAGTCTCCCCTACACCAATCTACCCTCTTTTCACAACACACATTCCTGCTTGCTTCATGCAAAAACCACAGTTTGCCAGAGTCAGTTTAATACTGCCATACTGGGGAAACATGAAAAGCATAAAAAATTTAACAAAATTTGTAATCATGGAGCAGAGGGGGAAATAATCACTTTAGAATTTCTGCCAAGACAACCACAAAACTATTTTCCCTATTGCTTTTGGCTATAGCAGCTTTATGCAAAATATGCAAATCTTAATTCTCTAAGAGGGGTTAATTTTCATAATAAAGTCATTGTCCCAGTATAAGACTGAATGTACATGCCAGAAAAGTTAACAATCTCTTTCCCTTGATGAGCAGCTACATTTTAAAGGCTTTGAGAGCTAACTCTTATTTCCATATATACTTCAAATCTAACATTTCAGCAGATTCTAGATTATAAATGGCATAAACAGCAAGTAGGACAGTTTTTATGTTTTAAGCTATGAGGCCAATTCAAATTAGTTATAAATTTAATGGAAAAAAATGGCGACACTTTTTCACTCTCTTCTGATCACCATTTTTCTATTAATTCAGAACAATAACACAGATAAAACTTTAAGTAGAGGCAGCTTTTGTTGTAAAAGTAAAAATATCCAGGAAATAGTGTGCTGCAAATCATGGCTATTGTGAAAATTAAAATTTTATTGCTAAAGACTAAAAAACAGAAAACCTTTGCCAAAGTAAGTATCAAGGCATTTCAAGTCAAGTGCCTTAATACTGTCATAAATAATACTTCTGTAATTATACCAAATTACACTTCTATCATTTCCTAAGAAATAACAGAGCCAGTGGCATTGCAAAGAGAAAATGCAATAAGACCTCTTGGGACCCAGATGTTTTCAGTGACCAGCTGGGGCAGTTTAATGAGAGGTTAGCAAGAAAGAAACAATGTAAAGGAGCTAGAAAAATCACACTCGACAACCTGAAAGGTTTACTTAATTAAGTAAACCCAGAATTCAAAACCTGCTGGAGGGTCCAACTTGACACCAATAAGTTTTGCTGTGTTGTCAAATACTTGTGAAAGGTGGTCAGTGAGTAAGGAAGACTGAAGAAGAACTGATGCCTTTGGATTGTGTTGGCGAAGAGTACAGACTATCCCATGACTGTCAAAGAATAAACAAGTCTGCTGGAAGAAGTGCAGCCCTGATTCTCCCTACAGAAGAGGATATGAAGATTTAATTCATCTCACCTACTCTGGGCATGGTCTCTGGAAGGGGCAGCCTTGGAGAAAAACGTCATTCCTGGGAAGGTGGCTAGTCAGGTAAGGGGGGGAAGACTCCAACGAGATGGACTGACACAGTGAGTGCACCGATGAGGTTAAGCATAGTAGAGTGTGAGGATGTTACAGGATTTAGAAAGTTTTAATCAGTATATAGGGGGGCTATTAGAAAGAAAAAAAAACCCACCCAACAAAAACCCATCCAAAACTCTAATCTTGAAATTCATGACTGTCAAGTTGGAACACTGTCCCTCCAATAGGTTTTCCAAGGCTATGAATCAAACAGGAGGAAACTGCTCATCTTTCTTTTTATGTATATGATTTTCTTTTTTTTGGTAAAATTAATTTTAATGAACATTTACAGAGATTTTGGCTTTCCATTCATTCATTGTTGTACTTTTCTCCCTACCCCTTCCTCCCCCCAGCTTGCTCCTCTCTTTGAAAAGTAAAATTCCTATATATAACCTCCCCCCCCCAGTACACTAAACTAGGCAGCCTTCATTCTGCACTCCTGTGATAAGCTTCAGTGGGGTTAGCAGTGCAACTCTCTACAGTCGAAGTCACCAGAGCTCTCTAGAGGGGATACCGCTATTGTTACTGTTTTACTCTCTTTTTCTTCCCTTCCTACACTGATAATCATTCTAGAATGATTCTTTTGCAAATCTCTCCTTAGCTATTAATAACTGTTGTAGTAATTGCTCATTTGTTATCTTACGTCACCAAACATAACTACTTCTAGACTCAGTCATGTTGTGTAATGTTTTTTTAAATTCTTTATCATTCTTTGGTGTTGCATAATACTCCACTGTGTTAATGAACCTTTTACCTATTAATAGATACTTGGATTTTTCCATTCTTTGCTACTGTAAATAATGCTACAAATAAACATTGGTGAAAATATACCAGCTTATAGCTGTTACATTTTTTGGATATATACTAAGTATTGGCTTGCTAAATCAAACGGTATGTCTATTTGCAACCTTTAAGGTTGTAATTGTCAGACTGTGTTTCATAGTGGATGCTATGCTCCACTTTCACATTCCTTTCAGAACTGTTAACAGTCTTCCTACACCCTCACTAGCATTTGTTTGCTGTCTGACTGAACTCTGCTGTTGTTGCTGGAGATTGCATCTCACTGTAATGTCTGCTTTTGTATAGTATATGGTTAATAATATGTACAACAATGTTGCAGTATATAATTTGTAGTTTAATTCTCGGATGTAATCCTCAATAAAAATATTAGAGTTATAGATACTGGCAATAATAATACTTTTTTAAAAGCTATTCAACATACACAAAATGATACACTTATGATGTTTTTACATAAAAAAAAATTTCAGGAGTAGTTTTGAAGACCAGATGAGTTGTAGGATGACATCATTAACACCACCGATAAAGAAAGTAAAAGGTCATTACAAAGAAAAGGAAGGAAGAAAAGACAAAAATTCTAATCAGAAGAGACTCTCAAATTTGTACTAGAATATAGAGGTGGTAAAATAATACTGAGGTAAGGGAGATGAGCAGAATATTTGAAATGGCAGATTGAGGAGACAAAAAAAAGTATTATAATTAAATGTGCAAAGAGCTGGAACTAGAAAACCAAAAGGGAAGAAAAATATGCACAGCTGAAAGAAATGTAGAATAAATGTAAGCCTCAAGTTGCACCAGGAGTCTATAGGCACAATTGTGAACGATGCAGGAAGCATCAAAAGAAGATAAAAGGAATACAGAGTCGCTACCAAAAAGTACTTGGTTTGGTTGATACCAAACCACTTCCGGAAGTTGCATATGGTCAAGAACCAATGGCATAGATCAATGGTGAATTTTATGAAACATACGTATGGAAATGATTGTATGGAACACAGTGTGAATGAAAACAAAATAGAAAATTTAAAAAGTATAAAATAATAATAATATTAATAATAATAATAATAAAAGAACCAGTAGTAATGAAGGGGAAAGTTCAAGCTTGCACTAAAAGCAATGGGGGAAAAAAATAAAGCCTCAGAAATTGATGGAATACCAAATGAAGGGTGAACAAACAGATGCATCCTTCGGATGTGCTCACCAGCGTATGTCAAGAAATTTGGAAGGCAGTTACCTGGACATCTGACTACAAGATATTTATACTTGTTCCCATTCTAAAACAAGGTGATCCAAGACTTTGAAACTTATCAAACATTGTCAACAATACATTAACATAGAATCACCATACCAAAAAGAATTTGTCAATTCCGAATCATTTCAGGAAATATCATATGATTAAGAAGCAACAGTACTTAAGGAAAAAGTACAAGCTACACTGAAGAATCTGACAAAAAAAATAAAAGCTTAGAAATTGATGGAACACCAAGTGAGTGTTTCAGGACACAGATGCAACCATACAGGTGCTAACTGGTCTTGGCTCAACAAATAGGAAGATAGCTTGAGGCACAACTGACTGGGAGAAATCCATATTTGTTCCCATTCCCAAAAAAGAGCGATACAACAGAATATGGAAATTATCAAACAAAATCATCAATACCACATGTAAATAAAATCTTGCTGGAGACTATTTTAAATTACATGGAGCAATACATGAAAAAAGACCTGCTAGATAGTCAAGCTGAATTCAGAAGAGGCTATGGCATCAGGAACATCATTACAGACGTCAGATGGATCTTGGCTGAAAGCAGAGAATACCAGAAACAGGCTTACATGTGTTTTACTGGCTACGCAAAGGCTATTTGACTGTGTAGATCATAACAAATTATGGACAACAATGAGAATTTATTGTGCTTATATGACACCTATAAAAAGATTAAGAAGCAGCTGTTGGAACAGAACAAGTAAACAATGCCTGTTTGAAAATTAAGAAAGGTGTGCTCTTTTTCCATACCTATTCAATCTGCACACTAAACAACTGATTCAAGAAGCTGGACTGTATGAAGAAAAATGTGGCATCAGGATAGGAAGAAGACTCATCAGCAACCTGTTTTATGCAGATGACATAATCTTGCATTTACAAATGCCTTACTGAAGAAAACTGAAGACACAGCCTTTGAAAGAGATTACATCTCAACATCAAGAAAACAAAAATCCTCACCACTTAAGCAATAGGCAAAATTATGGCAGATGGAGAAAAGACTGATGTTGCCAATACCAACATTTTATATGGGCCCACAATTAACACCCACGGCAGCAGCAGTCAAGAAATCAAAAGACATGCTATACTTGGGAAATCTGCTGTCAAGGACCTCTCCAAAGTACTAAAGATCAAGTAGATCAGATTAAAGATCAAGCTGTGCCTCATGCACGTCATGTTATTATCATTTGCTACCTATGTGTCTGAAAGGTGAACAGTGAATAAAGGAAGAAGAATCAATGCCTTTGAATTGTGGTGTTGGTGAAGAGTAATGAACAAACTATGGACTTCCAAAAGAACACACTAATCTGTCTTGCATGAAGGGTAACCACAGTGCTCCTTTGAGGAAAGGATGGTGAAACATCATATGACATACTTTGGGCTTGCTATCAGCAGGGGCCAGTCCGTGGAAAAAGAAATCAGGTGGGGCATGACAGAGGGTCAGCAAAAGAGAGGAAGACCTTCAAGAAGATAGATTAACACAGTGACTATAACAGTGGGCTTAAGCATGTGGACATCACGAGGATGGTGCAGGACAGCGCAAGGTCCGAGCTGCTCTTCATAGGGTCACTAAGATTTGTAGTCAACTTGATGGTATTTAACAACAACAATACCAAATATTCTTGAAGAGAAGAACTAAAAGGTATTATTTTATTTCTTTAGTAGATGGCTGTTACATTACACATAAGATCTACATAAAGGGTCAAATGAGCCAACGAATATGAAAGCAGTCCAGATTTTAAAACTTCACCAAAAGCTACGGTGGTATTGATATCCAAAATTTATTAAATACAAGTATTTTTAAACTAAGAATCACAGAAAGTTCACAGGAAAGAAAAAACTTCACTAATTACATCATTCAATACTGAAATTTAAAGTAATATTCTGTAAGCTACTAGTTTTTCCAAAATTTGCAGTAAAAAAAATAAAATGTGCAATTTCCTCCAGTGGTCTAAATACTGTAAAAATAAAGCTTCACTTGCTCTATTTAAATTTTCAAATTAGTAAAGCTTAATTTTGAATTTGATGAGGAAATAATAAAATTCACACATATGTTTGGTGGTGTTTTGTATTGTTAAGTCAGAACCGACTCATAGCTGACCCTCCAACAGGTTTTCAGAGACAGTAAATCACATGGGAAAAGACTATCCCTATTTTTTCCATGGCGTAGCTGGTGGATTCAAATCACATTCCTTTTATCTGGTAGTGTAGCACCATACCATAAGGGGTGTGTGTGTGTGTGTGTGTGTGTGTGTGTGTGTGTGTGTGTGTGTGGGTAATTAGTCCCCCTAATAAAAGAATTCTGGAAAGATGGGAAGATGGTAGTGTAAGTTGGTAGAAGATCCCAACCTTCTGCATACAAACACCAACAAAATGAATTAGAAACATTAATTCATACAATAAACCAATTTCACCCAGTAAGTATCCAGAACACCCCACCGGTTAATTTATATTCTTTTCCCGAGCACATGATCTTCCTCCATAATGCATACCATATGTTGTTATTTGTTGTTATGTGCCATCAAGTTGCTTGCAACTCACAGCGACCCTATGTACAACAGCCCTAAACCCTGCTCTACCCTGTGCCAATTCCAATGCCTCTGACACATCCATTCCAAATACCCGTCACTGAATCAATACACCTCATAGAGGGTTTTCCCCTTTTGCGATGTCCCTCCACCTTCCCAAGCATGATGTCTCTCTCCAAGGACTTGTCCTTCCTTACAATTAGTCCAAAGTATGTCAGACGAAGCCTCAGAATCCTTGCCTCCAAGGGGCAGCTTGGTTTAACCCTTTCCAGGGTGAATCTGTTTGCTTTCTAGGCAGTTCATAGTACATTCAATATTCTTCTTCAGCACCACAGCTCAAAGGCATCAATTCTCCTTCTATCTTTCCTAATCATTGTTCAACTCTGATGCATAACAAGTGATAGCAAAGACCATGGCCTGTATCAGACACACCTTAGTCTCCAGAGAGACACCATTGCTCTTCAGTACCCTGGAGAGGTCCCCTAACAGCAGACTTTCCCATTGCAATATGTTTTCTGATTTCCTGGCTACTGGTGCCAAGATTGCTGAGCATGGAGCCAAGCAGACTAAAGTTGTTAACCATCCCAATCTCTCCACCATCCATCCTGATGCTGCCAATTGGTCCAGTGGTGAGAATCTTTGTCTTCTTGACATTGAGCCTCAATCCATACTGAAGGCTGCAGTTCTTTACCCTCTGCAGCAAAGGCTTCAGGTCCTCCTCAGTTTCAGCAAGCAGGGTTGTTCAGCCTAATGCAGATTGTTAACAGATCTTCCACCAATCCTGAGGCCACTCTTCTCCTCAAAGATCCCAGCCTCTTGGGTAATCTGTTCTGCATACAGGTTGAAAAGGTATGGAGACAGGACATATCCCTGGCATACAGCTTTCCCAATTTTGAACCATTAGCGTTTCTTTGCTCTGTTCTAACGACTGCCTCTTGGTCCAAGTATAGGTTTCTCATTAGCACGATCAAGTGTTCTGGGATTCCCATTCTTCTCAGAGTCAGCCACAGTTTGTTATGATCCACACAGTCAAACGCCTTTGCATAGTCAATGAAACACAGACAGACATTCTTCTGGTATTCCCTGCTTTCAGCTAAGATACATCTAACATCAGCTACAATAGTCCTAGTACCACGATCCCTTCAAAACACTGCCTGGACATCTGGCAGTTTTCTGCTGATGTGTGGTTCCAGTCGTTTTTGGATAATCTTCAGTAGAATCTTGCTTGCATGTGAAATCAATGATATTGTTCTACAGTTTCCACACTCAGTTGGTTAACCCTTCTTTGGAATGGGAACAAATATAGGTCCCTTCCAGTCAGTTGGCCAAGTGGTTGTTCTCCAGATTTCTTTGCACAACTTGGTGAGCACATCCAGGGCAGCATCTGTTAGCTGAAATATGTCAACTGATATACCATCTATTTCTTATTTTTTGCTATTTTCTCCAAAGCAGCTTGAACTTCTTCCTTCTTCACCATAGGCTCTTGCTCAAACGTTAATTCATTAAATTCTTCTGTGTCTGCCAATTTTTTGATACAGTGACTCAGTATAATCTTTCCATCTTCTTTTAATACCTCCTGGGTCATTTAACATTCTGCCGAAAGCACCCTGAAGCCAAAGGCATTCTTCTTCTATCATCCTTATTCACTGTCTAGCTCCCGGATGCATAGTAGACGACTAGAAAAACCATGGCTTGAATCAGATGCCCCTCACTCTTTAAACTGACATCAGTACTCTCCAGGTCTTAGAAAAGCACCGGACAGCAGCTTTTCCCAATGCTATTTGATTCCTGATCTCTCAACTGCTGGTACCAAGGGTGTTGATAGTAGATCCATGTAAGATGTTGCCTACTGGCCGAATCCTACTGGTGAGGATTTTTGTTTTCACAATGTTGAGATGTAATCCATATTGGAGGCTGCAGTCCTTGATTTTCTGCAGCAAATGCCTCAAGTACTCCCCGCTTTCAACAAGCCAGGCTGTGTTATCTGCTTAACATGGGCTGTTGAAGATTCTTCCTCTAACCTTGATGCAGCAATCTTCTTCATAAACTCCAGTTTCTTAAATGATTCGATAAGCATAAAATGAATGGGTATGAGAAATGATACAGTTCTGATGCACGTCCTTCTTGATTTTAAACCATATGGCATTCCTTTGCTTTATTCAGAGCACAGGTTGTTTTTTTTTTTTTTTTTTGGCTAGGTATAAATTTATATAAACATAATTAAGAGTTCTAGATTTCCCATTCTTCTCAATATTACCCACAGTCTGTTATGATCCAATTCTAAAGTTTAAAATTTTCTGAAGCAGAATTAGAGGCAGTTCTAGAAATATATAGTCAGCCTTATTGATGAAATGGAAGTCTTCTCAAGGGGTTGGTGTATAAAGAATATATGTATGTTTGGATTCTCTGTCAAAGTCAGTGAGATTTTCATCTGATCTAGTTACCTGACTGGAACCAGTGACCTTCAGTACCTGCAGATAATGGATTCATTAGCAATCATCAAAGCCAGCTAGCTGTCCATGACCTTACTCTGTAATGAAGAATTTTGGATTCATTTGTCTCTGAAGCTAGCAGCCTAAGATGCTTGCCTGGTGATAACCTGGCCTCATTTTTTTCCACTGATGTCTGTCTTAAAGTCTGAGTTAGAGATTTGGGACTCAGTAACCTCTACTTATTAGCATGTGAGTTTTTCAAGAGAAACAAAATTGTAAGAATGAGTTTTCTGACATCACGAAAGTGCTGCTGGCTCTGCTGCTGGCAGTAAAGACGGCTCCACTGATCCCTGGCATCAGGTGCAAAAGCAACATCCAAAAGATCACCACCAAGATCGCAAGTATCCTGAGATGTGAGGCTCCAGGTTTAATCATAGATTTAACATTTTTTTAAACTTTATTCACATGAAAAGTTTGGGGAAGTTGGTTGGTCATCCTTACACTAGACAAAAGTGTCAAAAAAGAGACATGAACTCAGGCCTCCCCAGTAAGAGTTCTAGCACTGCGTAAAGATCTGCTTTCAACTGTGCTTTATGTCTCACTAGCTGAATTACAACATCAAAGGCTATACCAACCTCAGATGGTTCCGAGCTAAAGTGAGGGTATTGGTTGAGAAGAAACAAGATCCTGAAACTAAGGATGGACACTTCAAAAATACCAAGATATTACTGCCAGGGATGGAATGTGTCGAGTGTATCCTTTTGGACTCAAGTGTCTGCACTGGGGATCTTCTTAACAACAGGGAAGGGCAAAATATGTGGAGCCCTCTAAGGGATGCCGAAGGAAGTAAAGACCTTCCTCCTCATGGAGCCCTCTAAGGGACACTGAAGGAAGTAAGGACCTT
>NW_006399789.1:9001681-9014471 GCF_000299155.1 Elephantulus edwardii | reverse complement strand
CTAAGGGACACTGAAGGAAGTAAGGACCTTCCTCCACATGGAGCTCTCTAAGGCACACTGAAGGAAGTAAGGACCTTCCTTCACATGGAGCTCTCAAAGGGATGCCGCAGGAAATAAGGACCTTCCTCCACATGGAGCTCTTTGAGGGACGTCAATGGAAGTAAAGCCCTTTCCCCCCATGGAGCTCTCTAATGGACACCAAAGGAAGTAAAGGCCTTCCTCTACATGGAGCTCTCTAATGGACGCCTAAGGAAATAAGGTCCTTCCTCCACAACCAACCAAGAGAAAGGGCCTTCCTCTAGAAACAGTACACTCTCAATTTGGACTTCTAGCCTCCTAAAATGAAAATGAATATATTTTATTTTCCTAAAATCATCCATTTGTGGTATTTTTGTAGAGCAGCACTTAATTAAGATATTGCTCCTATTTTTTTGAAATAATATTCTTTAGGTTACATCCTCTCCTGAATTCCCAGTATCTTGCTATATAGTGATATTATCTCCCTAAGGATGTCATCAAATATGACAGCTTCAAAAAAAATGTGATACCCACATCTTTAGTCGTGATGTCTTTGAACTAAAAAGTTACACGTCCACTTTCCTACTTATCAGCTATATTTATATTCAAAACTTTCATCCTAAAAAGTGCTTCCTGAATTTCAGCAGTCTTGGTTTCTTTACAAAGCACTAGCAGCAGCTACACATGCTGAAATTAAATAAAAGTAGAAGCTAGTCTTACTTCCTCTTTATTCTTCTACACACACTATTTCTACCACATACAAATAATCACCACATCTCAGTGGTTCTTCTTCCAAAATATATTTCAAATTGGCCTATTCCCTGCATTTTCACTATTATTCCAGGTTATCATTTCCTCTTTACCCGGTACCCAAGCTCATCTCAAAGAATATATGCCACATCACACCTACCAGGGCAATTTTATGAAAAAAATTCCTCCCAAAAAACCCAAAACAAGTTTTGGCTAGATTGTGGAAAAACTGGAATTCTCATACATTGTTGATGAAATTATAAAATGGTGCAGCCACTTGGGAAAACAGTTTGCCAGTTCCTTAAATGTTAAACAGAGCTATCTGAATTCCTCACCTAGGTCTAAAACTCTAACAAGAACAACTGTTGATACTAAAACTTATACAACAATGTACATCGTGGTGTTACTCTTTTTAAAAATTATCTTTTATACTGGCTTATATATAAAATTTGTATACATTATTTCACACTATCCTTCATTCACATTGTGTTTCATATGATTATTCAATTAATCATCACTGAACTATGCCCACCATCACCCCATCGTTCCAGATCTCCACCAGATATTTCTTAATAGCTAAGAAGAGGAAAGACCCAAATGCCGATCAACTGATGAATTCATTAACAGATATGAAGTCTTGCGTGGATGGGTTGTTGTTGCTGTGTGCCAAGGACTCAGAAGCAATCCACAGCTGACCCTCCAGCAGGTTTTGAGAGGCAGTTTAATCACATGGGAAGATACTGCCCATCCTTCTCCAGTGGAACAGCTGCTGGATTCAAACCATGTGCCTTTAGGATTGCAGTGCAGCTTCTTACTTACTAGGTCACCAGAACTCCCTGGTGAACAGGTGGGATAGAATATTTTTCTGCAATGAAAAGTAGTGCCAGTAGATACAACAAAATTTGGAAGACTTTTTAAAAAAGTAGTGGCATGCACTTTCTTAAACAATACATCTCTGGAAACTCTATGAACTTTAATAAATGACAATAGTTATAGAAAGGTTTCGGGCCTTTTGTTCATAGGGTCGCTATGAGTCGTGCTTGACTCGATGGCAATCAACAACAACAACAACATAATTCTAACAGAAAGAAGCCATTTATAAGGCATCACGTATTCTTGCCTGGTCCACAGTGTATTGTTCTAATTCAAAGGCCATACTTCTCTGGCACTTCAAACCTACCACAGGCTCTGAAGGAGAATGATGGGAAGTCTCCTCCAGTATGATTTACAGTCTATAAAACTCACTGAGGAGTCAATTCTGATCAGACAGCAATGAGCTATTTTTATTTTTTAGTTTATTTATATGAAATGTCCAGAATAGATAAACCTATAGAAGTAGAAAGTTTCTTTATTGGTTATCAGGAGGCTGGGTGACAAGGGCAGCAAGAATGCAGATTTATTGCCAAGCACAATGAGGACTTTTCCCTGGAGGAGGGGAATGATGCTGGTATTTGCACAATGTCACAAATGTAATTAGAACTATTGACTTTTTACATTTGAAGTGGGCAAATTTTATGGTACATAAACAAGAATTCTTTTATGTAAAAAGACAAGGAAAAGGCCCATAAAATTGTTAATCTTTCAAGATATGTATTGCATTCTGAATATACAATCACGTGCTAGGTCCTAGGATTAGTTATAAAGAAGAATGGTGCAGCTATCGACTCTCAAGGAATTTACAAATTAATAGGAGGTCTTCTATAGAAAGCCTTTCCAAATGTGTGAAAAGTATTTTAATCTCCAGATATTCAGAGAGCACAATGAAATCTGGTGTGAAGTATATGTTAAAATAAAAGGAAAAGGGTTATAAATTGTCGATTAGAGAATCAACGGGGTAGGGAGTGTCTTTACTTTTACATACTACGCATGGTTAAGAAGATTTAGCAACCTTGGAGCTACAATCATTACAGCAATCATTGCTATCAGGAACAAGTTTCCTGAACATCTGCAGCCCAAGTTAGAACATAACTTGTTCTCTTCCCACCCCACCCCCCACCCCTCATCTTCCTTCCCCTTGTCTATATTCCATATCCTGTTGGGTTGTGATAATTAGGTAAAAAAGTGATGGGTCCTGACTGATACTGGACAGTTCAGTGATGAGTTAAATCTAGAGTTTTCTGGCCTATTTCTTCCTGTAAGATTCCCCATGAGGAAATTGACAATAGACTGCTTACTTCTGTGTGCCAAATCCTTGATACATGTGAATAAGTGTCTATGAAATCTATCCTGAGACCAAAACACTGTTGTCCAAATGGAACAAGGCTTTAAAATCTGGAAGGGTGTGTGCCAGGGATGTATACCTATTCAATCTGTATGGTGAGCAAATAAGTCATGAAGCTTAACTCTGTGAAGAAAAATGTGATTATCAGGATAAGAGGAAAACTCATCAAGCAGCTGCATTATGCAGATGACACATCTTTGCTGAAAGGAAGGAGGACTTGAAATGCTTGCTGTGGAAGTCAAGAACTATAGTCTTCACTGTGGATTATAACTCAACATCAAGAAGAAAAATCCTCATCACTGGCCCATTAGGCAACACCATGACAGATGGAGAAAGGATTGCAATTGTCAAAGAGTTCACCTTGCTTGGGTCAGGGCTATAAGGGATCCCTTGGAAATACTGAAGAACGATGATGTGGATCTGAAGACTAGAGTGCACCTGATTTAGGGATTTAGGGCATGGTCTTTTCAATTACTTGCTATGCATCTGAGAACTGGACAATGAATAAGGATGATAGAATTGATGCTTTTGAGGTATAGTGTTGGAGAAGAGTACTAAATATATACCCATGGACTGTCAAAAGAACAGATGGGTCTTGGGAGAAACACAGCCAGAATGCTCCTTGGAGGCAAAGAGGTGAGGCTTGGTCTCATACTTTGGCCATGCTCCTTGGTATATCTCCTTGGAAGGAGACATGGTTAGAAAGGTACAGGGTCGGCAAAAAAGAGGAAGACCCTCAGTGAGATGGATGAACACAGTGACTGCAGCAATGGGCTCAAGTGTGTCAGAGCTGATGAGGATGGCACAGGACAGAACAGGGCTCGGAACCGTTGATCACAGAGCTGCTATGAGTCACACTGGATTCTATGGAATCTAAGAACCACCACCAAATGAACTATTTCCACTGCACTGACATTACATGAAGCAGTCTCCCTAAATACAAACACTGTTCTAGTTCATAATATCTTACCTTTCTACTTTTTGACAACTCTAATTAAGTTAATTATTATTTGTAAAATTCCACATTCCCAGAAATACAGAGTTTCTATCATATGCTAAGAATGTCTTAATTCTTAGAAGGAAAGCTATTTCCTTCATTTCATTAGCCCTAAATGCATTTCTCACAAATTACCTTTATCTCAATAAATTCTTGATGAACAAATGTCTCATTTTTCAACTAAAATTTGGGAATGAGGAGCAGTGCCATTCCAACTTTTAAAATGTGTTTTGTCTAAATTACAATTGAGTTAAAAGTCATACATAAAACAACCTTGTTTTTAAAGGAAGAAAACTTCTCTACTTGAGAGAAGTTTATTAGATGGAATAGTTCATGCCAATAATTAAGAGCTTTTTGTATTTTATACTGTCATGAATAGAGAATGAGTTTGGGGCCTTGGGCAAATCATTTAGCCTCAATAACCTCAGTTTCTAGCTTTCTAAAGTTAAGATGACAATAACATCTAATCTGCCTCTCATGACTGCTGTAGAGTTAAGGGTGAAAGATATTTGAAAATGATCAAGAGCATTATCGCCACAATATGCTTTGCCATCTGTCTGCAGCTTGCACACGTGCAACACTTCTACAATTCTCTCGGCATACTCGCACTGCAGCTGCACTGGTCTCTCTGCTACACTGTCATACACAAAAATGTCATTCTATCATCTTGTATTAGTAAGCCCGTAAAAACGTAACAACTCTACACACTGAAATCAAGTGGGAACCAAGCTGTAGCTGACTCTTCAGTGGACTTTTAGAGGGTGTAAATTGTACAGGAGGAGACTGCTCTTCTTTCCCCTGTTGGATTTGAACCACTTGCCTTTGAGCTGGCAGTGCAATCCCATACTCACTAGGCTACCTGATAAATTTCTACCTTCACTCAAGTCTCACGTCTTGGTATTGTAGTAAAGCCTGTGAGAGTCAGAATTCAATGGAACGGACTTGTTATTCCCGAGTGTCACACGGTTTCTGCCTTTAACAGGGTGCCATCTTACCACTTTTCTATCACTCCTCAATAGTGGGAAGGACTGGTATTTTCTTTCCTGACAACTTCCCCCTTTCACAGGTTCTCGTTTTCTCGGGTTCTCCTGTTTAACTGACAAATTGAACTCAGAGAAGAAAAGCACACAACAGACCCTCTTTTTAGAAAGATCTACCTAAAAACCTGTAAGACTATTCTATTCCTTTGGCACATCACAATAAAAATTGGAGTTTTATGGTCATCATGTGGTGTGAAAATGACTTACCTTTGCAGCACAAGCCCGTATCACCTCCTAAAGGAAATATAATAAAATAAACACACATCCATAATTCTATTTAAATAAGGATGAATTTTTTTCAACACATTCCAATTGTAATCTTCTAATAATCAAATTACCCTGTGGAAGACTTTTGTTTCTTTCATCACTCTGCACCATTTCCATTAAGCAGAAACAGTAGAAATTAAAGGGATTTAATGACATGTTCATTATAAATTGAAAATATTTATCAAAATAAAGGCTCTGACAAACAGACTCTGGAGAGGTCAAATATATTTCCCATAAATATCTCGTAAATATTAAAATTCTCTACTAGAAAAAGAACATGTCCAAAAGACATATATGCTGAATCAATGGCGGTGTGCAATTATCACCATCAATCATAGTAACAACACTTGTAAGTCTAATGCTCATATTAAAAATTAACTTCAGAAGAAATTCAATAATAAACATTACTAAACCCTAAAGTATGTCACCAGACCTAAAGGAGTTATACAAAAGAAACTTTTGCTTCATGAGATAAGGCCTAGAAAAGGTCATTTGCAGAAGAGAAACTACTAAAATTTAACATGTAAAGGATGATCTGAAAATTTCTTGCTAAGGAGACACTAAAAATATTCAGGTACAATCAGAATTAACCAGTATAAGCAGTCACCGGTCTATCACAGAATTAAGATGATAGAAAAAAAAAAAAAAGAAAGGTTTTTAATTTTCCAGAAATTTCTAAGTCACTGTGTCTAAAGGATGTCAGTAATTCAATCACTTTCTAGGGCATCATACTCTTTGTGGACACAGGAGTCCAAACACCTGGCACGGCTCTCAGCTCAGCACTTACTAGTTGTACTAACTTACTGGTTCATGAGCTGTATGATCTTGAAGATGATGATTGACCACAGTGAATCTCAACTTCCTCTTTTATTAATTAGGGATAATAATAGCCCCTATGTGACGGGAAGGTTTTAAGGATCAAATGCAATGAAATGCAAATCCAAGAACCAAATATATATTTTATAGTACATTAGTCATCATGAATCAATAAAAAGTACCATCTCCTAGAACAGAGAAAATTAATCAACTTAGAACAGAGAAAATTAATCAACCTCTTTTCAAAATGTGCAATAAAAATGTTTCAAACCCATGTCAAGGCAATATCTATCTCTTATATGAATTATCTTTTCTCTCAATATTAATAACAATATCTAACAATTATGGTTTAGCCCATCAGGCATTCTGTTAAAAGCTTTACTTTCAGGATCTCACTAAATCCTAAGACTCCTCTAATATATGAAATATCATCATCCTCATTTTATAGATGGGTAACTGCTGGTGTCATGTGCTATCTAATCGGCTCCGACTCATAGCAATCCTGCACCCAATAAAACGAAACCTTGTCTGACTGGGCTGCGTCCTCACAACCTCCTCTAGCTGAAGGCCATTGCTGTCGCTGCGTCAGTCCGTTTCACTGAAGGTCTTAAAGAACTTATCAAAAATCATAAGCTGGCACAGACTGGAAACTACTCCTACACCTAGGAAATCTGACCCTAGAATAACACTCTTCACTATAGTTTTCACTTATTTCTCTTTCTTCAGAATAAAACTTCTAATATAAGTAGTCTAATCTATATAGGGAGACCTAGCAGTAAGAATCTGTGCTGCAATCCTTAAGGCTTGTGGTTCAAATCCACCAGCAGCTCTGTGGGAGAAGGCTGGTCAATCTCCTCCCAGGTGATTAATGGCCTCGGAAAACCTGATGTCTGGAAGGTCAGTTATGAGTCGGTTCCAATTCAAAGCCATACAACAACCCAACAGTCTACCTAGAGCCCTGAGAGATCCAGTGGAAAGGACTTAGCAGGCAGTTCGAATCCACCAACTGCAGTGAAGGAGAGAGATGAGAAATCTCCTCCTACACAACATATAGTCTCCTGGGCTCAGCAGTGATTGGGCAGCAACTCAACAGCAATGAATGAGTAGTCTACCGTATTGATTTGATATTTTACAGGACAAATTTTCTACTTTAAGAGTTGCAATGTGAAATTTAATTCAAGCTTGTCTTTCTTAAGATACTTTCTGCATTAGCCAAATATATTTATAAAAAATTCAGTTTTCATTTCTACCTTAACAGAGGACTATTTTTTTCTAAATGACTGAAACCAAAGCTAATTATTCTATTTCTTAAAGCAAAAACTTTTTCAGGAATACCTTGCCTGATTTACCTCCTTGCTTTAAAGAACATATATTTTTAGTTCAGCCTCTCCCTTGGGGGAGATGAGATTTAGTGTCTCCTTAGGCATCAACTGCCCAAAAAACTGTGATTTACAGCTTCTTAAAACTTGCTAGAGGGTCAGTTATGAGTTGGTTTTGACTTGACAGCACTGAGAATGAGTGAGTAATCAAATTAACAGTCAGTGCTATGTCAATGTAAAATAGGAGAAAAATCCTTTTTAGATGTCCAACTTCTCAACAATATTAAAATAGACATACTGTGACAGAATCAAGCCTCTGTTTCACTTGCTGCATCTTCAGTGATGAGTTTTCAGTGTGGACAAATTCATCAATCTGGAAGGAGCCTTGATGGGGAAGCTTAGGACAGGTACATAATGCATCTTGACTTTGGTGTATCCCAGGTAATGGGAATGTTCCATTGTAGCGTTTAAACATTTCAGCCTCTTGCTGGGCAACTAGAAATATAAATCCATGAACAGTTAAAAACAATTTATTCGAACTTTGTAAATAAACCAGTATAAAAAATATGACTAAGGAAGTATAATCAGATCATTAAATCATGAAATGATAGCCTTCTACAAATGATTAGAAAAAGCTAGCAATCTACCAGTTTTGTTTTTTTTTTTCAATCTACCAGTTTTAAAATACTGAGTAGTAACAGAACAATGTGATTTGTAAAATGTAAAATTAGTAAACACTAGAAAGAAGCCTTCGTGACATAGTCTGTAACATGTTGGACAGCTATCCAAAAGGTGGGTGGTTTGACTCTACTAGCTGTTCTGAGGGAGAGAGATGGACAATGGCAGAAAGCCAGTGGAGTGTTGCTCTGAGTTGTGAGCAAGTTGACAGGAGTGAGGTTGCTTTGGTATTTTGGACGTAGACATAAAGGAAATGTAATAAAGCCTCTGCTGGTGTAGTGCATTGCATGTAGGGATGCTCAGCAAAAGGGCAGCAGTTTGAACTGCCAATGGCATCTTGGGAGAAAAATGAGGCACTGTGCTCCTGGAAAGACTGGAAGACTTAGAAACCTGATGAGGGAATCATTTGTTATTGTGGTGTACTGTGGCTTCGGACCTGACCCTTAGCTAACCCTCCGACGGGTTTTCAGAGGCTGTTATTAATTGCATGAGAGAAGACTGCCCATCTTTCTCCCGCAGAGCAGCTGCTGGCCTTGAACTGAGTGCCTCTGGGATTGCAGTACAGCTTCAATTAAATAGTAGTTAATTTCATATAGGATTTTTTAAAAAATGTAAGTTCACAGTTTAAGTTCACTTTAGGCAGCACTGTGACAGGACATAAAGCCCACAGCTCTTCCATGCTCACGAACACAAACTAGGAGAAAGGACTAACTTTAAGTGTAAGCTGTCAGGTGTCACCGCGTCAATTCCAACTCACTGCAACTTGGTGTGACAAAAAAGGAATTTCTCTAAAAAGCTTTAATTTTTCTGGTAGCAGATCTTTCTCCTGCGTAGCTGTTGGGTGAGTCTGGACTGCCAACATTTTACTTAGCAGTCAAACACTTAACCATCTGTGCTACCAGGGATCCTTGTATAAACGCATAACAGAATCAAAAGACTAATATAATAAAATTAATGGCACTGCTACAACCATTAACAGTTTTCATTATAAACTTAATTCCCTAAAATAGGTTTCTCATTTCTCTCTCTCCTTCAATTCCTTCTGATCTCTGTCAATCTGTCACACGTGGTGGCTCGTGTGTTGCTGTGATCCTGGAAAGCACACTGACAGCATTTCAAACATGAACAGGGTCAGCCATGATGGAGAGGCTTCAGCAGAACTTTCGGACTAACACAGACCTGGGACAGGACCAATCCCACACTTCTGAAATAACGAACCCTGGTAAACCCTATGAGTAACAGCTGGACAACGTTTGATGCAGGTTTGGGAGATGAGCCCTCAGGTTGTCAGGCTCTCAAAATATGACTGAGGAAGAGGTGTTTCCATGACTGAGGAAGACCAGTCTACTCCTGAGGAAGACCCGTCTGCTCAAAGAAGAGTCTAGTTTAAGGACATGACAGAGTAAAACTTTCAGTCACTGACATCCTTCACGACATCAATGACATTCACATCCTTGCTGATGTGCCAGGACTGAAGTGATAAAACATCCAGTATTAATTAGAATGTATCAAATATGAATCTAAGACAATGGGAATTTGTAAGAAGTGAAATCGAACACATAAAGGTCAATGTCCCAAGCACTGGTGAACTGAAATGTACTGGAACTGGCAATTCTTAATAAGACAGTCGTATAGTCTACTGTTAAGGAAATGACAAATTAAAGAATGATATTGCATTCATTATCAAAAATAACACCTCAAGTTCTACCCTGATGTACAATACTGCCAGTAGTAGGCTAATATCCGCACGAATTCCTAACAACAGCAACCGCTGAGTGGGTGGAGGGCCAGCAGCATCTGACTTCCACTATACTCCATAGGGGAGAAGAATCCTACCAAGAGTATCTACAGCACAAAGTTGATTCCCATAAGCACGGACCCAGGCTCTGGTATGTGCTTCTATCAAGTCCAGCACCAGCGTCTTCTCCCACAGATCTTGCTACTCTATTACAATAAGCTTGCTAATCTGTTGCAAATGGTCACATGAAATTGAGAACTAGCTAGAGGATGTCACTTTAAAGACTAAGGTGCATCTGATCTGAGTCATGGCGTTTTTGGTTGCTTCATATGGAAGTGAAAGCTGGATAAGGAAGGCCAAAATAGAACTGGTGATTCCGAAAAGTAATGCTGGTTAAGAAAACCATGGGCTGTCAAAAACCAAACAAGCCAATCTGTCTTGGAAGAAGTACAGGCAAATGCTCCTTGGGAACAGCAATGGTGATATTTTTATCTCACATAGTTTGGATATGTTATCAGGAGGCACCAGTACCTGGAGAAAGACATGAGGCTTGCCAGAGAGTCGGCAAAAAAGAGGAAGATCTTCAATGAGATGAACTCACATAGTGACTGCACCAGTGGGTGCCACATGCAACAGTGGACGCAGCACAACTGTCAAGAGGCAGGGACAGCTGGCACCTCCTTCTGCTGCACTTAGCGTCACTATGAGCTGGAACCAACTCAAGGATACCAAACAGCAAGATTAATTAAAGGAGTTAGCGAGCAAACCATGGGCATTACAAGGTGGAACAGCTGGTGGATATGGATCACGCATCTTTGAGTTGGCAGCACAAGTCCTTTCCACTAAGCCACTGTTGTTGGTGTTGTTAGGCGTTGTCCAGTCGAGGACGACTCATAGTGACCCTCTGAACAAAAGATCTGAACCCTGTTCTATCCTGCACCATCCTCACATTTCCTGACACACAAGAGCCCATTGCAGAGTCACCGTGTCAATTCACCTGGTGGAGGGTTTTCCTCTCCTTCACCGACCCTCTACCCTTTGTAGCATCATGTTCCTCTCCTAGGAATAGCTCCTCCTAGCAACATGACTGAAGTATGTGAGGCAGAGCCTCATCATTCTTGCCTCCAAAAATCCACTCTGCGTGTATCCTCTCCAAGACATATCTGTTTGTTCTCTTGGCCATCCATGGGATATTCAGTGTTCTTCTCCAACACCATAGCTCAAAGGCGTCAATTTTATTCTGTTATCCTTATTTATTACCCAGCTCTCAGATAACCACAAAGACTAAGACATTGAGTATGTAAAATGAAGTATTGCTGTTGTGTACCATCAACTAAGAACTGGCTTAGAGCAAACTTTCTGATGGGTTCTCAGAGGAGTTAACTGCAAGGGAGGAGATTATCCATCTTTTTCCAATAGAGCAGCTGGTGGATTTGAACCATATGCCTTTGGGATTACAGCACAGCTTCTTGCCACTAGGCCACCAGTGCTCCCAAAATTTGAATTATGAGTATGGAAAACTGCTCTTACTATACTATTAATTAAAAAGGAAATAGTTTATAAAACAATACAATAACTATATAATGGGTAGCCACTTTGCTTATAGTTATTAACCTTGGTTTCATTAAGCATGAGTCTGAAATAATACACACAAAAATTTTAGGGCTTTATCTTCACATTCTTGTATTAAATGCATTTGTTGGTATAGGTCCATAGAGAGCTGTGCTGTTAGCCTAAAGGTCATGCCTCTCTGGTGGTTCTAATCCACTCACTGTTGGTCCTCGGGGGGAAAAAGATTGGCAATCTCTTCTCAGGCGGTTTACAGCCACTGAAAACCCACTGAAAGGTCAGCCATCAGTCAACTGACCCAACAGTAAATTATTGACTGACTGACTGATTTGAAGAACAGGCCAAAAGCAACTGGTTGCTTCCTCCAAGCAGACCCTGATGAGGACCTGTTGCAGGGAATATATTAAAAAGAAAATACCAGAATTCACTGTTTCAGGGATAAAAATGAGACTTGAAAATTTACATTTGTCAGTATCAACTGTTTTACCAAAATGAAAGTGCATCTTTTTCTCTGTAGATTTTTTTTTTTTTACACTTAATTTTAAGTACATGTTTTGGACTTCATTTCAGAATATTGAAAACATTAATTTACTGTCAAATGTTCAAAAACTATTTATATAGTAAGGACAGAAATGTGCTCTGTGGACTGAAATTTGGAAGCCGAAATTTTTAGGGATGAAAAAGAAATCAGCGCATGAAAATTGTGCTCCATGATCTTTGCCTTACAAAGTGTCAACTATCTCATTATCCCAAATTTTGAATTTATGACAATAGTAATAAATCTACGTGACTACTTTGTCCATTAATAACATACATCTGACAGAAACCTGAAGTTATGAGAGTAACACTGGCTGTGAAGGTGAAGGTAAGGTACCAACCTGCCTCAGCTATGACTCTCAGTGGCTTGGCAATTACATAACAATGTATTTGGTAGTTGAGTAATGAAGAAACTTGGCCATTATGTAATGAAGCATTCAGTCATTCTCTACTGTGTGATGTGATGTGGTCACATTCTCTATTCCCAGCAGGATGACAACTGTTGCACAACAACCTGGTCTTTGGGATTTATATTTATAAATGAGGAGTGGGTTTGCTTTTCAATGTTGCCCTTTTAAAGTTTTGGGTTTTCCTGCTATGAACATAAATCTGGGTTTAAATATTTAATGATATTTTCTCACTTTCTGTTATGTCTCTGATATTTCTGAAGTTGACAAGTATATATATTGATGTCATGTGCTGTCAAGTCACTTGCAACTCACAGCAACCCTATATACAACAGCCATAAACTCGGCTCTATCCTGAGCCAACCTCATTGTCTCTGACACATCCGTCCCCATTACCTCAAAGAGTCAATCCATCTCATCCAGAGTCCTCTTC
>NW_006399789.1:8995717-8999256 GCF_000299155.1 Elephantulus edwardii | reverse complement strand
AACAACGACAACAACAATGAGTAATTACAAAGACCATGGGCTGGATCAGGTGCACCTTAATCTCCAGACTGACATTTTTGCTCTTCAGTACTCTGGAGAGGTCCCTGAGAGCAGACTTTCAATGCAATTCAACTTTTGATTTCCTAGCTGCTGGTACCAAGAGAGTTCACTGTAGAACCAAGCAAACTGAAGCTGTTAACAAGTTCAGTCTCTTCACCATCTATCATGATGCTGCCAATCGGCCCAGTGGTAAGAATCTTTTTTCCCTTGATGTTAAGTTTCAATGTTTGAGGACTACAGTCCTTGACCTTCCACAGCAAATGACTTGAGTCCTTCTTAGTTTCAACAAACAAAGTTGTGTCATCTGCATAACACAATTTGTTGATGAGTCTTCCTCTAATCCTGATGCCACCTTTCCCCAGGAACTGACAGCATACCGACTGACATATTTCAACAAACAGACACTGCCCTGATGCAATCACCAACTTGTACTAAGAAATCTGGAGGACAATCACCTGGCCAATTGACTAGAAAAAATCCATATTTTTTCCTATTCCCAAAAAAGGTGACTCGACAGAGTGTGGGAATTATAGAGAAATTTCATTAATATCAGGCAAGATCCTGCTGAAAATTATCCAAAACTGACTAGAACAGCTCATCAACAGAGAAATGCCAGACGTGCAGGCTGGGTTTAGAAGAGACCGTGGCACTAGGGATATTATAGCTAATGTCAGATGGATCTTGAGAGAAATATCTACCTGTGTTTCTTTGATTATGCAAAGGCATCTGACTGTCTAGATCACAACAAACTGTACAACAAACTGTGGCTAACTCAGAAAAGAATAGGAATCCCAGAACACGTGATAGTGCTTATGTGAAACCTATACTTGGACTGGGAGGTAGCTGTCAAAACAGAGGAAGCAAGCTGCATGGTACAAAATTGGGAAGGCTATATGCCAGGGATGTGTCCTATCTATCTGTCTGTCTGTCAGTCACTTAAATTTAAACCAGACTGAATTAGTATGCAAAGAAAAGATGATGCATAGTAAGTTCAAACCTAGCAGTATAAAAACTGATGCAAGAAACAACTTTATAAAATGGTAGGATTTAGTTACTTTTCATCTTATTCTGTCAATCCATGTTTTCTAATACTTCAATATGCAAAACAGGTATTCATTCTTTTTCTGTAAATAACTGGAACTGGGAAAAATTTTAAAAATACATTTCTTAGGGAAAAGGAGACAAGATGGAAATAACCCAGTCCCTATCAATAGAAAGAACAAAAACCCAAGTGAAATATATACAGATGAAACCCTAGAACTCTGATCACCAAATGAGAAGATGAAGAAAATTAGATGAAATACAGATGAGAAAGGGAGATGGAAAATCAGTTCCTGGGAAGAGATGAAGCAGTAGTACTTCGACACAGTATCCAACAATTCTGAGACAGAGAAGGCAAGACAAATGCGACAGAGAATCCCCACTGAGGCAGAGATTCAGGGTGGAGAAATGAGGAGTGAGATAAGGGAAGCAGAACCTGATGTGGGAGAGTAAAGCAGACTGACGCAGGTAAGAAATCGAGAGGCATGAGACAGAGATAGAGACAGAGACACAGAAGGCAGCGAGTTAGCTAAAGGAGATGGGGCAATTCACCAGGGGAAAGTCTTGATCCTGTGGGTGTAGGGCCCATGCTGAGGGAAAGGGTTGTGGGACAATGATTCGAGATGCTGTACTCCAAGCACTCTTCCCAACTCCTGCCTATATTTGAGCAAAGTGGGAAGACTGGAGTACAGTACCTCTAACCACTGTGAGTAATAGGCTGGGCTCTCACAGGACACCAGACCCATTACAGTAGCCCCAGTGTTGGAGGTACAGCACACAGGAGCACAAGTCAGGCTCCTGCTCCACAGGTGGGCACAATTCCAGAAGACTGGGCAACACAGCTGCTGAAACATGAAGGCAATGTTGCCACACTATTCTCAGTATTCTTTGTTTTTGTTTTATTTTCCTTTATTTCTCTCCTTTTAAAATTTCTCTTTCCCACTTTTCTTAGTTTGTTCTCTCCATTTTCCTGTACCTTTATTTTCATTCATTTTCCTCCCCACTATTCTTCCTCTTTTGTCTTTTTTCTTCTCCAAAGTGGGAGAGGCAGACGCTGTTTGTCCATTATCAGATATATTTACCATTTCTATTAAGTTTTTTCCCCATCACTCACTCCTGCACGACAGGGTCAACAATAAATGGTGCTCTCAATTGATGTAGCAACTCTTCATGACCAACGAACTAACATCTGCACCCATACCCTTACCTTACCCCACCCACCTGGGAGTGTCTACACTAGTGATTAGAAGAACACACATCCTGTTTTGCCTGGAAATAAGAAAACACATCAAAACAAAAAAAAAAATAAGGGTGAAAGTAATACATAATCAACAAATAAACAGAACTCAGAAACAACAGACAACTTCAAAGTAAACAAAGAAACAAGTTAAGATAAGCAGGTCACCAAAATAAACCAACTTCTTTTTGTATACTGATCTTGTACCCTGCTACTTTGCAGAAATGGTTGACTATGTCCACTAGCTTTCTCGCTGAATCTAAGGGTTGTCTAAGCATATACTATCATATCATCTGCATACAGAGACAGTTTAACCTCTTATTTGCCAATTTGGATACCTCTTATTTCCCTATCTTACCTTAGGGCCCTTGCTGAGACTTCCAATACAATAGTGAATATGAGAGGAGATAGTGGGCAGCCTTGCAGTGCACCCGTTATCAAGGGGAAGGTCTTTTAATCTTCTCCAGGGAAAATGATGTTGGCTCTTAGTTTTGAATATATATATATTTTTTTTTTACTGCTGCATTATTCACCACACTAAAGAGGTGGAAAGAACTTAAGTGCCCATCAACAAATTAACACATAGAAAAACTATAATACATTCACACAGCAGAATATTACACAGCACTGGAAAACAATGAACTCGTAAAATACTACAAACATGAGTGAGCCTGGAGGACATTATGTTGAGTGAAACAATTTATCAGTCACAAAAGGACAAATACTATATAACGCTACTTTTACAGAATAGGATTGACATGGGGGGCTAAGGGAAGAGAAGGAAGAGAGCAGATAGATAATGAGCACTGCATTAGACAGATGAGAGGAAGAACAACCCAAAAGGAATATATGATTAGGTATTATAACAGCAATCTAGAACAAGAAGTGCATTGCAAAGTAGACTGGGGAAGGCAGGATGGGGGAAGAAAACATGCAGCAATGATAAAAATATTAATAGTAGTAAAATACACAACAAAAAATAAACCACAAAAAAATCTGAGGAAGAAGAGGTAACAGAACGACCTGATAAGAAATTAAATATGTTTCAAAAAGCTCATGGAAGCAACATGATTTAGCATCAAGTTTTAAAAAACACTAACCATTTTTGTTGTTATGTGCCATCGAGTAGCTTGTGATTCATAGCGATCCTATGTACAACAGCCCTAAACTCTGCTCTGTCCTGTGCCAATCGCACTGTCTC
>NW_006399789.1:8989915-8994784 GCF_000299155.1 Elephantulus edwardii | reverse complement strand
ACACAGTCAAATGCCTTTGCATAATCAATGAAACACAGATAGACATTCCTCTGGTATTCTCTGCTCTTAGCTAAGATCCATCTAACATCAGCTACAATATCTCTAGTACCACGACCCCTTCTAAGCCCAGCCTGGACTTCTTCTGGTAGTTCTCTGTTGATGTGCTGTTTCAGTCGTTTTTGGATAATCTTCAGTAAAATCTTGCTTGCATGTGAAATCAGTGATCCAAGAATAATTCAGGAAAACAATGCTGTTGTTGGTGCTGTTCCCGGACCTGTGAACAACAGAGCTGAACACTGCTGGGCCCTGCACCATCCTCACCATCTCTGATCTACTTGAGCCCATTGTTACAATCACCATGTCAGCCTACTATGTTTAGGATCTCCCTCTCTTTCTTGGACCCTCTACCTTTCCCAGCATCATGTCATTTTCTAAGAGTCCTTTGTGACATTACAAGAGGAAAACTATACAGGAGTAAAATGACAAAATAGGTAATTAGAAAGCACAGAAAGTCAGCAATGGAAAATTCAGAAGACTAACAAGAAAAATTCTGATATACGGAACAAACTGGGAGGACAAAAGGGTAGAACTGACTCAACTGAAGAATGTGTATGTCAAATACAAGAAAAATTCCTCAATACCAATTTGTATAAGAAAAAATCATAATAATAAGAAGAAATAAAAATGAAGAAAGCCCAACAATCAAGCTGTTGTTGGCAGGTGTTGTCAAATCGACTACAAATCGTGATGGGCCTGTGAACAACAGATCCGAACTTTGTCCTATCCTGAACCATAAGCATAATCTCCAGTATGTTCAAGATCACTATTACAGGCATGGTGTCAAGCCATCTCATTGACAGGTTTGCTCTCTGTCTCTGACCCTCCATAGTTCCCAGAATGATGTCTTTCCTGTAGTACTGACCCCTAATGATAACATGCCAAAAGTAAGACAAAGTTTGACAATCTTTGCCTCTCTGGAGCCCCCTTAAAAGAGTACAAGTATGTGAGATACTATAAATGGGGAGAGGGAGGGAACGAAACCATACCAACCCCTACAGAGGGAACTGTCAAAGATTTGCTAGCAGAAAACATTTGTAAAATAAAGAAAAACGAAAAGATACCCATTCAAGAAGCTCTAGGGCCCTCATACAGAATGACCCCAAGAGAAAAATCAGAGAGACGGATAAAATTTAAAAAAAAAAAAAGGACAACAAAATATTCCTGAAAGCTGCTTATGGAAAAAATGTGTTGTAGTGGTAAGAAGTTACATGGCAACCTCAAAGGCATGCAGTTCAAATCCACTAGCTGCTCCACGGAAGGACGGGCAGTCTCCTTCCATGGGACTTGCTGCCTCTGAAAACCTGCTGGATAGTCAGCTATGGGTTGCTTCCAACTTAATGGTATTCAACAAGAATACCCATTATGATGAAAGAATTTTTAAAAATTGATCGTTTTCCTCAGGAAATCTAACAGTTAAGAAAAGAACAAAAGGGACTATAGTTTCTGAGGGGGGATTAATAATGATTTGAGTAGAAAAAACTGAAATAAAACAGCTGTAAAAATAAGCAAGCCTAAGAGGCAGTTCTACAAAATAACAGGAGTAAGAAATTAAATAGGTGCTGTCACAATCTCTCTCTCTCATTGATGTAAGTAAAAATCAACTAATAAGTGACTCTCCATCAATTCGGTGAGGCTGTAAACTGCATGGGAAACGACTGCTCAACTTTACATCTTTCTGCTTAGTAGCCACAGGGATGGCTTGGCAAGGGATATGCTGAATGAGATGATTATATGATTTACTATGCCAGGAATGAAAAGGTGAGGAAGAATGGGGTTGGTTTCATAATTTAAAAAGTCATTTCTAAATCCATCCTGAAATACAATGTGGTGAGCGACAGGATAATATCCATACACATATAAGAAAGTCCAGTGAATACGACTATAATTCAAATATATGCACCAACAACTAGAGCCAAAGAGGAGGAAATAGAAGATTTCTACCAACTTTTGCAGTCAGAAGTTGATCAAGCATGCAGTCAAGATACATTGATAATAATAGGCGACTAGAATTCAAAAGTTGGGAACAGAGAAGAAGGATCAGTAGCTGGAAAATATGGGCTCTGTGAGAGAAATGAGGCTGGAGATAGAATGATCGAGTTCTGCACATTCAATGATTTATTCATTGCAAATAGCTTCTATAAGAAACATAAACACAGGCTATATACACATGGATCTCACCTGATGGCATGCATAAGAATCAAATAGATTACCTTGTGGAAAGACTTGGTGAAGAAGCTCAATATCAGCAGTGAAAACCAGACGGGTGCTGATATATGCAAGTTCAAGCTGAAGTTGAGGAAAATTATATCAGGTCCATGGGAACCTAAATTTGATCTTAAGTCTATTCCACTCGAATTTCAAAACCATCTCAGGAATAGGTTTGAGGCCTTGAGCACCAATGAGCGTAGGACAAACAAGCTCTGGAAGGATATCAAGAAAATTGTCCATGAAGAATTCAAAAGATCATTACAAGGACTGAAAAAGAAGAAAAGACCAAGATGGATGTCAGATGAGACTCTGAATATTACATTAGAACGCCGAGAAGCCAAAGCTAAAGGAAGAAACCAAGAAATCAAGGAGCTAAACAGAAAATTTCAAAAGGCAGCCCTGGACGACAAAGCAAGATACTATAATGAAATGTGCAGAGAGCTGGAGTCAGAAATTCAAAAGGGCCGAACTCACTAAGCATTTCTTGAGCTGAAGGAGCTGAAAAACAAATTCAAGCCACAGGTAGCAATACTTAAGGATACTTTGGGTAGAATGTTAAAAGATCCAGGAAGTATCAAGAGAAGATGGAAGGAATACACAGAGTCACTGTATCAGAGGAAATTGGCTGACACAGAGGAATTTCATGAAATGACATATGAGCAAGAGCCTATGGTGATGAAGGAGGAAGTTCAAATTGCTCTGAAGGAATTGGCAAAAAGCAAGGCTCCAGGAGTTGACGGCATACCAATTGACATATTTCAACAGACAGACACTGCCCTGGATGTGCTCACTAAGTTGTGCCAAGAAATCTGGAGAACAGCCAGCTGGCCCACTGACTGGAAAAGATTGATATCTGTTTCCATTCCAAAGAAAGGTGACCCAACAGAGTGCGGAAATTATCGAACAATATCATTAATATCACATGCAAGCAAAATTCTGCTGAAAATTACCAAAAAAATATTTGGAACAATAAATCAATAGAGAACTGCCAAATGTACAGACTGGATATAGAAGAGGCTGTGGTAGTAGGGATATTATAGCTAATGTTACATGGATCTTGGTTGAAAACAAAGAATACCAGAAGAATGTCTATCTGTGCTTCATTGACTACACAAAGGCTTTTGACTGTGTGGATCACAACAAGCTGTGGCTGACTCTGAGAAGAATGGGATCCCAGAACATTTGATTGTGCTAATACGAAACCTATACTTGGACCAAGAGGCAGTCGTCAGAACAGAGCAAGGAGACAGGAGACACTACATGGTTCACAATCAAGAAGGTAGTCCGTCAGGGATGTATTCTGTCTCCACACCTTTTCAATCTGTATGCAGAACAGATCATTCGAGATGCTGGGCTGTACGAAGAGGAATGTGGCATCAGGATTAGTGGAAGACTCATCAACAACCTGCATTATGTAGATGACACAACCCTGCTTGCTGAAGGACCTGAAGCGCTTGCTGCAGAAGGTCAAGGACTGCAGTCTTCAATATGGATTGAAGCTCAACATCAAGGAAACAAAGATTCTCACCACTGGGCCAATTGGAAGCATCAGTATGAATGGTGAAGAGATAGTTAACAGTTTTAGTTTGCTTGGCTCCACAATTAACATTCTTGGTAAGAGCAGTCAGGAAATCAAGAGATGAATTGCATTGGGAAAGTCGACCATGAGGGACCTCTCAAAAGTACTGAAGAGCAACAACGTCAGGCTGGAGGATAAGGTGCGCCTGATCTTTGCAATTACGTGCTATGCATCAGAGAGTTGGACAGTGAATAGGGTTGATAGAAAGAGAATTGATGCCTTTGAGCTGTGATGCTGGAGAAGAGTACTGAATATACCATGGACTGCTAGGAGAACAAACAGGTTTATCCTAGAGAAGGTGAAGCCAGAATGCTCCTTGGAGTCAAGGATTCTGAAGCTTTGTCTGACATACTTTGGGCATGTTGCAAGGAGGGACTGGTCCTTGGAGAGGGACATCATATTTGGCAGAGTGGAGGGGCGGCAAGGGAGAGGAAGACCTTCGATGAGACTGATCGATTCTGTAACTGGAGTGGTGGGGTTAAGTGCGTTTGAGATGGCTAGGTTGGCACAGGATAGAACGGCGTTTAGAGCTTTTGTACATAGGGTCGCTATGACTCTCAAACAACTCCATGGCACATAACAACAACAACAACAACAGGTACCGGGAGATTTAAATCACAAGATAGGTGCTGCCTGTGGGTGAGCAGCTCAAATCCCTGTAAACTACGTCATCAAGGCCCCCCATGCATGCATGCACACATACACACACACAAATAAATAAAAATAATTCAATTTTATAAAAAAAAATTAAAACCATATGAAATAGACACGTTTCTACAAAGACACAATGTACACAAACTATCACAGAATTAAGTAGAAAATTCAAATAGATGAATAACAAAAGAAGTAAGTGAGAAGATGATTTCAAAGAAATAATTTAAAAAGTTCTCATTTGGAAGATTTCACTGCAGAATTCTACCAACTATTCAGAGAAGACTTGGTACCAATTCTATGCAAAATATTCCAGAATGTGGAAAAGGCCTGAATATTTCTAAATCCATTACATGAAGAAAGTAGAACCT
>NW_006399789.1:8980743-8989815 GCF_000299155.1 Elephantulus edwardii | reverse complement strand
ATATATATATACATACACACACATGAACACAGTCATAAAAATCTTTAACAAAACCTTTTCCAATAGAATCCAACATAATGTAAAAAACTAATACATCACAAGTAAGCAGGATTCATACCAAATAAGCAAGACTGGTTTAATAACAGGGGGACACTCTATGTAAATCTACTTTAAAAAAAAAATCAAAACAACCATATGATCATTTTAATCAATAAAAAAATGTGGCTGATAAAATTAAATATCCATTCCTGATAAAAAGAAGAAAAAAACCCATAGTTAAACTTCACTTTTAATTGAAAAAGAACTGGAAATATATCACTATACCTGTTCAATACCGTACTTGAAATCGTATCTAGGAGAATGGAACAAGAAACAGAAATAAATGGTAGAAGAAATAAAACTATCTCTGTATGCAGGCATGATCCCAGATACAGAAAAACTCAGAGAGCTTGCAAGAAAACTAGTGCAACTAAACGAAAGATCAGCAAAGTGGTCGAGTACAAGATCAATGTAAAAAATTATTCTTCTACATCCACAAAGAGCACTCTAGGACGGAAAGCAGAAAAACAATACCATTTATAATAGTAACAAAAAAGATTAAGTATTTCAGAATAAGCTCAGAGATACAAAATATTTATACAAAGAAAATTATAAAACACTACAAGACACTATGGACTGCTCGGAGAACAAACAAGTTCATCCTAGAGAGGGTTGAACCGGGCTGCTCCTTGGAGGCATGGATTCTGAAGCTTCGTCTAATATACTTTGGGTATGTTACAAGGAGGGGCCGGTCCTTGGAGAAGGACAAAGTGTTTGGGAGGGAGGAGGTACAGCATAAGAGAGGAAGACCCTCGATGAGATGGATCAGTTCAGTAACTGGGGTAATGGGGATAGGTGTTTTAGAGACAATAAGGTTGGCTGAGGATAGAGCAGGGTTTACGGTTCTTGTACATTGGGTCACTATGAGTAGCAAGTGATTCAGTGGCACATAAAAACAAAACAATAACAAGAAGAAGAAACTATAAGAGACTTCTGTAAAATTTCATTCAGATCACAATAAAAAGTTAGTGGCTAAATATTTAGCTCTATTTTCCCAGATATCAAGATACCTTCTGAAAGATTTAAGCAGACATAAATGGATGTAAAAAAACACAAGTAAACCCTTAAAGAACCCTGAGTCTTTTTTTCTGTTGTCTAATGGGAATTTTCTATACAAAAGCCACGTGACTCTATTTTAAGGAGTCATACTAACACTCTACTTAATTTTTAGCAACTTTTATTCTGTGAAGACAGCCATTAAAAATGACAGCAATATTTACAAAGATCTAATTTCTCTGATTCTAGAAACAGAAGCTGCTCTCAAGTTCTTGCCTGCTGTTTCTCTACCTTAACGACTGTGAACAAATATAAAACAATTTATGGAAGATTATACAAATTATTTTATTGCAAAGTTATAACTATGACTTCATAGTTCCTTCATGCTCTAGGTTGCAATACGTAAAAGGTCTCTGGATACACTTTTATGGGCCACAGATGGAATATGGTATCAGTTAAAATGAATTAGTTATGTTCTTTCAGTTTATAAATTTTTTGGGGGGGTTAATGGTACTTTTCATGTTTAAAACTTTGCTCTAACTTAGTTTGGTTATGTATAACACTCATCATTTTAACAGTTTAAAACTTAATCTCTTCTTAATTTGGGGGAAATCATCATGTACAGGGCAGTGGTATAGGCTCTAGGAATTGAAAGGCACTCTCTGTCAAGGTGTAAAATTTTTATAGATCCATAATATTGCAATGGTCTAAGATGCTGAGATCAGAGTAGAAGCAATTGCATTTATCTAAAGTGTTCTATGCAAGCAAACAACTTCTAAACGTACCTTCAATAGCCTACTATTTGGGAGTCTAAATTTTGTACAATTAAACAATTCTTAGTTTTATAACTGACAATTCTTTGATTTATAGAATAAACTCATTGTCTCTGTGTATGTTTCTGGTCTTAAACAATTATGAAAAAAAGTAATGTGGTTTTCTTGGGAGATTTTATCATCATAGGAGGAAGACAGGAGGAAATAAGATATTTTAATCCACTGCCCTTACATTTGAACAAAAACACAAGGTTTGTTAGCTATTAAAATCTATTTGTATCTTTATATACTATTGATTTTATAATGAAGAACAGCTGAAAACAATTTTTTTCTTACACTATATTAACAGCAAGATTTGTTTTGTTCCCCACCTTAATTCTTTTGTTGAGGACTTATTAAATACAGACAACTCTGTTACTCTACACAGTTATCTCAACTAGCTACTTAATTATTCATATATGATGGCATTTCCAACCCTAAGATTACTGGCAGTGGAAGGTGGATTTCTTTGGTTTCTCAGCACCCTGCCATTCTACAGCATCTTCCCTCTCTATGGAGAATGTTCAAAGGCTTATAATGGTATATTATCTTTTTTCCTGGCTTAGCTTTTCTCTGCTCTAGCTAATCTTACAAATGCTGTGTGGCTGGATCTAAGAAGTTTTATTGAGGAACAGCACTTCAATTGTCGTAGGGCGTGTGTCAGGGCCTGTCGATAATTCTTTATTTCCTTGACATATTTTATATGTTAAGTAATAGTTCTAAGCTCCCCTAATAAACCCGTTCCACCACCCATCTGTTCAGTTTGTTCTACTGCGGTAGCTTGTGTTGCTCTGATGCTTGTGTGCTCTGATGCTGAAAGCTATGCCACTGGTATTTCAAATACTAGCAGGATCTTCCACGGCAGACAGGTCTCAGTGGTGTTTTCATTTGAAGGTGGACTAGGAAGAAAGCCTGGAGATCTGCACACTAACCAAGGAAAGTTTACAGATCATAAGAGAACACCGTCCATCCAGTGAATTTGCTACATACACAGCCTCAAGAAGGAGCCAATGTTCGAGGAGGACACTGACGTGGACGGAGTAGAAGGCCTACAAGGGTATGGAAGCTGCTCTGTGCAATAGATTGGCACCGTCGCTACACTGATGCGGGGAATCTGCAGACAACTGTGAGGATGACCCAGCATTGGACAACGGTTCATCTGTTTTACACGGGGTTTATGCGAGCCAAAGACGGCACGTATCCCTCTGAAAAATTCACCACGCTACACAAGAAAATAAAGTATATTAAAATCTCATAGGCAACTTGATAAGAGCATCAGCCAGCATTCAGGGAGCTCTGGTGCCTCAGTGGAAAGGAGTAGGTTCCACTAGGACTTAGGATTTGACGCCATCAGCCACTCACAGGAGAAGGATGGGAAATCCCCGTCCACGATATTTACCATCTCTGCAAACCCACTGCAGGGTCAGCTATGATTCAGTACCAACTTGATGGTACCTGACAACAGTAGCCATCATTGAGTAAGTCCTTCTGTGGGAAACCACTGTGGCACATCAAGAATTATCGGTGAGCTCTCTGGCTGGTGTGCTGTTTTCCACACAGGCTTCCTAGCACACGTCATGCTGCATACATGAAAGCATGTGGCTAAGATGTCCCTATGGTAGCATAGTTTATCAATGTCAGTAAGGACCTCTGCTTCACACCTTTTAAAAAAATATTTTCACTTTATACTTTGAAAACAAATGAGATACATGAGGCAGTTGCTATTTTTATGCATTGAATGAAGAAGCAGCTGCAGTTAAGCTAAATTATTTGTCCAGGGTCAAACAAAAAGTCAAAGAATTTTGCCTAAGACCCTAATCTTTTCATCTTCCTCTAGTCTTTCCCATTACAATGTTGTGCATTTTGCACGGTATTTTCTTAACTCTATAAAATACATCACTGTAAGAAGAAAAAAAAAAAGCTCGGATGAGGAATTCAGGTTCTGGTTTATGCTTACGGCCAATAAGCTGACCCAATTTTTCCATATGTCCTAAGTGTTTGAATTGCATAAGCTTACAAATCCAAGTATCCTTTATGTGGAAAAAAAAAATTAAAAACCGCTTTAGCATACGACCAAGAAGTAAGTAGCCTCACCAAGTATTTTAAAAAAAACCAACCCAACAAACCAAACCAACCCTAATACTTAGCATTTCTATCTCTTATTTTATCTTTAGTTGTTGTTGTTGTTGTTAAGTGCCATCGAGTCGCAGGCGACTCATCCGACCCTGTGAAGGAGAGTCCTTGACGCTTGGGTGCCTTTCATCCTCTCTCCAAGTTCATAGGGTTTCTGGAGGCAAGCTATTATGGAAGTGGACGCCACTCCTCCTTCCATGCTTGTTCAACCAGGGAGCTCCACCCCACTCAGTCCACACTGGGTAGCCAACAATTAACACATTTGACACATCCGTGTCACCGTGTTCAGCCTCACAGCAACTACAAGTGACCGCTGGACGGCAACTTATATGACCTAGAGGAATGTCTGAACAAAAACAATGAAAGACTGTGGCCCGAGGACCCTTTTGGGCTTGAAGCCGCTCTGCCTTCAACCCAAGGCCAAGAGTGGCTAAAAATAAATATTTAAAGCTCTGTCTGATGACGAGGGAGCACAGCAATACCAAAGCATGCAGTTCATATCCACTAGCTGCTCCACAGGAGGACAGGCAGTCTCCTCCCGTGCGAAAAATTGCCTCTGAAAACCCACTGGTATTAGTGGTATTAGCTATTAAGTTGGTTTCCGCTTGACGGTACATAACCACCACTGACTTAAAATCAGTTCTATTTGGTACTGTATAATCTTATCCAAGAATTACAACTACAATATCTCAATTTCCTCCTGATTCCTCTCTCGTCAGTACTCCAGGAAACTATTAAGTTACATGATAAATTGTTATGTGCCTTCGCAACTCACAGCGACTCTAAGTACAGCAGCTCTGAAGCATGCCCTGCCTGTCCTGAGCCGGTCTCACTGACTCCAACCCTACGTACTATGTCAATCCATCTCATCCACAGTCGGTCATCCTCTTCTGTACTGTCCCTCCACCCCTCCAAGCATGATGTCCTTCTCCGAGGATTGGTTTCTCCTGGCCACATGCCCAAAGCATGTGAGATGGAGCGTCAAAATCCTGGCCTCCAAGGAGAAACCTGGTTTCACCTTTTCCAAGTCAGATCTATTTGTTCTCTAAGTAGTCTATAGTATGTTCAAGACTCTTCTCCAGCACCATAACTCAAAGGCATCAATTCTTCTTGTGTCATCCTTAGCCATTGTACAGCTCTCTGAAGCATAGCAAGTAATTGCAAAGACCATGGCCTGGATCAGACGCACCTTAGTCTCGAGACTGACCTTTTTGCTTCTCAGTACTCAGGAGAGGTCCCTGACTGCAGATTTCCCCAGTGTAATTTGTCTTTTGATTTGCTGACTGGTGACGCCAAGATTGTGGAGGCAAGCAAGCTGAAATCGTTAACAACCTCAATCTCTTCTCCATCTATCACGGTGTTGCCACCTGGCCTAGCGATGAGAATCTTTGTCTTCTTGATTTAAAACGATGGATATTAATTTCAAGTAAACATTATCTCACTATGAAAGTACTATAAAGATAGTTACCATAAGACTTAATACTACATAATGCTTAAAACATGAAGTTTAATGTTACATATTTCCACAGTATCTATAATTTATATTTTAAACTACATTGAGAGCAAAATGGCTTAATGCATCACAATTAAGTTCCTCCAAACATTTTTAAAACTAAGCTGTTATGAATATTACACAAGCAAATTGCCTTTTAATCTCAAGAGGCTGTAAAGACATCAAAAACAACATATTTCATCGTAAGAATACTTAGCTACTTGTACTTCTTATATCATTGAACATGAAATGCAAAGACTAAGCACTGTGTGACAAATATTTCAATGCTTTAAGAGCATGAGATCCAGAGTCAGCCTAGAATACCACTAAGCTGTGTGATCTTAGCCTAACGATTTCATTCTCCCCGAACCTCAGTTTCATCATCTATAAAACGAAGATGGTAATAACAATGGCCTCCTGTGGTTTGGGGAAGACTAGAATACGAGGAAAATGGTTGTAAAGAATGGTGGACACACAGTAAATGCTTCATACACATTAGCTACGATTGTTCTTATTGTAACTAAAGAGTAAGACCCTCAGTGAGATGGACCGACACAGTGGCTTTAATAATGGCTCAAGCACAGCAATGGGTGTGAGGATGGGACAGGCCCAGGCCCTGTTTCGTTCTGTGGCACAAAGGTTTGCATGAAGTTGAAGACAACTCAAGTTAACAATAACCACACTAATTGATTCTGCCTTATGTGCTGTATTTTTATAAACTTTAAGGAGGGAAAGCTGGCCTGCAGAATGCAGGCTTTTTAATTCAAATATTTATTACAGAATTTCTAATTCCTAATTCTAACATTTACCAAGAATTCTTGACTCTAACATTTAACATTTGCTAACAACAACATGTCTATAGTAGACATAAGCAAACAAACAAAAACAACCCCAAATCCACTACCTCCAATTCTAACCCACAGTGATTGTATATGACAGAGTAGAACTGACCCACAGAGTTCCCAAGACTGTAAATGTTTATGGTAGAAGACTGTGACATGTTTCTCTTACGCAGAAGCAGTCGGTAAAACTGAACTATCATCTATGATTAGCACACAAGCACTTGGACACTGAGTCACCAGGGTTCCTACAGCAGACGTGAGTGATAAACACCACCTTTGGCTCAATGGGCAAATCGTACCACAAAATGCTTATTAAAAAAATGCTTATAAAAACCTACAAGTACATGTGCTCTGCACTATGGCAAACTAAAATATTGTTTAAAAGCATAAATGATAAAGATATCAGAGTCAATGGCAGAGAAGCTCATGCAGCTGTGTGTCATCAAGTTGACTGGGACTCATAACCATCCAGTATGAGAGCAGCCCAAAGTCGCTCTAAGGCTGTGACCTTTACAAGAGCAGACTGCCAGGTCTCACGGTAAAAGCTTAAAGGTAGTGTCACCATGTCTCCTTAAAAACTCACTATTGAATAATAATTCTGTGAATAAAATCATGTTCTTCCAGGGCTTGGATCAACTATCTAGAAAGGAAAAGGCATTAGAGGGTAAAAAAAAAGCATGGTAATCGAGGTCTGACTGTGGAGTTTCACAGCCTCATTCAGCACGGCACACAGTGGGTGCTCATTAACAACTGTGAGGCACTAGGGTGATGAGTATGCCAGAGTTCATGCACATTCAGAGGAGATGCTGCCACCTAGTGAAACTCCTGGTTCATTACCGGGGATTATTAATCCTAAAACCTTCCCAAAGTAAATCTGATACTACTGAAAATTATATATACTCCTGAAATATGCACTGGTAATAATAAAGATATCTCTAGATGATATCTTTGCTCTCAGAAAGTATAGGAAACACAAAGAAACAGCACTGTTCCACAGAGAAACATAGTGTGAATGTAGAAAGAATTTTAAAAGGGCTTCTTATAAAATAAGAGCTAGTATTTCAGGAATGCTAAAAAAAAAAAAGAAGTAGGTTAGTATGAAAAACAGAGACAAAGATTCCACAGTCAGACTGTATGGATTCAAGTCTAGGCTTCTGTAAAATGGGAATAACAATAGTACCTATTTCATAAATTTACTATAAAAATTTAAAGAATACATACAAAATACTTAAAAATAGTACAAGGATGGAAAAAAGTGCTAAGTATTATGGAGTATTATTAAATGTAGAATAGTATCCTGGAGACTGAGGTTACACAAATATTGATTAATAACAAAACATTAACTGCAAAAGTTTAGCTTTGTAAATGTAATTCAGTCGAAGCCGTTTCTCTGACTAGTCCTCTGTTATTATGGGAATCCTAAAAGTACATTATTTGTGGTACTCTGTGACTAAACTTTGTATTACTATATGATTAACCCTTTCAGCACCAGGCAGATAAAACTACCTTCTGAAAGTAAAAATCATGTTTCTTACCAAAAAAAGCAAAAAGTCAGTAGAATGAAAGACTCAAAAGACCACAACCTGAACATATGCTTCTCAGGGAAACACACTTGCTGACTCTTCACAGAATTTGCTAGAACTGAAAAGTGGATGATACATTTAGCTACTCCCGTGGTCTCACTCATTTCTTACTTAACATAGAAAAAAAAAGATCTTGAGTCTTCATTTTCCTTGAAAATGTCTGTAAGTCATTTAAGAATCAGCATTCTGACACTCAATATACCCTCTGCATACTGAATTGATTTGTGTTTAAACAGTATTTTAAAACCATGCAACTGTCTCCGGTATCTTTAGTATCACACCATGAAAAATAATATAAAGCCAGATACAAACTTTCAGACAAGCAAGCTCAGGCAAAAGATTGCCCTTTGAAAAAACAAGTAAAATAGAAGCTGAAACTGTAAGAATTCAGTAAGAAATAAAATTTTTTATTAAAAAAAAAACTTTGAAGACTATTTGACTTAATGATCCTACCTTGCACATTTAATGAATAAAATATTTTGAAGCTTGAAACTTTTCATTTTCTTATACATAAATATTCCAAGAATGATATTAAATGTTGGATTTCTTACTAAAGTTTCCTCAGAGTTGAGGAAATAGGCTGCAATACATTGAGTTTTAATTTGTGTGAAAAGATGTAAGATATCAAAAATTATGTTCTACATATCATACACAAATCATTTAAATTTCATGTGTACTAAATAAACTTTTAAAAATATTAAACTACCCACATAAATTCTTCTTTTACTTTAAGACAGCTATTGTGTTATAGTGTTATATTGTGTTATATTCTCTATTTGATGCATTTCTGTTCAAACACAATTTACTTGGAAAAGCACCTACTTAAAAGAAAAAAAGAGTATTATCGATATGAAAAAAATAGAAAAAAATTAAGCAGAACGTTTTCCAATTCCATTCCATATGAAGATGATTACCAACCTTTTGAAATATTAAGTTCCTATACAATCAAACAAGATACTATAATGAAACGTGCAGAGAGCTGGAGTCAGAAATTCAAAAGGGCCGCACTTGCTCAGTGTTTCTTAAGCTGAAGGAGCTGAAAAACAAATTCAAGCCACGGGTGGCAATACTTAAGGATATTTTGGGTAGAATGTTAAATGATCCAGGAAGTATCA
>NW_006399789.1:8971153-8979448 GCF_000299155.1 Elephantulus edwardii | reverse complement strand
TTTGTCCTAGAGCAGGTGACGCCGGATTGCTCCTTGGAGTCAAGGATTCTGAAGCTTCATCTGACATACTTCGGGCATGTTGCAAGGAGGGACTGACTGGTCTTTGGAGAGGGACATCTTGTTTGGCAGAGTGGAGGGGCAGCAAAGGAGAAGAAGACTTTTGATGAGTTTTATCGATTTTGTGACTGGAATGGTGGGAATAAGTGCATTTGAGATGGCTAGGTTGGTACAGGATAGAACAGCCTTTAGAGCTCTTGTACATAGGGTCACTATGAATTGCAAACGACTCAATGGCCCATAACAGAGCAACATATAACCAAGTGTGTATGGGGGGACGAGCACAGTGATACCATTTTACCTTCCACTGTGTTTTATTTAAATATAAAGCAAAACCAAACCAAACTGATTGCTGTCAAATAGATTGCGGCTCATAGTGATGCTGGGTTCTGAAGGCTGTAAATATTTATGGGAGAAAACTCCATCTTTCTCCTGAGGAACAACTAGTAGACTTGAATTGTAACTGAGTAAAGCACTACATAGCACCAGATCTCATCTGTTACAATAATGATAATCAAAACCCCTCGAAATTTCCTGCTGCCTGGGCAAGTCGAGTCAGATTAAAAATTCACATTGTTGATAGATGCCATCAAACTGAGTATGATTCATAATGACCCTAGGAACAACAGGTCTGAATCCCATCCTATCCTGTGCCACCCTTATTATTTCAGACTTGAGCCCACTGCTGCAGTCACTGTGTCAATCCATCCGGCTGAGGGTCTTCTCTCTTTCTGACTCTCCACTTTTCCAAGCATGACATCCCTCTCCAAGAAGGGCCTTTCCTAACAACATGCACAAATAATGTGGGATGAAGCCTTCAAGGAGCACTCTGGTTGCACTTTCTCCAAGACGTATCTGCTTGTTCTTTTGGCAGTCCGTGGGATATTTAGCACCCTTCTCCAACACCACAGCTCAAAGACATCAATAATTCTTCTGTCAGCCTTACTAACTGTCCAGCTCTCAGATGCACAGCAAGTGATGGGAAAGGCCAGGGCCTGAATTAGGTGCATCTTAGTGCTCAAATTCTTCTTTCTGCTCTTCAGCAATTTGGAAAAGTCCCTGACTGCACACTTCCCCAGTGCATGGCATCTCCTGATTGCTGGTAACAGAAGTGTTGATTCACTGTGGATCTAAGTAAGATGAAATAATTGATCATTTCAATCTTTTCTCCATCTATCAATATGTTGCCTCACAGTCCAGTGGTTAGGACTTTTGCTTTGATGTTGATATGTAATCCGTATTAAAGGCTGTAGTCTTTGATCTTCTTTAGCAAGCGCTTCAGGTCCTCTTCACTTTCAGCAAGCAAGGCCATATCATCTCCATAACAGGAGTTCACTGAGGATTCTTCCTCCAACGCCGATGCCATCTTCTCCTTCTTTACTCATAGTGACCCACTACCAGGTTCCCAAGGCCATAAATTTTTGACTGGAGACTGTCTATCTTTCAAAGAGCAGGTAGTGGATTTGAACTTCGAAACCTCTGGTTAGCAGTGCAACTGGTTACCCACTATGCCACCTGAGCTCCCTGCATTAATATGTTGTTATGTACAGTTAAATCAGAAATGAATGCCCATATTTTTCCATGAAGCAGCTGGATTTGACCCTTGTGCCTTTGGGGTGGCAAAGCAACATTTTACCACTAAGCAACCTGTTATTAATCTACTAGCGGCTCCATGAGAGAAAGATGAGAAATTTCCTGTGTGGTTTACTAACTCTGAAAATCAGCTGAAGGGGCAGTTTTGAGTTGGTTCTGACTGGACAACAACGAGTCTGACGAGCATTGAGTGTTTTTAATTATCAATTTATCAAGTACATTTACAGCTACTCTCGTATACTATGTTTTAGGTAGGACAATATTATTAGCAGTGCCATTTCACATATAAAGATATAAAGTATAAAAAAGGACAAGTGGCTTATAAAAAGTCACTGAAGTAAAACAAAACTGAGCCTAAAACCCATGTCTTAGACTCTGAACACTTTTCTCTTTCTATTACTCTTCTAGGATAGACTTCTAAGACTCAATGCCTGCTATTTTAAAGCCAAAATTTGCAAACTTCACTCTCTTGGGTTGATTTAACCAAAGAAATCCTCTGTCAATGACAAAAGTTAACTGCTGGAGGAAAAAGAAATAACAAAACAGAAAGACTGGAATTTTAACCTGTATTAGTGAAAATTTCAAAAGCATAAATATCAAATGAAGAGTCTGAAAGAAAATCATTGTGAAATAATCTCTAACCTCTAAAGAGTCTGAGGAAATAACTGTGTTGTCTATTTCCTGTAGAACAGGCCCAATTCTAAAGCCCTTACATGTAACTCTTTTCCTTTATTTGAAGATTTAGGGTGAGTACAAAGAGTGAATTGTTTCATGATACATGTTTGAACTAGACATCAGCTTTGGACCTTGGATCATTTGTGAAATCCATTCATTGGTTCCCATGATCAGTCAAGGCTTATTTTTATTAACGTTTGCTTGTAATAGCAAATGGTACTGTGTTACCTGACACATCTATCATTAGTAAACGTGCTCTAAAAATGTGAATATGCATTGTACAAATTAATTCCTCTCAGTGTTCTCTTTTTTTTTTTTTTGTGCTCATTCTTAATGCCACTAATCCTTCTATGTCACTGCTTTTTACCTTCAGGCTTTATCCTGAAAATGCTATTTTGACTTTAAATGGTTGTAGGTACTTCCCTAAAACTACTTACTACCCATCTTAAAAGCCTTCCATTTTGGCTGAAAGTTAAGCCATGACAATGAGTTTTGTTTCCAGATTGAAGTGTGACTACAGACTAGAATCTTGGGGGTTCCACCAGCTTCTATTTTTTTTTAAAAAAAGAGCTTTTTAAATTTACCTAAATCTGAAACAGGATCCATACCTTATACCATACACAAAAATCAACTCAAGGTGGATCAGAAACCTGGGAGAAAAGTACAAAACCATAAAGTATATGAGAGACAAACTGGGATCAAGCTTAGATGGTTTAGTCTAAGGTATAAAGAGACTGCCAAATACAGCCAGAAATGTTCAACCTGGAGAGGATAAAATTGATGAATGGGACCTTCTACAGATAATTCCTGTGAAGATCTTAAACTTTTTTACAGAGTGAAAAGAAAACCTACTGACCAGGAAAAAGCATTTGGCAAATACCATTTCAGATAAGGGTCCCATATCAAAAGTTTACAGAATCCTACAGGTCCTCCACAAGAAAAAGACTGATCACATAATTACAAAATGGGCAAAAGGCACAGAAAGACGTTTCATAGAGGAATAAATTTAGATGGCCAACAGATACATGAAGAAATGTTCAAAATAACTGGCATTATGAGAAATGCAAATCAAAACCACAATGAGATGCCACTTCACACGAGTAGCAGTGGCAAAGTTTCACAGGACATCAAGTAACAAATGTTGGAGAGGATATGGCAAGATAGGAACTCTTATATTTTGTTGGTGAGATTGTAAAATGGTACAACCACTCTGGAGGGCAGTTTGGCACTTCCTCAAAAAGCTGAATATAGAAATTCCATATAACCAAGCTATTCCACTGGTTAGAATATATCCTGAGAAAATGAGAACAGGGACACAACTGAAGACTTGTACTCCAATGTTCATAGCAGCATTATTCACCATAGCAAGAACACAGAAACAGCCCCTAAGTCCAAACACAATCGAATGGATTGAGAAATTATGATTCATTCACATAATGAATACTATACAACACGCAGGAGCAATTATTGTGTGTATAATTACCTAACTGAAGAGCATTGGGCTACGTGAACTAACTCAGTCCCACAGGACAAATACGGTATAAGACTATTATTGCAGAACATATATGTGGATCCAAGGTGAGGAAGGGTGGGGAGCAGAGGAGTGAGGATGGGGGTTGTTAATCATAGGGTCATACAATCTGATGAGTCAAGAAGGGGTGGGTAAAGGAAATGGGAAAGATCTGCTGTGAAAAACAATGTATATGAACCTCGTAAGTAAATAAACCAGTATAAAGTTAAAACCTTATTTTAAATTTAAAAAAAAATAAATTCGTTAAATCCAAACCAAATCCATGTCCACCAAGTTAATTCCAACTCACACAGACCCTCTAGGCTTTCTAAAGCTAAAAATCTTTTCGAAGACAAACTTCCTCATCTTTCTCCTGAGAAGTAGCTGGCTGGTTCAAACTGCTGATCTGGTCAGTACCGGAATGAATTAAACACTGCACTACCAACATGTTTCCAAATAAATTTTGGTTGTATTTTAATTATTTACATATATTTACAAAGAAACTGAAGGCTATATTTCTACAGTCCAACACAGGAGCACAATCATTATGTATAATTCAGCCTAAATTTAAATTCAATAATAGTAAGCATCTCAGCTATGACTTTGTTCTGACTCGACGAAACAGAGCAACAATTATTGCAGTATGTGCGTGCACATACATACAACCCCAACTAGTGCTGATGCTGGGTAATTAATTCAACTAAAGATATTTTCACAGTATCCCAATAAAAATAGGAGAAAAAAAACAATACCCATCCTGCTAAAGCAAAATGTCATAGCACAACAATTTACTCTGGTCAGTGATTCAAACATATTCAAGGAAACTTTTTTAACACAATGGATGGTAGCTTTCAAAGATTCCATGATTCTTAGTTCAGTCTAAACATAAAAATTAGTCTAAATATTTACTTATTAGGTAGTAGACTTACCATGGAAATCATAAATATAAAGAAGGATTGGCTCATTCTGCCCAAATGCACAAAATGCCACCATATGTTCAAGTGGGTGATAAGAGATGTCTCGAATAGGTGACTTGAATGGAAGATCAGAATACATCGCGACTTGTTCTCCTAAAGAGAAAAGAGATTCAATAATTTATACTGGTTTTGGTATTTCTCATTATAGTTATTTTATTATTTATAAAGAAATATTTGTAGTATGTTATGATGAAGCTCACATGAACAATAAAAACTTCAAATACTTAATAAATATTTGAGTGCCATTATATTAAAATTAAGAAACCCTAATAGCATAGGACAAAACTTAATCAAGCTGTCAACCGAAAGCTCTACAAGTCAGAACAAGTCAGCTGCTCCACAGGAGAAAATTGATACTTTCTTCTTATAAAGATTTGCAGACTCGGAACTTCAATGCAGGGTTGCTACAAGTCAGAATCAACTCAGTGGTAGTGGGATTGGTTTTGGTATTAAAATTTCTATTTCACAGAAACCTCTCTCTACATTTCTCAGTGTAACATCATCAATAACATTTTCAAAGTACAAGATAGAGACAAAGAGTTCAGTAAGATGTAGAGGGCTGACCTGACTCTGTGAGTTCTGACAAAGGTCAGCAAGCTCTGAGAAAGAACTCTGCCCGGAACAAGGGGAGGAATTACAGGATTCAAAACCTGAACAAATTCTCTGGTTTTGTTGGTTTCTGTGAGAGATTAATTATTATTTTCTACCCAGACTGTGTGAGATATCTGTTTGAAAGATAGCAATGCTTCTGAATGGCTAACGAGGCCAAAAGCAGAGGATTATGGGTCTATGAAACCTATGAATATCAGTGGGATGATCACAACAAAGTCAGAAAATTAGACTCATTTATTGAAGGCACAGAGACTTAATACTTCTGAATTATACAGACAAAAACCCTAAGTAGTCAAAAAGCCTACGGAAAGGTCAAGAGTATAAACAAGGCTGAAATAAATACTGATCACTCCTTAAAAACTTTTTAAGAGAATTTAATAAAATTGTTTCAATCTCTTACTTAGAAAATGTTCATGTAGTTTTAGCTTTTCATATAAAAACAAAGATAAAGCACAAATAAATAAGATAAAAATGTTAAGGCCTATTTTATTTAGAAGAAAACAATTGTAGTAGTTCAGATAAATTGTTATTTGAGTTTTAGGCACATTTGAAATGAATGCTTCTTTTTCTAATTAAAATAAATAATAGGTGCTTAATCATTTCTACACTTTGCTACATTCCTGTTTCACTCTATAGTATTTTGTATTCTGATATAGAGTCCTCATGAAATACTTTTCTAGAATTAACAATATCTCATTAGAGGTAAGGAATGGGTAAACTGTGATTATTATGTGAATTCTAAACCTCTGAAAACAGTAAAACAATAAAGATCAGAACATAGTATAAGCTTAGCTTAGGCTGCAATGAAGTTTTACTTATTGGTTCAAGAATCTCAAGACATACAAATGAAAATCTGAACCTAGTATTTCCTTGAATATTATTCAAAAAAGCATGAGTTTTCACACTTCTTCAAAAAACAAACATAAAACGCACAACAACTTTTTTATTACTTACCTGTTTCTGGGTTCCAAACATACACCATACCATCCTCACTTCCAGCAAAAAGAAATGTCCCACATGGAGTCAAAGTACTATGGATCTTCTCGCGATAATTTGCAGCCCCTACGAATTTTCTTGCCGCTAATCTACAGACAAAAAGAAACTATTTTACACGTGTGACCTGTGTTACACATTGAAGAGAGCCAGTCACTCACTCCCAGCCACTGGGCTGGAAATGAGTCCTAGTCGACCATCCACTGGGTTCCCAAGGCGGTAAATCACATGAGAGGAGAGTGCTCGCCTTTCCCCTGTAGAGCCACTGGCTGACTCGAACTGCCAAAGATGGGCCACCTTTAGGTTGGCAGCACCATTCCCATAGGACTCCCACCCAGGGGTCCCTTATAAAAGCTGCTGTTGCATGCCTTCAAGTCCAACTAACTCACAGCTGACCCTCCAGTGAGTTGAATTTTGGAGGCTCAAAAGTGCCCAAGAGGAAGGGAGGTGGTTTATCTTTCTCTGGAGGTGCACCTGGCGGGTCCAAACTGCCTGCCTTTGGGTTGCCAGCACACAACTTCTTCTCACTAAGGCCACAAGAGCTCCCTTTAAGAAAGCGGTTTCCAAAAAATGATGCTGACAAAACTGCACTGCTACCTGCCTCAAAAATCACACAAAAATCACCTCAAGATAGATCAGAGACCTAAGGGTAAAACCCAAAACCATAAATATCATAAGAGAAAAAATTGGGACCAAGCTTTGAAGGCCTCACCAATGGTATAGAGAGGCCAACAAATATAGCCAGGAATGAGACCTTCTAAAGATTAAATTCCTTTGTGCGTCAAGAACTTTTTTCCAGTAGGTTGAAAAGAAAAACCTACTGACGGGAAAAATGCAACTGGCAATACAATCTCAGACTAGGGTCTCATAACAAAAGCTTACAGAATTCCACACAGCCTCCACAGGAGAAAGACTGATAACCCCATACAAAATGGGCAAAAGACATGGAAAGATTTTTCAGAGAGGAAGATATTTGGATGACCCACAGACACATTAAGAAATACTCTAAATCACTAGTAATAAGAGAGATGCAAATCAAATCCACAATGAGATACTATCTCACTCCAGTAGCACTGGCAATGTTTATTTAGCAGGGCAGAAAGCAATAAATGTTGGAGAGGATGCAGAAAGATAAGAACTCTCATACACTGTTGGTGGGACTGTAAAATGGTACAACCACTCTAGAGGCAGTTTGGTGTTTCCTCAAAAAGCTGAACATAGAAATTCCATATGACTCAGCTATTCCAGAGCTAGGAACATATCTCAAGAAAATTAGAACGGAGACATAAACAGAGATTTGTATACCAATGTTTATAGCAGTATTATTCACCATCACAAGAACATGAAAATAGTCCAAATGTTCAAATAATCAAATGGATTGAGAAACTGGTATAGTCACACAATGGAATACTACGCAGCATGCAGGAGCAATGATTTACAAAATTACTACATAACTTGGGGGAGACTGGAGGGTATTATGCTGAGTGAACTCAGTTTCATAAGGATAAATACTCCATAGGACCATTATTGTAAAAAAGATAACTACTACAATGTGTGTGGGGATCCAGGGAGAAATACATGAGAGCAGAGGGATGATGGTGGGCAAGGGAGAAATCATGGGGTCGCACAATTTGAAGGGTGGAGGGAGTCGGGGGTGGGTAAAGGAAGTGGGTAATATCCAGTGGAGAACTGAAAAAGAGAAGCAATGATGGGCATGGTTTAATTGAGATTGATTTTATAAAACATGAATGAGAACAACTGTATGAAACACAATGTGAATGAAGGATAGCGTGAAACACAAGGTATATAAACTTTGTATGTAAACCAATGTAAAATATTTTTTTAAAATCCCAGAAATACCAAAAAATTTTAAAAAGC
>NW_006399789.1:8952508-8970923 GCF_000299155.1 Elephantulus edwardii | reverse complement strand
CCTTCTCCCAGGGAGCACTAAAATCTATAAGCAAATAAAAATTAAATAGACATTTAAAAATATGAATATGTATTTAAAGAAGCTTCCTTTATTTTAAATTATAAAAGTACCTGTCTAGAATCTGGCTTAATTAAAACCTTTGTTTTTCTAAATAGTTGGACACTTGATGAAAAAATTGCCTCTTAGAAAAATCTCAACTTTATAATATGCATCTGTTCATGATGATACTTTCTCTAATTAGTGATCAAAATAAGGAACTGATATCTCACTTGGAGTGTGTTTCTGAGTAATTTTTAAAAAATAAGTATATACATGTTTCAGACTACTTTTTTAAAAATAAAACTTAGAGATTCATTAAAAAAAAAAAAAGAGAGACCTATGTCAATACAGACTGGTTAACTCACTCTTCTTAAATCAGTGTCTTACCCTACACTGAACTTCACTTCTTTCTCCCAAGGAAAAGGTCCACGTTCAGCCTTCTCTTGTCTAAATTCCACCCATTCTTCAAATCAAGCTGAAAGGGCCATAGAGGCCCTGATGGAAAACCACCTCAGATCTATTATGGTAAAAACAAACAAAACCACCCCACAAAAACCAAAAACAACTTATATTTGCTAAATAAATACATATTGAGTTCCTGACCTTTGTGAGCCATTTTATAGGCACGATGGATAAAGAAAAGGTGGAGGCCAGTCCTAATGTATCTCACACTTTAATGATTCCTGCCGCGTTCTATCCAACCCATGCTGACTCTCTATTTGGTTTCCAAAGCAGTGTATCTTAATGGGAAGAGACTGCTCATCTTCCCTCCATGGAGACAATGGATTCAAACCACCAATCTTTCAATTAGCAATGCAACACATTACACACCAATGTCACCAGAGCGCTAAATCTCACAAGTTAGCCTAATTAAACACTTTTATGTCTTATTTTGGGAGTTCACAACTAGATTAAACTCCTGATACTCTAATCTTCTTGGTCCATCTCTCACAGCACTCATTGTCAGTATCTCCAACAATTCTACAAACAAGCTTGATGGGCTAAATGATTAGGCCTAAAAAGACATTTGCAGAAACATGTTAATATATGTTACTGATCTGCCTTTTTAAGAAGAACAATGCTTAGAAGTAAAATAGCCAATCAAATGTTATTTAATAAAATAGCTTTCTTTCATTTGTTTTATAGGAACTCTAATTCCAAAACCAAAGCACACTAGAAGTACATGTTGGTTTCCCAGATGCTGCTTCTTCAATGCTGTATTAACCAGAAGCCCCTCATCTATAAGATATTATACTGTGCTATGCCACTAGAATGCCCTGGAAGCCTAGTAGCAAGAAGCTATGCTGCAATTCCAAAGGCACACAGTTCAAATCCACTAGCTGCTCCATGAGAAAAGGATGGGCAATCTCCTCTGGTGAGGTTAAACACCTTTGAAAGTCAGCTGGAGGGTCAGGTATGGGTTGGTTCTGACTTGATGGTACATAACAATAACAACATGCTAATATGATAGTGATAAAAGACATTCCATTACTATTGAAAGGAGGAGTTTCCTTTTTTTAATTCAAAAAGCAAAAAAGGATTGCACTTCATATTTCTGAATATGTTTTGGGCAAAATGCCTCTTTGTTGTGGGGAGCTGTTCTATAATTGCAGGATGTTTCATAGTACCCATGGTCTCTACCCACCAGACACCAGCAGCAACAGTCAAAAATGTTTCCACACATGGCCAGATGTTCTTTGGGATGAAAAAATTGCCACTGGCTTAGAACTACTGTTACATTTAAAAACGTTAATTCATCATTTATTCTACAGTGATGCAGTCTGTTAATACTGAAATATACTTACATTCGGAGATCCATAATTCTCAAAGTACTATCTTTGGTATGAATTAATAAACGTTTTCCATTGGGATGAACCTCCAAATAACTTATTGGAATCCCTTTAAACTCACTCTCTTTAATTTCCTAAAATGATATAAAAAGAAGATTTTATATACATACACACACATATATATATACCACTATGAAAAGGCTTGTCTACTGATAAGCGTTTCTAATTTATTCTTGGAAGTAATTTTCAATTTGGCTGTAAGATTATTTGCAAAAAGAGCTGTAAATTCACTTAGGCGTTGAAAATGAACTTGTATAAATTAAATTTCTGCTATTTGTTGTTATTGTTATGTGTCATCAAGTCACCTGCAAATGCTTTATTTATTTATATTTTAGGATATTTACTTTCTAAAATTTAGCCCCAAATCAACACTTCTAAAATATTCCTTAACAAGGTATTTTTAGCTTGTTGTTGATGCTGTCAGGTGCAGTCGAGTCACTTGCGACTCAAAGTGACCCTATGTACATCAGCCCTAAATGCTGCCCTATCTCTTGCCAATCTTCTTGTCTCTGACACACCCATCCCCATTTCCCCAGTGATGGAATCAATCCATCTCATCGAGGGTCTTCCTCTCCTGCGCTGCCCCTCCACCCTCCCAAGCATTACGTCTCTCTCCAAGGACCGACCCCATCTTGAAACATTTCCAAAGTATGTCAGTCAGAGCTTCAGAATTCTTGCCTTCAAGGAGCAGCCTGGCTTTACCCTCTCCAAAATGAACATGTTTGTTCTCCTAGCAGTCCATAGTATATTCAGTATTCTTCTCCAGCACCAAAGCTCAAAGGCATCAAGTCTCCTTCTATCATCCCTAGTCATTGTCCAGCTCTCTGATGCACCGCAAGTAATGGTATCAGGTGCACCTTAGTCTCTAGACTAACATCGTTGCTCCTCAGTACCTTGGAGAGGTCTCTGACAGTAGACTTTCCCAATGCAATATGTCTTTTAATTTCCTGGCTGCTGGTACCAAGAGTGTTGATTGTAGAGCCAACCAAACGGAAGCTGTCAACAATCTCAATCTCTTCACCATCTATCATGATGCTGTCAATTGGCCCAGTGGTGAGAATCTTTGTTTTTCTGACGTTGAGCTTCAATCCATATTTAAGGTTGCAGTCCTTGACGTTCTACAGCAAGCACTTCTGGTCCTCCTCAGTTTTAGCAAGCAGGGTTGTGTCATTTGCATAATTCAGATTGTTGATGGGTCTACTTCGAATCTTGATGCCACACTTCTCCTCATAGAGCCCAGCATCCTGGATAATCAGTTCTGCATATAGATTGAAAAGATATGGACATAGGTCACACCTTTGATGCACATCCTTCCCAATTTTGAACCATGCAGTGTTTCCTTGCTCTGTTCTGACTACTACCTCCTGGTCCAAGTATAGGTTTCACATAAGCACAGTAAGTGTTCTGGGATTCCCATTCTTCTCAGTAAGCCCAGTTTGTTGTGATCCACACAGTCAAATGCCTTTGCATAGTCAATGAAACGCAAATACTAGTACTCTTTGCTTTTAGCCAAGATCCATCTGACATTAGCTATAATATTCCTAGTGGCACAGCCTTTTCTAAATCCAGCCTGCACTTCAGGCAGTTTTTTATTGATGTGCTGTTCATTCTTCAGCAGAATCTTGCTTGAATGTGGTATCAATGATATTGTTGGAAAATTTCCACAATCTGTCAGATCACCTTTCTTTGGAAGGGAACCAAATATAGATCTATTCCAGTCAGTAGGCCAGGTGGTTGCCCTCCAGATTTCTTGGCACAATTTGGTGAGCACATCCAGGGCAGCATCTATTTGTTGAATATATGTTAACTGGTATTCCATCAATTCCTGTGGCCTTGTTTTTTTGCCAATTTTTTCACAGCAACTTGAATTTCCTCCTTCATCACAGGCTCTTGTTCATACTTTGTTTCATGAAATATTTCTGTGTCCACCAATTCCTTTTGGTACAATAACTCTGTATACACTTTCCATCTTCTTTTAATGCTTCTTGAATCATTGAATATTCTGTTCAAAGCATCCTTAAGTACTGCAATTCCAGATTTGAATTTGTTCTTCAGTTCCTTCAGCTTAAGAAATGCTGAGCGTTTTCAGCCTTTTTGATTTTCTGACTCCAGCTCCTTGCACATTTCATTGAAATACTTCACTGTGTCTTCCCTCACTGCCCTCTGAAATCTTCTGTTCAACTCCTTAATATCTTGATTTCTTCCCTTTGCTTTGGCTTCTTGGTGCTCCAGTGAAATATTTAGAGTTTCTTCTGACATCCATCTTGGTCATTTCTTCCTTCTCTGCCTTTGTAATGACCTTGTGCATTCTTCCTGGATGATATTATTGATATCCTCCCACAGCTCATCCAGTCTTCACTCATTAATGTCCAAGGCCTCAAACCTGTTCCTGAGATGGTTTTGAAATTCAGGTGGGATAGACTCAAGGTCAAGTTTTGGTTCCTGTGGACTTCATTTCATTTTCCTCAGCTTCAGCTTGAACTTGCATGTAAGTAGTTGGTGGTCTGTTCCACAAATCATCATACAAAGCAGAAAGCTTCTGAGAATTTTTTTTCTTTAGACACACCATTATATTTGTGGTGGAACTTTATGCCACAAACTAGGTTCCCATTTAACAATTTCTCTATATACCAGCGACACTGGTTATACGTTCTACACTGGGCCCACTGTCTCATCGTGTTCATTCTGGCTGTTTCAGTTCCATTAATTTGGCTCCCTTACCCCTTGCCTATCTCTAACTTTCTTAGTTTTCTATTAGGACAAATTATTTCATACAGATGAGTTCTGGGGCTTTTTAAACACCTACTTCTTTATTTGTATGAATATTTGCATGGTAAATCTTTTCCCTTCTTTACTCAAAACCTATGGATACCTTTCATTTTGAAGTGATTTTAAATAAGCATTATCTAGTTGAGTTGTGCTTATTTTGTTCACTCTACAAATCTATCTAATATATTTAAGCTTGTTTCCTTTTTTAAAATTTCACATTGATTTGCTCACAAAGTTCATATATACCATGTTTCACACTATTTTTTTATACATAGTATACTTCATAAAATCATTCCCATGCATTATGTTTTATAAAATCAATCATCCCCTCCCTCCACCCACCAAACTGCAACCCTGCAGTTTTGCCCCTACCCATCCTTCCTGTTCTGCTCCTCCGCCCTCCCCCCTTAGGTTCCCATACATGTTTTACTAGTTATCCTTCTATTTTTATAACAATGGTCTTATGCAGTATTGGACCTTATGAGACTGAGTTAGTTCACTCAGCATAATGCTCCCTAGATTCTCCCATGTTATACAGTATTTTTTAAAAAATCATTATTGATCTTTAAAAAATAAGTATAAGATTCATAGGTGATGCCTTTATTTTATGAGCCACTTTGTTACGCTGCTGAACGGTGACATCTGGGAGAGGTGTCAGTTCCAAGTTTAAAAGGGAGCTCAGGGCAGGTCATGGGGCTTCCTGTAGTCTCCACCAGTCCAGTAAGTCTAGCCTTTTGTACGACTTTGAGTTTTAGTCCATGCTTACTATTTGGTCTATGATTCTATCTGAGATTCCATCTCATGTATTTCTGGTCAGATTGGCCAGTAGTGGTAGAAAGACATCATAAGGTTCTTCTGCTCTCAATATAGCCGAGGCCATGGTTCAAGCAGCTTTACACCTGCAGCTTCCAATTTTACAAATTTAAAAGTAAGCACTGAAGCAATTTTCAATTCTACCCCTATCTCAAACTCTCTGACTATATAATTTAACTTATCCTGAAGTGGTAATTATCAGACTTTTATTCTGAAACAATTATCCTATAATATTAGGGTTTGTTTTTTGGTTTGGTTGGGGTTGTGGGTTTTGTTGATTTTTCTATTTTGTTGAAAGATATTGAAGACTGTGAAAGAAGGCAACCCACCAATGATGTCAGAGAAGATAAACACTGAAGGAGTACCAACAATCTAAGTCCTCCGCAGAAAGAATTAACAAAAGCCTTTGTTAGGATTACTGAGGAGGAAAAAATGGCAATGCAAAACTCCTTAGGCTTAAAACCCCAGAGTCAAGGCAAAGTGTGCTATAAGTTGTAGGCAGAATTCTGAACTTGCCTTCTTGCCCCGGGGATCCTCCTTATTGCTCCTGCGCCCTTCCACAAAGGGATCTCCTCATCACAGGAGGCTTAGCACTAGCACTCCTTGTGTGTACTTGACATCTTACTTTGGAAGCAAACAACTGCTGCAGCCCTAACACTGGTAGCTGAGCCTCTACTACAGCTGCTTAACACGAAGATTTGTTTCATCTATTTTTTTTTAAGTTTCAGAAAAAGTCAAGAATTGAGAGCACAGATGGGGCTTTCACTGAGCCGTGCTACGATGATTTGGGGCTGAGGGGGGCACGGTGGAGGCCTGAGCAACTGCAGCCACGCTTCACAGACGCAAATGTGCAAAACCGAAACAAAACTGCCTCGCAAGTTAAGTGTTAGGTGCAAATTTGAGAAAGTTGCTGGCAGACTTGGTGTTTGTTGTATTCGTTAGTGATTCTCACCATATTTTTTTCTTTATCCTATTCATTCTCAGACTTAAAACAAACAAACAAAAAAAAGGGATTTTAAGTCAATGATTAAGCCCAAGGAATGAATAAAATAACAATATGCATAGCAGCCTCATGCAGCCAGAGTACCAAGAACAACCAAGAATGAAGGAAAAACTAGTAACAGTTTTTAACCTTCCCTCCGGCACTCTGTGAGCCCACTGCTGCCAAAAAGGCACATTCAAACACATTTCTTAATGTTTAATTTTTTTTTAACATCTCAAGTAATCATGAAGCTACAGACTGTCAAGGTAACTGTGTCCTCTGGTTACTAATATGATAAATAAAGATGACTTTTCACACAAATAGTAAGCTCTGCCTTATCTAGTAATTACTAATCAAGTATTGGGAAAATCTGCTGTCATGGACCTCTCCACAGCACTGAAGATCAACGATGTCAGTCTAGAGACAAAGGTGTGCCTAATCCAGGACATGGTCTTCTCAACTGTTACGCTTCAGAGAGCTGGAAAATGACTAAAGATGACAGAAGAATAGATGCCTTCAAGTTGTGGTGCTGGAGAAGAGTTTTGATGAAGTGCCAAGAAATCAAATAGGTCTGTGTTAGAGAGGGGAAAGAAACCATGTCTCTCCTTGGAGGCTAGGATTTTGAAGCTTGGCCTCACTTCGGGCACATGGCCAGGTCCTTGGAGAAGGACATCATGCTCGGAAAGGAGGACAGACAGCACAGGAGAGGAAGACCCTGGATGAGACAGATAGATTAATACAGTAACTGGGGCATCGGGGGTTTGTGTATTGTAATCAGTGAAACTGGCTCAGGACAGGGAAGGGATCAGAGCTGCTGTACATAGGGTCAATATACATCGCAGGTGACTCAAAGGCACATAACACAATAACATACTATGACAAGTTTGGAAGCAGGAGTGGCATCCACTTCCTAAACAACATGCCTCAGAAACTATGAACTTTGATACATGTCTATAGTTATGAAGGGGGCTCAGGCCTTTTGTTTATTATAGGGTTACTATGAGTGATGCTCGACTCGAAGGCAATCAACAACAATCAAGTAATTATGACTGGTACATCTGGAGCCTTTCAAATCTCTCAGGATTGCAAATAATCAGTTCTTTTTCTTTCCTAAAGTGTGTAAAATTATGTTACAGTAAGGCATCATTCATTAATCTGATAGAACGGACAACAATGACTAAATATAAAATATATTCTAATGGGTTTTCCATAGATCTCATAGGCTCAATAGATTTAATTACAGTTCGCAGAAATTCTTTAGGTGTATTCTAACTAGAACAAATACTGTTAAAATCTGTTATGTAAAAATGTAGAACAAATGTTTCGCAAATAAGGTAAAAACTACATAATTTCTAAAAAATAAACTCTAGCTTGTTGTTGTTGTTGTTATGTGCCATCGAGTCATTTGCGACTCACAGCGACTCTCTGTACAAGAACCTTAAATGCCGTTTTATCCTGTGCCAACCTCGCTGTCTCAAACACATTCATTCCCACCACTCCAGATTATGAAAATTATTTTTTAATCAAATGTAGGAAATATCCACCAATATACCTCCTCAAAAGACAAACACATTAAAAATACTTTACCTTTAAAAGAAAGGTGTTATGCATTTGTTTCTGCTTACTTCGTAAATTTTACATTAAGTAATTATCGTGGTTAAATAACAAACCTAAGTCTAATGATACGATTCAGAAACACTATGCTGCTGGAAAAAATACTGAACACAGCATTTTAACAAACTGTTACTGAGTCAAGAAAAAGGATGTATGATTAGCAGAAAATACTATTATTTACAGGATAATATAGTATGTTCTTAATTTTGGGGGGGGTACAGGTTTCATCTAATAGAGAATTGAATGCTATGTACAGATCCAGGGTTCAAAACATGAAGGTTAAGCTTGGCCTGAAAATGAGGAAAATTTTCAATAAGCTATACTTTATCATCAATTTGCTATCAGGAAAGTATAGGTATTGGGAAACCTGGTTTCTATCTGTTGTTTTGTTTGGGGTTTTTTGTTTGGGTGTTTTGTTGGGTTGTTTTTTTTGTTTTTGGTTTTTTTTTTAGAGAATAGAATGTCCTGACATTGATTTTTAAAGGGCACTTTTCAATTTTTCTAATCCCCTCAGATAAGAAGTAACACATTTTACCTTATTTACACTCCAGTGTCGCACTGAATGCTGCACGTCACTCACTTTGACGTAGGTATTCCACACCACAATCACTCCTGTGCAGTCTCCTGAATACATGTGGTGACCTATTTTAAAAACATCCTCATTTATGAATGTTACACAGAATTAGCCACAAAATAAAGCTGGGGAAACCGTATCCCAGTAAAACAGTCAAAGTAACAAACATTTACTATACAGTATTTCTATTTTAAAATTCATTAAAAAAAACACTCCACAAAATTTATATTCAAAACCCAACTATCTTTAAATGTCCTTCACTCTTGAATTCTTTTTTATAATGTATTCCCATTTGTGACTTACCTGCATTTGAATATAAAGATAAAAAGAACACCTCTGTCCATGTGTTTCTAACTCCTATTCCAAATTCAAATCAATTATTTAATAACTACAACACTTATATCCCTCATCTTTACTAACCAATTTAGTTTGCATTACCTCAAAAACATTCATATTCTACTACACTGGTGTTTGCTGTTAGGTGTCATGGAGTCAGTTCCAACTCAAAGTAAAACAAAACCAAAGGCCGTACAACCCTGTGCTTAAGTTTACTGTTCCAGTTACGGTCCCAATCCACTGGGTGAGCGGTTCTTCTCTCTTTTGTTGAACTCTGATGGCTTAATGGGAAGGCTTTGCGCTGTCAACCCAAAGGTAAGTGGTTCAAATCCACCAGCTGCTCTGCCAGAGAAAGATGGATAATCACCTCCTGTGCAATTAAAGATTCTGAAAACCTGCTAGAGGATCAGCCGTGAGTCAGATTCAACTCGAACGTATTATTATGTATTACTACGTAATAATAACAACAACAACAACTTTAAAAAAAATGATCTCCTTTTCCAGAACTGGCCCCTCTTGATAACGAACTTAGTAGCATAATGCCTGGCACCCGGTAGAAACTCAGTAACAATAAATTAACAGGTGTTCCATTCAACATTACTCTTAAGAGTTTAAATAACTTACATTTCAATGATCCCTCCAAGATTATCAATTTCAACTTCATATCCACTCAGGAATATCTTATACCCAATTATTAATAGATAGTTGTTCATCAACTATGAATACAATATTTTACTAAGCAGCTTGTTTAGTTGGTAAATTAGTCTATATAATGTTCTTTCAAATTTTTAGCAAAGCTGGATTGTGTGTGTGTGTGTGTGTGTGTGTGTGCGCGCGCGCGCCTTTGTCCCACAACCATCCACTGGAGAAACATAGGTCAATTTCCACTTTTTCTCCTATATTTAGGTATTTTATTATCTAGTATTTGAAGAAATCATTCATCTTTATCTTTTAATCTGAGAGTTACTCGTATGTCACATTATTTTCAGATAAATTTTTATGCTTGGTTGACTTTTTCTTGACTTGTTTCAATTTATTAACATTCCTATAGTTGAACTGTTTTAAAAAGGGTCACTATGAGTTGGAGTTGACTTGACAGAACATAGCTGAAATATATAAAAACGATCTGCTTCTATCTGGATTCTGTCTAACTGCGGCTGTAAGTCTGTATTATCTGAAATAATGCCAAAAAAGGGGGAGGGGGGACGATTTAGTAGTTATACTGAATTTACTTAACCTTTCAGCTAATGAAAGAATATTTCATACTTTTAAAACATTACTATCTATTATTGTACTAAAAATGTAAATAATTGCAAGCTTCTCTACTTTAAAAAAAAATGCTTCTGCTAAAATTAAATACAAATGTTCAATATAACCTTTTCATTTTTTACTCTTTGGTCCTAAAAAGCAAAGTATTATTAAGATGATAAACATTAACCCCATGAAGTATATGTGAAATATGTTGCATAAGTAATTCTTTTCACAAAGAGTAATTGGATTTAATTGTTTAGGCATTAATAACCTCAAAAATGTGAATACTTCAGTAACTATTGGTCTAGCCTATCATCCATCAATCATTCATTTAACAATTCCAAGCAACAAACAATTAAAAAAATTTCTCAGTATCTTAAGTAATTATTATTCTAGTAAAATAAAAAAAATAACTTAAAACATCTTCATGCACGTAGGCTTCACGTAGAGCACATTCTCTGACCTACCTTCCGTATCAAAACAGATAGAGTTGATAAAGCTTTTGTGAGTGTCAAACTGTCGGATCAAGATGGCAGGATTCTCCCTCATCTCAATCTTCCATATCCGTATCACAGAATCATAACATCCTGTAACCACCAGCTCTTTCACAGCTGGATGAAATTTAGCCGTGTAAACAAAGGAAGGATGAGGTAAAACTTTGAAAGTATTAGTATTATTTATTTCATTTTTCCATATCCTACGAAAGACCAAAAAAAAAAAATATATATTAGACCTTATCCTAGAAGGTAAAAAAGTTCTTTAAAAATTTCTCCAAGAACCAATATAGCCATCTGGACCTCAAGCACACAATGGATAATAATCAGTGGTAAAATAAGAAAATGAAAAATATATCAAACATGTTTGATGGGTTGATTTACAGATTTCTTAAAGTTTTATCAAGCACAATGGCTAATTTGTCCACTAATTTAGCTGAGACTGTGAAAAAAATCTAACTTTTCTGTAAACTTTTGTTAAAATGATAATTAAAATAAACAAAATTTATTTAAAAAAATAAAAGGGAAGAACTATCCAAAAAAAGAAATGTGATTCTTTAATAGAAAACAACCTATTACATATTTTTACTATATTTAACACTTATCTTTTCCTCTAAATAATAGCTAAGTTTTAATATTCCAAGATTATTATAACTTCTGAATATTTTTTAAAAGGAAAATGAACTGGGGGAGGGGGCAGAGGAAAATGTTTAACAATGAAGGGATGAAAATTCCATTTTTCTGTAAACTTTTGTCAAAATCACAATTGAAAACTTTTCTTAAAAAATTATTCTTATAACTTCTATAGTTTGAGACAACAATAAACTCTAAAGGCTGCATGGCTCTCTTAGACATTAGCATTTCCAACTGGTATGTACAAATAGGTAAAATCTAGCAACAGACAGGAGCATGGAATGTATGGTTTTTAACATATTGTTAAATCATGTTAAGAACATAATATTTTATAGGATGAGGAAATGCTTTATCATTTACCTTCCCAATTAAGAAGTAAAGCAGCTTAATTCTTTTTCAAACACTTCAACAGAAAAAAACACCACAGTTGCTAATAAAGAATCACATTGTGTGAGCTTCCTCAGCAGCTGCTTCGAATACAGGATATGGTCTTTCATTACTAAGCATCCAAACTAAAAATGGGGGAAGTGAAAGACTCTGTTTTCAAGTAAAACTAAAGCACGTGTGTCACTGCATAAACATCCTGGTCGGTTAACACTTCCATTGAACTTAATGTTACATGGAATATGGTACTGATCCAAAAGAAGTTATACCTCTGAGGGAGTATTAGGAAGACAGTTAAAAAGATAAAAGCTCAGTTGCTATACAGTATTTATCCTTGTGTGACTGAGACAGTTGGCTCAGCATAATGCTCTCTCGTCCCTCCCAAGTTAGGTAATAATTTACAAAGTTATTGCTCCTGCATGCTGCATAGTATTCCATTGTGTGATGAATGTATCATAATTTCTCAATCCATTTGTTTGTGGTTAGACATGTGGGCTGTTTCCATGTTCCTGCGATGGTGAATAATGCTGCTATGAACACTGGTGTACAAATCTCAGTTTGTGCCTCAGGTCTCATTTTCTCAGGGTATATTCCAAGTAGTAGAATAGCTGGGTCATATGGAATTTCTATGTTCAGTTTTTGAGGAAGTGCCAAACTGCCTTCCAGAATTGTTGTACCATTTTACAATCCTACCAACAATGTATAAGAGTTCCTTTCTTGCCAAATCCTCTCCAACATCTATTAAACTTTGCCACTCTTACTGGAGTGAGATGGTACCTCACTGTGGTTTTGATTTGCATTTTTCTTAGTGCCAGTGATTTGGAGCAATTCTTCATGTGTCTGTCATTCAAATATCTTCCCCTGTGAACATTCTTTCCATGTCTTTTGCCCATTTTGTAATTGGGTTATTGTATAAAACCATTATTGTAGAATAAGTATAAGGATCCAGGAGGGGTGGGAGAGTCTGGAAACAGAGGGATGTGGATGTGCAGGGGGAGGGAGGATTAAATACTGGGTTGTACAATTTGATGGATGGGGACGGTGAAGGAAATTAAAACAATTTGTTCTAATTGGTATTGGAATTTTGTAAATAAACTAGTAGAAAAAAGTAAAAAAAAAAAATTAAAAAAAGAAAAAGGAATAAACCTAGAGACATAAATTTCCTGATGCAGTCAATCTAATTCCTGTGCAGTCCATCAGGATATGTTCATGAGTACAGTCACCATTGGTGTTTCTTACAAAAGTTATTTTCTATGAGTAAGTCGTTAAATAAATAAAATTAAAAATAAAAACTCTGTTGCTTAATAATAACACTTAGTATCATTTGGTGCTAAAATATTATGTAATGAACATCTGAATGTAATTAAAACAGGCTAACATTTTAAAATGTGAATACTTACTTAGATTTAGTTTTAAAATGAAACTAGAATTCAAGCTAGTTTTAGTCACCCGAACACTGAAAGGATCCAACATCCGAATAAATCTATTCATGATTTCAGGGAAAAATCAGGTTGGTCATGGACATAGAACGCTTTAAGGATGCATCAACTTGGAAGTACTAGAAAAGAATGCACTCACATGTGTGCACATACATACAGACTCACAGACTTGGGAAAGGACTGAAATAAAGCATACACAAAACAAACACACAGAAAATGTAAAACCTTATGTATGTATGTATGTATGTATGTATGTATGTATGTATGTACGTACGTACGTACGTATGAAGACGAGTCAGAATAGTCTTTAAGGAGACATTACACATGGAAAAACCTTTCTGAATATATTAACAGCTGCTGGCCTGAGGAAAACAGATTCCTAATAACACAAAAAATCTTCAATCAATTGCTGTCAAGTTGGAAGCTACTCATAGCTGAGCCTTCAGTAGGTTTCTGGAGGCTATAAATTGCATGGGAGATTGTCCATCCAGAGAGGTGCTGCCTTTGAATGAGCAAAAGCACAGCTCTCTATGGTCTAGGCCACCAGGGCTCCTAACAACTAGAGAAAGGGATTTAGGCTAAACTGACATGTAAGTTAGAAATAGTAATTTAAGTGACGGGGATGACAGATGATAGATGGTTAACATGTGACAGTGATTCTCAGGAAGACACACTGAGAACAGGAGAAAGAATCCATGCTCCTCTGGTGGCCTGGTGGCAAAATGTTGTGCTGTAATCCTCAAAGCATGTGGTTTGAATCACACCACATTGATAGGCAATTTCCTCCCCCGCAATTAGCTGCCTCTGAAGTAGTCTGAACCCACCATCTGCTCTGTAGGAGAAAGATTGGCAATCTCCTTCCCTGCAATTAGCTGCCTCTGAAAAGCTCCAGAGGATCAGCTACAGGTTGGTTCCAACTCAATGGTATACAACAACAATCACATTTGGGTAGATTTTTCCTCCTGACTTTATTTTGATCATTACAAGTATTCTTTCTAAAATCTTATTAGCCTTTTTCTTTTTGTCTGTAGCAACAATGCTTCACTTAGTTAATGCATTACCTGTTCCCTTAGTTAATGCATTAACACAGGCAAATATTTATGATTTTGCTGTTATGTGCCATCTCAAGTCGCTTGCGACTCATAGTGACCCTATGTATGACAGCTCTGAACCCTGCTCAATCCTGAGCCAACTTTATTGTCTCTGACACACCTACCAGCATTACCCCAGTCACTGAGCCAATCCATTTCATCGACGGTCTTCCTCTCTTGTGCTGTCCTTCCACCCTCCCAAGCATGATGTCCCTCTCCAAGGACTGACTAAAAGGAAGGAAGTGGAATGATCTGCAGAGAGGAAGAGGTGAGTTCACCTGACTCTAAGTCTTACAGATCCATAGTCAGGCCACGTGTATTTCTCCAGCATTACCAGGCATCCAACAGAATGGCTACACCGAAATTAAGTAGACAGGGTCCCAAGGTTTTCATTTAATAGTGACTAGTAGTAGAGTAAGGGCTTGGAGGTGGAATGGATAAGAATATACTTGATAACTAAAGTCAGTAGATTAATCTGCCAGCTACTCCACTGGAGAAAGATGTGTCACTCTGCTTCCTTAAAGGTTTACAGCCTTGTGAACATCAAGAGTTAGTTCTACTGACTCATACAAAATCATTTTGAGTCAGAATTGACATGAGAGCAATAGGTCCTTATATTATGTTCTCAGCTGCACAGAAAGATATATCAATTGTTACCATTGTCACCTTTTTCATTTACACTTAAACTAAAAAGCAACAATAAGATCTCGACCATTTTCTTTTTAATAATAAGAAAAGAGCTCATAACAGTGAAAGTGTTAGAAGAGCAAGAAGCAAAGCAAGTCAATGACCATGAAGCCATAAAGGATCTCCAACTGCTCGAGGTGTCAGTTTCCTACTCAGTAGAGAGAAGAATGTGAACTTATCAATAGGTAGATTTAAGTGACAAATACAAAAGCATTTGAAAAAATTGTCTTCAGTAGTTTTAAAATACAAACAAGGCAGAACAAATAGCTAAAAAAGCATAAATGAAATTTTAAGACATAACTTCCCAAATGCTTTACTATGATACTTAATAAATTCTCATCTCATTGAGTCAGATCCAACTCACAGTTCATTTTCCATTGGATTTCTAAGGCTATTAATACAAACGAGGAGACTGTCCATCTCTCCACCAAGGAGCTGCTGGTGCAACTGAACCACCAGAGTTGTGGCCTCTGGCTCAACAACCCAACTCCCCATGAACCAGGACACTGGGCACTCCCTCGTTAAATTAAAAGGGACTGGATTATTTAACGACTAACATCTTAAACACCTATTCTATAATCTACAAAGCTCTCAAAACACAGGGTTTATATTAATTTATTTAACCTATGTGCTGAAAAATATTGTGTTTTACTTTCTTTCTAAACCAACAGTGAAAGCAGAATCTGTGCCACTGAAAGAAAATCTCACCTTCTTGGAAAAAACCTTATTTGTTTAGTAACCTCAACACAAAATATTAATGAGTTTATATAACAAGACTTTAGAGACACTGAGTTCTGCTGTTACTGTCAATGTGCTGTCAAATCAGAACTGATTCAAAGCTGAACCTGCAGCAGGTTTTCAGAGGTTGAAAATCACACAAGAGATGACAGCGCACCTTTTTACTACAGAGCACCTGGTGGATTCAAACTGCCTGTCTCACACTTAGGACAACAATTATATATATTTATAATTATAGATTTATTTATATTTGTAATTATAAGTTGTTGTTATTATAAGCCATCGAGTCGCCTGCAACCCAGAGCGACCCTATGTACAGTGCCTCGGAATCCTGCCCCATCTTGAACCTATCTCACTAATTCTGACACACCAAACCCCAGTGCCCCAATTTCTGTGTCAATCATGCAGGGTCTGTCCCCCCACCCTTCTAAGCATGATGTCCTTTTCCAAGAAATGGTCTCTCCTGGCCACGTGGACAAAGGATGTATTATAAATTATATATGTAAATATATTATATATAATATAAAAATATGAGTGTGTGTGTGTGTGTGTGTATAAACAACAACATATCAAAATGTTTAAGTACATTTCAGAAGAAAATTTTCATAGCTTCTAATATAATCAATCTATACAGATGTATATTTAGACAATTCCTAGATTGGTAAAACATATTTAATGTACAAGAACAGTCATAGCACAAATGCTTTTCTTGATGGCATACAAAGAAGTATACTAACCTGGCAGTGCCATCAGATGATGCAGTAAGGATATAGCGATCATCATACGACCAGCAAAGATCATAAATGATATTGAGATGGCCACACAATTCTCTCATGTATCGTCCAGAAGGGATTTCGTATACTAACGAAAATATTTATAAATTAGTATGCTTTCAAATAGAAAATTCTTAGTCAAGAAAATTTTTAATGTAATCAATCCACAAATTCTTAATTTACATTAACTTAGACCTGAGGTAGAGTTGGTAAAAAAATTATAATCAAAGAAAATACAATGCAAGCAAAACTTTCAAATCTTTGCAAGAAGAGCTTTCCTTCATACTTCAGAGGCAAGAATCTGTACATAGAAAATTTGATAATACACACTGATCAAAAATTATTTTCCTCTTTTCAAAGCAATCCTAAAAATCTGATATTCAAGTTACTAATAAACTCATAAATATATTTAAATTGCTATTAACTTTAAATATTGTATATATGTTGTTGATTGCCATTGAGTTGAGCAAGACACAGCAGCCCTATAAACAAAAGGCCTGAAGGCTTTCTTTAACTATCGTCATTTATCAAAGTTCATAGAGTTTCCACAGGCATGTTGTTTAGGAAGTGGATGCCACTCCTGCTTTGAGGCATTTTCATTAGCCTTCCCAGAAGAGAAAGTGAAACTTTTGAGAATTGGCACAAAATGAGATTGCCTTGCCTTTCTGGATCTTGTAAAGTTTTTGCTTTTGACAGGGTGGAATTTTTCTCTTTTATTTGCTTATTTCAGTTGAAAGATTTGGATTTTCTGTGACAGGTTTCTGTTGTGTAAAGGTTTGAACATTTACAGGTTTTACTGTAATAATTGAGTTGAAATCCAATTAGCTTTCAATCAAGATTTTAATTATATGAAATAGTGATAAAAAGAAGCAATGCTCAGAAGAAGAAAAAACAAAAACATCTAAAACTGAAATTACCAACACAGCAAGGGAATTAACAGAGATACAATTTGATAAAGTAATATATTACTCAATATTATATGGACAAATTTCCAAGCCTCTACTCCCACCTAGTGGTAAAACTGTTTTTCCTTTAAAACAATTTTAGTAGCACTTCCAGTTAGTAATTAAAGATTTCTACTAATATGCAACAAATGCTTAATTAAAAAAGAAATACTGTAAGTCCTCTCACTACCTTTCAATTTCCAGATAGTAGGGCAATAATTAAAATAAATTCAAATCTAGCATAAGAAATGAGATTAGAATGAAAATGAAAAAAATATGTAAAATAAACAAGTGGTTTTTTTAAAAAAGAGATCAATATAACTGACAAATTTTTATCTAGAATGACAAGAAAAAAATATAAAAGACTCAAAATCTGAACATCAGGAATGGAAGAATACATACATATTACTGAAAACTATCAAAATAAAAAGAGAGTCCTGGTGGCAGAGCATATACCATATTGTATGGCTAACTAAATAAGGTCAGCAGTTCAAATCCACCAGTTTCTCCATGGGAAAATGATTGGCAGTCTCTTCCCATAAAAATTTACAGCACTGGACATCCAATAGAATTGGAATGGACGAAACAGCAGTGGGTTTGTTATCAATATTATGAAAAATGCTAAGCAAAAATCTCTAAGAAGCTTGTCTATATAAAAATGAATGTGACATGAGGACTTCAGTAAGATGCAACAATTTTCTATATGAAGATGCCATAATCTTGCTTTAATAAAATGAGGAAGACTTGAACTACCTATTGATGAAGATTAAACATTAAAGTTTCAATATGTTACCTCAAAATAAAGAATTGTTACAACCAGAGAAATGAATAAGGCCTTGAAATTACCACAGCTTTCATTTTACTTGGCTCTAGAGTCCACACCCATGTTTATTGTGGCTTTGTTCACAATAGCAAGGAGTTGGAAATAATCTCTGTGCCCATCAACGGTGGATAGATAGAGAACCTGTGGTATATTCACACAATGGAATACTAACTATGCTGCA
>NW_006399789.1:8927580-8952073 GCF_000299155.1 Elephantulus edwardii | reverse complement strand
AAAAAAAAAAAAGCAAGCAAGCAAAAGACGTATGGAACTGGATAAACCTGCTTCTAATGACTTTTAAGGACCTTTAAAGATAAACGTAGGCCAAACCTATGCCATGGTATTTTCAACTGCTTCATATGTATATGAAAATTGGATAATTAATAAGGAAGACGAAAGAAAACTATGCCTTTTTTATTGTGGTGTTGATGAACAGTACAGAATACACCATGGACTGTCAAAAGAACAATCCTTTTGGAAAGGAAATGTAGCCACAGCGCTCCTTTGCAGCAAGGATGCTGTTCTTTGACTCCTTTATTTTGGGTATGTTTGTTATCAGCAAGAGTAAGTTTCTGGAAAAGAAAATCATACGTTTGGAAAAGCAAATGAACAGTTAAAAAGAGGAATAATAGGGGAGCTCTGGTGGCCTAGTGGTAAGGAGCTGTAACTACAATCCCAGAGGCGCACGGTTCGAATCCACCAGATGCTCTGTCGGGGAAGGAGGGACAATCTCCTCCTGTACCAGTCAGATCTGACTTGACGGTACACTCACACAAAAACAATAAAATAAAAAAAAAATTAAAAACAAAAAGAGGAATAATGTTAATGAGACAGACTGACTAAATGAGTGTACTGATGGCCTAGAGCCCAGCAAGGATTGTGAGGAAGTTGCAAGACGCCACCGGGTTTCAATTTGTTGTACATGGGATCACCATGAGTGCGAACCGACTCGACAGCACCTAACAATAGAACAACTATGGACAATAAGGAGCCTTGATGATGCACTGGCTAAGTATTCTGCTGTGAACCAAAAGTTAGTGGTTCGAACCTACAATCTGCTGTGTGGGAGAAGGATATGGAAGTCTGTGCTTCTGTAAAGATTACATTCTTGGAAATCCCATTGGGCAGTACTACTTTGGAGTTCTTATGGCCAAGAGTTAAGGAGCTGCATTGTCAACCCAAAAGGCACATGGTTTGAATCCCCACAGCTGCTCCACAGGAGAAAGATAAGCAATATTCTCCCATACAGTTTACTAGCTCTGAAAAACTGCTGATGGGTCAGTTATGGGTCAGTTACAACTCAATAGTATGTAACAGCTTTGTTCTATAAAACTGCTGTGAGATGGAAGATACTTGGCACCAATGGGTCTGGATTATAAACAACTGTATGCTAGTATAAATTTAGGTAAAGTACTTAATGAAATGTGGGCATTTCTAGAAAGACCCTAGCTACTAAAAGTGACTCAAGAGGAAATAAATATGTAAAAAGACTTAGGACAAAAGATTAAATTAGTGACAAAACTTGCCTAAAAAGCAAAGCCCAGGTAAGATGCCTTCACTAGTAAATTCTACAAAAGTTTAAAAAATAATTATTTCTCAATCCTTTATAAACACTAGTCCAAAAATTTTCAAAGGGAAAAGGACACTTCCCAACAGACCAGTAGTCCTCTATAACTCCCGAAGGGAAATGACAAATCAGTTTCCCTTACATTACAAATGTATCCTTCGCAATAATTTTCAACAAGATTCTACTAAATCAAATTGAGAAATATATAAAATATAACAAGAAATACACATACCATGGCAACTGAGATTTATTTAAGCAACACAAGGTTGGTTCAACTAAGAAATTGGTTTAAATCAAATCATGTTAATAGAATAAAGGAGAAAACTCACATGGTCATTTCACTAGATGCAGTTATTTGAAAAAATATAATACACTTTCATAATAGAAGTTACTGTTGTAGAGCTGACTCTGATTTACTCATAGGGTTTCCAAAGCTATAAATAATTTAAAAATTTTTTATTGGTTTATATACAGTCTCTCATATACATTGTGTTTCATTCATGTACTCGTGTTTCATACAATCATTCATATACATTATGTTTCATATAATAAATTACTATTGACCTACACCTATTATCAGAGTTCTGGTGGCCTAATGGTAAGAAGTTGCATTGTAATCCTGAAGGTGTTCAAATCCACCATCTGCTCCACAGGAAAAACATGGGCAATCTCCTCCCATGAGATTAACTACCTCTAAAATCCTGCTGGAGGGTTAACTATGGGTCAGTCCTCAGCAGTACACAACAACAACTTTCCTAGTATCATCTCATCTTTTCAAGTCCGCACTGAATCTTTTCTATCCCTTAACACCTCCCCATCGACCCCTGAAATTCTGCTATCCCAGTGACATGCACCCTTCACCTTTTTCTGGGCCCCCTTCTCCACTTCCTTTTTTGAGTATTTATACATACCTTGCTCAGTTATTCTCTTATTTTTACAAGTGTCGTCTTATGCAGTATTCATTCTTATTTCACTGAGTTCTTTCATTCAGCACAATGCTCTCTAGACTATTTCATGTTATATAGTATTTTACAAAATCATCATTGCTTATGTAATGCATAGTATCCCATTGTACGAATATACCACAATTTTTCAACCCATTTGCTTGCTGACGGGCATTTGGGCTGTTTCCATTTTCTAGCTATTTTGAATATGCTGTGAACACAGGTGTACCATATCTCCATTTATGTTAAGCTGGGTCATATGGGATATCTAAGTTCAGATTTTTGAGGAAATGTTCAAGTGCCAAAGCTATAAATCTGTACGGAAGTTGACTGCCAGCTTTCTCCCTTGGAGCTGCTAGAGTCAATCTATCAACTTTTTAGGGAGCAAAAAAGCACTTAGTCACGATGCCACCACAGCGTCTTTAACAATAAAAACATCCAAAGAGCAAGAAGACAAGAGCAACTAAAGCTGACAACAGGAATTTATAAAAAGCCCACAGCTGATTTCATACATAATGTCAAAAGAATGAAAGCTTTCACCTTCAAGTCAAATAGAAAACAAATGTATGTACATTCTGACTACAAAGGTTCTGCTGGTAAAATAAGAGTTTAAAAAGTGTTCTCCAGATTGGGAAAGAAACGAAAATTATCTTAATTTGGAGATTACATGACTTTGTCTTAGAAAATTCTAAGAGTACACAAATAACTAGTTATAGCTAATAATTCAGATTAGCCAGTTTCATAAGCTTATGCTCTTTTTCACAGTTTGAGATTTAACTTGGAAGTACATCTACATCTATTTAGCATTTTGAATAAGCTTATTTGTCTTGAGTGAAAAGTGACACGTGAAAAGTGACACATGGTTTTTTGCAGAAAATGTAGAAAACATACAAAACAGAATGAAAAATCCTTCCACTGCCCAAAAGAAGGACCTCACTATTAATATTTGGGATACATTTCTCACTTTAATATTTGGGATACATGTCCTAAGAATCTTTTTAACCCTAGACACAATTACTGGTGAATTTTCAAAATAGTGTAATTATAACATGAGTGGTTGTTGCTGCTGTATACTGTCGAGGTGGAACCGACTCATAGATGACCCTCCAGTAGGTTTTCAAAGGCAGTCAAGAGCAAGGAAGGAGACTGGCCACCTTTGTCCTGCAGAGCAATTGGTGGCTTTGAACCACCTCCTTGAACCGGCAAGGCAGTTCCTCAACATTATTCCAAACAACTAAATTATGAGTTTCCTCTGAAATCCAGACACTGAATTAGCCAAAGACTAACAAACTGTGTAAAGACAAGAAAGATTCAACACAATTATATGCTCAGAGAGATGTCTGTGGGGGTCTGGCTATTCCTTCTAAAGTGAGCAGAGATTCATTACTGAACAAAAAGGGCAAGATTGTCATTCTTTCAAGTCTAGAAAAGTATGTTAATATATACTTTAAGCACATATACACACATAGTAGCTAACCTAGAAATGAACAGAAATCATTCTTGGAAACATGGCTTCCTTTGGTTTTGGTCTCTCAGTTGAGTCCCCTATCAATGTGGAGAAGTTTCACGGAGCCCTGTGCTCACATGCAGGTTTCTGACTGTCCGGTGCGTAAGAAACTTTGGAGGTTCCATAATTAAAATGATCACTGGTATTCATTAACTAAACTTGACTAATCAAACCTATGAAACTTAGCTTTCACATTCTGACCTTAATATATACATGCTTACCAAAAATTATCGATAAACTTAGAACCTCCATTTGATTATCCTATTTCTGAAAAGATACCATCTAGACAAAGACAGCATTATTACAAGAAGACTGTTATTGCACTTATGGAAATCTATCTTCTTTCATTCAGTAGTACCTGGGATGAGGCAAACAGAGATTCCAGAAAATTTCAAAAGCCAAGGCCTGTGCTCCACATAGACAACAATCAGATTAAGCAGAAGAGAATGTTACTCACAGACAATTGGATAGCCATCCCTGCTGGCACAGGCAGCTGCCAAGATTCTGCCATTGTGAGAGAAAGCAACGCAAAAGCACCCTCGTTCTCCTGCATTGAGTGAAAAGAGGTGCTTGTTTGGAATACGGCAAGCCTACAAAACATGCATTTAAAAATATAAATTAGGACACGTTAAAATGCAAATGTTAGTTGTGAATTCCAATTTCTACAGTGGCTTGTTCGACTCTCTGTGCTCGTCACCATGTCAATTCACCTTGAGCACCTTTTACCCTTTCACTGACCCTCCAGCTCTGCCAACACAATGTCTTTTTCCAAGTACTGGCCCCACCTCACAACATGCCTAAAGTAAGTGAGACAAACTTTGACCATCCTTGCCTCGGAGGGACACTCTGGATATATTTCTTACAAGACAGATTTGTATGTTCTTTTGGAAGTCTGAAATACAGCCAATAATCTCCCCCAATACCACAGTCCAAAGGCATCCATGGTTTTTTCACCTTCCTCACTGTCCAATTTTCAGAAGCACAGAAAGCAACAGAAAAATAGTATGGCTTGCATCAGGTGCACCTTAGTCTTTACAATGGCATCCTTGTCCTTCAGCACTTTAAGAGGTCCCTGACAGCAGATTTCTTCCAATGCAGTGTATTGTCCCCCTTTTAAAAAAAATTGGTTTGCATACAGTAATTGATTTACACTGTGTTTCATTCATATACATTGTGTTTTACACTCTCTTTGCACTTCCCAAGCATGACATCCCTCTCGAAAGACTGGTCCCTCCTTGCAACATGTCCAAAGTATGTCAGATGAGGCCTCAGAATCCTGGCTTCACCCTCTCTAGGAGGAACCTGTTTGTTCTCTTAGTGCAAATCTTTTCTTTACATTGTGCTTCATACAATCATTCCTATACACTGTATTTCAGATAATTAATAATGAGTAATAATTGTTAACTATATATAGTTACATGTATTAATAGCTATATATAGTTAGTAGGGATTATACAGAGGGTCAAGCTCAGCTTACTGGTCTTCACCAAAGACTCAGACTTGCTTTCTAAGTCTCAGCTTTTTCACACAGAGGTTCAAGACTGTGCAACAATGAAAGAATTTTTTTTTAAGGAGAAAAGAGAAATGTGGAGGGTTAGGGAGGAAAATGTGCAACAATGAATGAATGGGAATCCAAGTTTTCTGTAAACTTTCATTAAAATATCAATGAAAAAATAAAAGAGTTAGCAGTACCTCAGGAGGCAGAGACATGAACCATTACTAGAAGGATGAGAAGCCAAAAAGACATTCGGTGCTAATGCCAGTAACATGGAAGAGACATTACCTATATTTTTATTCCACTTTCCAATAAATTATTTGGAAAATGGTAAAGGGGATAAAAAGAGGACTATAAACTGCAGGAAACGTTAAGAAATGCAATGATCACTTGCTGCTCGTGCTTCTGGATGAGAGTCCAACAGAGGAAACTCTACCCTATAAAATCCCCTAGGCAAACACCACTGGGGCAGTATAGTTATGTGCTATGTGCTACCAATAATAGGCCCCCAAAAACAAAAGCCTGAAATAAGGTTTTTATGTGCATGGCACACACTGAGTATGTTTCACCATAACAACTGTTGTGTTGTGGTTGCTGTTGTGGTGGTTGGGTGCTGTGGAAATGGTTCCTACTCACACCAAGCCCTGCATCATTCTCACAACTGTTGCTGGATTTGAACCTACTGTTGCAGCCCCCGAGTCAACCCATGAAAATCCTCGCCTTAACACTCCTGACAGCCTTGTCAGTCGCTACGTCACACAGACACTGACTGTACATCTTGTATTCGTTCTTTGCTGTTAGATGCCATGGAGTTGACTCCAATTCAGCGACACCATGTACAACAGATCAGAGGCCTGCCTTATCTTGGGGCCGTGGGCACAATCTCCACTGTGCTCAGCGCCCCTGATGCACATCGTGACAATCCCTCTCCTTGCGGTCTTCCTCTCCTCCACTGATCCCCTACTTTTCTGAGCATGATGTCCTTTCTCAAGAAGTGGGCCCTCCTGATGGTAATGTATGAGATTTATAATCTCTCCACATCCCTGCCTTGAGGCTCAATGTCAAGAAGACAAAGATTCTCACCACTGGACCAACTGGCAGCGTCAGGATGGATGGCGAAGAGATTGAGATTGTTCACAGCTTCAGTTTGCTCGGCTCCACAGTCAACACTCTTGGCACCAGCAGTCAGGAAATCAAAAAGCGTATCGCGATGGGAAAGTTTGCTGTTAGGGACCTCTCTAAAGTACTCAGGAGCAACAGTGTCTCTCTGGAGACTAAGGTGCGCCTGATACAGGCCATGGTCTTTGCAATCGCTTGTTATGCATCAGAGAGTTGGACAATGACTAGGGAGGACAGAAGGAGAGTGGATGCTTTTGAGCTGTGGTGCTGGAGAAGAGTACTGAATGTACCATGGACTGCCAGGAAAACAAACAGATTCATCTTGGAGAGGATTAAACCAAGCTACTCCTTGGAGGCAAGGATTCTGGGGCTTCGTCTGACATACTTTGGACATGTTGCCAGGAGGGACGGGTCCTTGGAGAGGGACATCATGCTTGGGAGGGTGGAGGGACAGCGCAGGAGGGGAAGACCCTCTATGAGATGGATTGATTCGGTGACTGGGGTAATCGGGATGGGTGTGTCAGAGGCAGTGCGGTTGGCGCAGGATAGAGTAGGGTTTAGGGCTGTTGTGCACAGATAGGGTCGCTATGAGTCGCATACGACTTGACGGCACATAACAACAACAACAACAACCACATCCCTGGCAGCATTTGCCGCTTGCTGTCCTGTTGTACCATGCTATTGTTGCTGGGGGGAGACATTATCACACAGTTTTCATCTGTTTCTCTCCAATAGCTAGTGTCAATACATCTCCCTAAACAGAAATTATGTGGGTGGCACAGGCTAAAACAGGGCTCGGATCTGCTGTTCACAGGTCGCTATGAGTCATACTTGATGGCACATACCAACAGTAAAAACACCTAGTGACTTTGAGCTTTTTTTTTTTAATTTGTTGTCCTTATGACTTCATTGTTTGGTGAAGCCTCTATCATCTCTTCTGTCCCTTTCATGTTTGGGTTGTTTCTTTTTCTTGTTGATGTGGTGGAATAGTCTATAAATTTTAGCCATAAATCCCTTATCAGGTGCGTCACTGCTAAGTATTTTCCCAGTCTGTGGACTTTCTTTTCATTCTACTTCATGCTATTCTATTTCATTCTTCTCTTTCATTCTATTAGAGAAGGTGTTTTGTTTTGTTATATATTTATAAGGATTTTCTTTTTAGAGAATCCCATCCCTCTAATTTTATCCTCTCATCATTACAGGTTTTCAGTTGTGCTGGAAGTCTATTCGTGCCATAGATCAGGGCTTGTAGATTTGTTCCAATTTTTCTTCCTATTGAGATTTATAGTTTTTGGTTTAAACCCTAGGTCTTTGGTCCAGCTTGATTTGATTTCTGTGTTTGGTATGAGGTGTGGGTCTTGCTTTCCTTTTCTCCAGGAGTCCAATTTTGCCAGTACCATTTGCTGAAGAGGTTCTTGCTTCCCCACTTAGTGGACTTAATCTCCTTGTAAAAGGTCAGTTGACCATATGCAGAAGGGCTGATTTCTAGGTTCTCGATTGTATTCCACTGATCTATTCATTTGCCACTTCACTGTACCTGTACCAAGCTGCCTTGATTACTACAGCTGTGTAGAAGGTTTTGAATTCAGGGAGTATAATACCTTCTACTTTTTTTTTTTTTCTTCAGTAATAATTTGTTTATTTGGAGGCTCTTTCCTTTCCTTATAAAACTGGAAACTGACATTCCATTTCATTAAAGAATGGCATCAGTATTTGTATAGAGATTGCACTGAACCTGTAGACTGATTGATGATTGAGGTCATGGTCTTCGCAATTACTTGCTTTACTTCTGAGAGCTGGACAATGATTAAGAATGACAGAACTGATGCCTTTGCTACTAGAGAAGATTGTTGAGCATATTATGGGCTGCCAAGAGAAGAAACACATCTGGAAAAGATGAAGCCAGATTGCTCCTTGGAGGCAAGGATTTTGCTCTGTCTGATATACTTTGGGTATGTTGCCAGGAAGCACCAGTCCTAGCAGAAGGACATCATGCTTCGAAGGTGCAGGAGAGGAAGACCCAGGATAGGATGAATTGACATAGTAACTGGGATAATAGGGTGTAGGTCTGTCAGAGACAGTGAGATTAGCTCAGGATAGGGCAGGGTTCAGGGCTAATCTTTACAGGGTCACTATGAGTCACAACTGACTTGACAGCACATAATAATAAAACAACAGTGGCCTAATGGTTAAGGAGTTACACTGTAAACTCCAAGGCATGCAGTTGAAACCCACCAGTTGTTCCATAAGAGAAAGATTGGCAATCTTCTTCTATGCAATTTACAGCCTCCAAAAACCCACCAGAGGATTAGCTTTGAGTTGATTCAAACTCAACAGTATGTAACAACAACTTTCTTCAAATAATTAAACTCTCATTAAAATCACGTAAGACTATCCCTATAAAAATAGCTTCAATAATACAGTCTAATGTGATGCAAAACATAACATGAAGAGCTGTAGGTAAGTAATCACTCTTATCAACATATTATACATTCTGGTAAACTAAATTTGGAAAGGATTCAATGGGATAAAATGAACCACTCCACTCTTTACAAAAAAAACAATAAAAACAACTATGAGATATCATCTCACCCCAGTCAGAATAGCAAAATTTAACAGAACAGCAAACATCAAATGCAGGTGAGATTGTGGAGAAACTGGAATCCTTATTCACTGTTGGTGGGAGTGTAAAATGGTGCAACCAATATGGAAGGCGGTATGGCACTTTCTCAAAAAGTTGCAAATAGAAATACCATTTGACCCTGCAATTCCACTACTGGGAATTTACCCTAAAGAAACCGTAACTGCCACCCAAGCAGATATATGCACACCCATGTTTATAGCGGCTTTGTTCACAAAATCAAAGAGCTGGAAACAACCCAATTGCCTACCAACAAACGAATGGATAGAGAAGCTCTGGTATATTCACACAATGGAATGCTATGCAGCACTGAAAAACAAGGAAATGATGAAATATTATGCAAATTGGATGACCGTGGAGGACATTACGCTGAGTAAAATATCTCAGTCACAAAAGGACAAATATTGCACAGGGCCACTGTTGTAAAACAGGACTAACGTTGGGGTTAAGGGAAGGCAGAGAAGGGGAGGAATGATGTATACTGCGTTGAGACAGATGAGGGATATATGATTGGATATTACTGTCATAATAGGAATCCAAAATGAAGGCTGCACAATGGAGTGGACTTGGGGGAAGGGAATGCATAACAATGAAAGAGCTTTTCTTTTACTTTTCAAGGAGAAGAGTGAATTTGGGGGGAGGTGGTGGGCAGGGAGGAAAGTGCAACAATGAATGACTGGAAACCCTAAGTCTCTGTAAACGTCCATTAAAATTAATTAAACAGGAAAAACAACAAACAATAAAAACAAACATCAAAACATAAGAAATAAGTGAAAGGAAGTATGAATGTTTACCAAGTAAGAATATTTTAGTAAAAGCTTACATGCTGCTTAACTTGTGTTAGAAGGAAATGCATGTACACACCATGCCTTTAAAATGTGATCGAGGAAAAAGCAGTGGCTCTGAAAAATTATTATCAGCAGACAAGAGCCAAAGACACATTTTTTAACAAACACCAAAAATCTGTACCTTTTCTTATGTAAGGTTCCAAAGCAAGAGTCTAAAATAAGGCATTTATGTGTATGTTAAGCGTTCTACATCATTTCTTGAAGTAATGAAAAGACTACATTATGGGTAGGAACAAAGACAAGCCAGATGTTTCAGTAGCAAGTTAAGATACTCTAGGAGCGTGACTGCACTGTTACAGCAAATACTTCACCTGTCCAGGTAGCCGCTTCCACTTAACTGCTTCCTTTGAATCCTCCAATCCAGGTTCAGAGTCGACTGGGCTTGACTCTGAGTGGCGCTCACAGTACACAGCTTGACCTTTTTCCTCCTGAAGAGCCATCATAGAGCGGTAAGATGGTCTTATCTAAAAAGGTACAATAGTGAGAAAGGCTGTATATTGTGTTCATTTTTTTTCACCTTTCTAGCATGTACCATTTTTGTCTTAAATATAGAAATGAAAAAATAGACATGGAGACATTCTGAAATTCTAATCCAGAATCTACTAATAAAAAAAAAAAATCTACTTTTTTAAAAAATAAAGTTTTTAATTTTAATTGTGATTTTAACAAAAGTTTACCAGAAAAGTCAGATTTTTATTCATTCATTGTTACACATTTTATCCCCTCTCCCAGTTCATATTTTGGGTTTTTAAAAAAATATTCATTCATTGTTGTACAATTACCTCACCCTGCTCAGCAGTCCAGAATAAGAGGTACATCACAAAAATCTACTTTTAAACAATTTGTAATTTATTCTACTTTTGTATGCTTTTGGTGAATGTATTTAATGTTGTAAATTATTTTAAAATGAAATAACAAAAGAAATGACATAAATATTTACTCCAGTTCATAGCAACCCCATATGTATCAGAGCAGAACTGTTATCCATAAAGTTGTCAACAGCTTTCTTCCAAGTTGCTCCTAGGGAGACTCACATCATAAACCTTCTGGTTAGTAGCCAACTGCTTAAACATTTGCACTAAGTACCCAGGGACTCTTCAGTTGAAAACACTGGTTTTGTTAGGTGCCATCAGTACCACGATAACTCCCAATGATCCTATGAACAGACACAAGCCTTACTCTACTCAGCGTCATCCTCAAGACTTCCAGCAGGTCCAAGTGTACGATTTAAAATTATAGTACCATTAAGCAAACAAACAAAAGAACCTAATTTTTTAAAAAGGAACCCAATGTTTTTTATGTATATGTGTTTGCTAGCAACCCTGTGAACAAAAGATAAAAACCTTACCCTAAGAACCAATCTTATGATCTCTGATATCCTCAAATCCATTATTATAGTTACTGAGTCTTCTTAATGAATATCTAGTACAATTTATGCTATGATACTAGATTACTATATTTCAGGTGTTAAAATTACAGAAATGATTATTCTGAAATCTAGTTTTTAAAAACCTTTTACTTCAGAGTGGTTTAACTCAAATCAATGCAAAACCATCTTAAGGTCACTGTTATAGACTATTAACTGTACAACTGATCTGAAAAAAAATCAGTCATATTTGATTAATTTCACTTAATTTTAGGACCATTTATCTTTACTCTACATAAAACAGCAATAGAAATATTGTTTAGCAATCATTTCAGTAATATAGTGAAAATATGTCTTTAATAAATCAGGAATTTGCAAACTAAGGGACTAGGACCTGCATTCCGATTGCCCACCTCTCCCTCTTGAGGCCACTGGTGAATATGAACCTCCAGAGAGACTCCCCCTTTCAGTTAGCATTGCAACCCGCTTTGGAGTAAACAAAAGAGAGCTTCCGCTTGGCAAAGTAAGTTTGGTAAGAACAAAGCCAGGTACATTCACTTAAATGAGTCTACATATCTCACTGGGGCTACTTCATGCTGTAATAGTGAACAGAAATATCAGAGACTCTCTGGCCCACAAAAGCATAAAATATCAGGAAGTCTTTTAGAAAAAAAAATGTTTGCTAACTCTTTCTATCTTTCAACTTTTTAAAACCACTCTTATGACAGAAAAATTTTCTTAACATTGAATTCTGCATTTAATACTTAAAATAATTTAAAATACTTAATTACCAGTTATATTTATAAAGTTAGTAAGTAACCTCTAAAGTTATTTTTTTATTCTACACACACAGATATTCTAGAGATCTTATTTTTAGAAATTCAAAACATTAAGGTATTACAAAAGTTCACTAATCAAAGAATAAGCATTTATTTGTGCTATTAACTTACACAATCTGGGACTTTCAATCCTCTTACAGTTACGTATAATGTAGATGGATAACGATTTCTTGGACATTTAGACCACCACTCAAAAATCTCAAGAGCATTTGTTTGGGATCGAGGTTTGGTAGGTGGATAATACAACTGTAAGCGAAGTTTTGAATTGATGTTCACATTTCCATTGGCTCCTAGCAGCTTAAAATAGGAAAAACAATGTTATGTTCACTCATGAGAAAAGCATTCAATAAAATAATACTGTCAGAGTCTCCTTTGGAAATATTAATACAGCATGCTTAGAATGATTTACAAAGAACCAACAGTTAACCACTGTTGTTGTTATATACCATCAAACTGAGTAGAACCCACAGCAACTTTCAGAACAAAACACATATCTGTTTGTACTTTTGAATCTATAGGATATTCAGCACTCTTCTGCAACATAATTCCTCAAAAGCATGATTCTTCTTCTGTCATCCTTATACACCATCCAGCTTTCAGACACATAGCAAGTAACTTTAAAAGATCACCGCTTGAATCAGGGGCACCTTAGTCTTCAAACTGACATTCTTGCTCCTCAGTACTTTTGAAAGGTTCTTGACAGCAGACCTTCCCAAAACAGTATGTCTTTTGATTTCTTGTCTATTGCATTAAGGATGACTGGGGATCCAAGTAAAATGAGATTGACAATTTCATTATTTTCTCCATGTATCATGATACTGTCCATCAGTCCAGTGGTTGAGGATTTTTGTCTTCTTGATCTTGAAATGTAATCCATATAGAAGGTTATAGTCTGTGACCTTCAGCAGCAAGCGTTTCAAATCCTCCTCTCTTTGAGGTTAACACTGAATTGTTGATGAGGCTTCCTCCTAAACTGAAGCCAACATTTTCTTCATAGAGGCCAGCTTCTCAAATTATACACTCCGCATACAGATAAAAAGACCTTTTGGAGAGAGGATATAGCCCTTTGTTCCAATATATATATATTTTTTTTCCATTTGTTCCAATATATATTTTAACAACAGACAACTCAGACATTTTCTTCAGTATTTTCCTGATGGCTTGTTTTGCATAAGAGTATTCATATAACTTCCATTCATTACATATTTTCAATAATATTAATTTACCTTTTCAGAAAGGTCTACTGAAAGTCACGGGCTGTGACTTCCTAAACTGGGCATATCCTTGTCTTTGTACCTTGCTGTCCTCTACAAATTGTTGTTGTTGTTGTTATGTGCCATCAAGTCATTTGCAACTCATAGCGACCCTATGTACAACAGCCCTAAACCCTGCTCTATCCTGTGCCAATCGCATTGCCTCTGACACACCCATCCCGATTACCCCAGTCACTGAATCAATCCACCTCATAGAGGGTCTTCCCCTCCTGCGCTATCCCTCCACTCTACCCAGCATGATTTCCCTCTCCAAGGACCTGTCTCTCCTTACATGTCCAAAGTATGTCAGACGAAGCCCCAGAATCCTTGCCTCCAAGGAGTAGCTTGGTTTAACCCTCTCTAGGATGAAGCTGTTTATTTTCTTGGCAGTCCATTGTACATTAAATACTCTTCTCCAGCACCACAGCTCAAAGGTGTCAATTCTCCTTCTATCCTCCCTAATCATTGCCTAACTCTCTGATGCATAACAAGTGACTGCAAAAACCATGGCCTGTATCAGGTGCACCTCAGTCTCCAGAGAGACACCGTTGTTCTTGAGTACTTTAGAGAGGTTTCTAACAGCATACTTTCCCATTGCAATACGTATTTTGATTTCCTGGCGGCTGGTGCCAAGAGTGTTGACCGTGGAGCTGAGCAAACTGAAGCTGTGAACAACCTTGATCTCTTCGCCATCCATCCTGATGCTACCAATTGGTCCAGTGGTGAGAATCTTTGTCTTCTTGACATTGAGCCTCAGTCCATACTGAAGGCTGTGACTTCCTAAACTGGGCATATCCTTGTCTTTGTACCTTGCTGTCCTCTGCAAATTAGGAGTAAAAAATTGAGACACTGCAGCATTTAGTTAAAACTGCCAACATGAACTAACTGAATAAACTAGAATGAAGAACAAAGACAGACTACAACTTTCTATGATGAAAAGAAAATGTTCAGATTTACACTAGCTAATGTTGTCTGATTCAAAAGGTTTCCAAAAAACAAGCTTGTTGTTGTTTGTCATTGAGTTGGGATGACCCATAACTGACCCTCCAGTGGGTTTTCAGAGGCAGTAAATCACACAGGGGACTGTCCATCTTTCTCCCATGGGGAAGCCAGTAGGCTCAAACGTGAGTCTTTGTGACTGAAGCACAGCTTCTTACCACTAGGCCACCAGAGCTCCCTACACCATGTACACTTGAAATATAGTCAGCGTAATTGTGTACACTTTTTTATAATTTAATTTTTAAATTAAATTATGCTATGTAACTTAATCTCCATTTAATGATCTCACGAACTCGAATTCAAATAGTCGCACACAGATCGTAGCTACCATAATGTTCAGTGCAGCTCCAAGGCTGAAGCCTTGGGAGGCGGGGCAGGTGGTAGCACTACCAATTGAAGGATCAGACAGGATGTTCAGTTTGGAGCAGTCTAATAGGAGAGATTCAGGTATAAATTTTCAGTACATAATTACATTAACAAGTATGAAACAAAAGTATGGAGATTTTGTTGTTGTTATTATATGTTGTCGAATTGCCTGTGACTCATAGTGCCCCAAGTAGGTATGAAACTCAGGCGACAGCCAAAGGAAATTACATCACCCAAGAAAAGTGGGTCAAGGATAGAATATAAGTAGGATCAATATTAAACAGACAGGTGAAAGATCATGAATACAAGAATTTAAGGAAAATCAAAATTAAGCAACGTACTGTTGGTATGTGCCAACAAGTCAGAACCGACCCATAGTCGATCCTCCAGGGGGTTTTCAGAGGCCATACGTCACAGAGGCGGAGACTGCCCACCTTTCTCCTGTAGAGTAGCTAGTGGATTCAAACTACACTGCTCTGGGTTGACGGCTTAACTCGTTATCACAAGGCCACCAGCGCTCCCTAAGCAACATACTAGTTTAGTGTAAATCATACAGGGAAACGTGGTTAGCCAATCATTTCACACTTTTTCTACCAGAACATGAAGTAGTTCAAAGGGTCAAAGATTTTGTCATCTTTGTCCACTAATAAGAACAACGCTTGGACGTTGTAAAGACTTAATAAATATCTGGTGAGCGGAATGTAGGATGGCAGAATTGTATCTTTCTTTTTCCATATGGCATTCGCCAAGTAAACTATGCACCTGGCACATAGTATGTGCTCATCTGACAGTTTGGAATCTAAATGAACATCACCTGGGCTTCACCAAGGTCCTCGTACCTTAAATCTTGAGTCATTTTTACAAAACCAAACTGACTTGCGAGAAAACAACTAATCAGACTTGGATTTACTTTAAGGTAGGTTTAGAATGAACATGAAAACCATTACCTTGAGAAAGGCCCAGGCAATTTTCCGAAAGCCACATTCTCGGTTTTGAATCTCAGAGCTATTCCTAATTTCATCCATGCTTAGGAAATCAAGAATCTGCAAGTAAGTTCCAAAAATTATTTCACCAAATAGTCACACAGAGTGTAATATTTTCTAGTAGTACACTATTAAAATAGAAAAATAATCTGTATTCTTAAAAATTGTCTCTTATGCAAAGGAAACACATCTGTACCACTTTTACTCTGCCAGTTACTGAGGGTCTATTTTCTCACATTATCTCTATTTATATTTCATTAAAATTTCTATCAAATCCAATGTAACATATTATTAGTTTGAATACAGGCTAGGCATAGAATCTTCAACTTGAGCATTTCTTTATGTCTCAGAATCAACCACGAAGTTGGTCTACATAAATGATCCTTTGCCCTATTTCTGGGTCCCTGGTTGGACCACCTTCCTGAAGTTGGAGATAATCTTTTTCGATCCATTTTTCTCATTAATCTTCCCAGGAGGATTTCCTTCATACATTTACCCTCTTTGGTTGTTAAAGCTCATGGTTTCACAATAGCTTGCAGCAGAGACTACCTAAACTATAGGCTTATCAAAAGGTCAGTTGAGATAAGGAATCCTTATGGAAGAATGCCTAAAAACAAATATGAACCCCATTCGTGCACCTTCTTTAGATATGAACTCTGCTTTCAGATTACATGTTTATAGAAAGATAAAAATGCAGAAAAATATACAAAGTCAAAATAGCTTAAAATCCAGACTCAGAAATAATCATTAGCATCTAAACTCACTGCTGTCAAGTCAGAACTGACCCACAGTGGCTTTGTGCCGGGTCTCCACGTCTGTGAATCACAGTGGAAGGAGACTGCCCATCTTCCCCCCATGCGGCCTGTGGTCTATTCAAAGCACTGGCGACTCGGAGCCTTTGGGGCAGCAGCACAATCCTCTCTTAACTGTGCCACCAGAGCTCTCTCAAATCTGCTGTTGTTAGATGCCATCAAGTCAAATATGATTCAGAGAAACCCTATGAACAACTACTGTGTGTCATCCTCATCATTTCTGATATATTCAATTCTTTAAATCTACACACATCTATCTAAACCTTATCTTGACCACTTCTAATGCCTCTGGAAACTCTATGAACTTTGATAAATGTTGATACTTATAGAGGGGCCTTTTGTTCACAGTGTCACTATGAATTGTGCTTGACTTGACAGCAATCAACAACAAATGCAAATAAAAAGACTACATAGTACTGCTGTTTAGCAAATTCTTTTCATATATAGGTAGCCCCTCAGTTACAGACTTACTGATACTGGATATAAACCACATTTAACTGTTCAACTCACACACAAATTCAATTGGAAGCCGACTTCGCTTTATATAACTCACACAGCATAAGCAAATATTTTAAGTGGTAGCACATCTTTATCATAAAACACACACAGATAATAAGAAAGTCAAGGATCATATTGTAATCTTAAAAATGATTACTGTCTCAGGTCATAACAACCTTGCTATTTTCATAAATTTCCTAGAATTCTCAGTTATTACTTAAACTGAAAAGAAAGTTTCCTTCCTTTTGCTTATGGCAAACTATGACAGAATATATTTTAGGGTAAAGTTTATATTCAAATATTAAGTATATGCATTTAGAAGCAGAGTACCTTTGGAAGAATAACTTACACTGAGAACTTTGATGTCCTTAGTAGCAAAAGACTACAAAGCAGCTTTACAGCTCACCTACCCCATAAATCTTTTCCTAATTGCTCTGACCCTCCACTCACTATATCCCACAAGTTCAAGACCATTTCTGGCTATCCATTATATTAAATTGGTCAACTGATTTTGCTTAAGCTTCTTTTTATTTTACCAACTAGATTATAAACCCATAGGGAGTTTGGTATTGATAAATAAGCTTCTACTTTGTGAAATGGATTAGGATCAGAGGCTCTGCATTCACACAGATTATGTTATTATTTGACAGTGAAGAGTATTAGAGTTGTTGTAAGGGTTAGATTGTATAGTTATATTGAAGGGCTAACTAATGACACTAGTTATCACCAGCAAGGACACAATTAGTAAATTATCTCTGTAGTATGTTCTCATTGCTATTGAGTTAGTTCAGAATTACAGCTGACTCCCTCCGTATGGTCTCTGAGGAGACCAGCTCTCTTTCTCACTTGCAGAGTGTAGTGGATTCAAACCACACTGAGCTGCGTGGCCTTGGGGTTATCAGTACAACTTACTAGGAACTATGCCACCAGACCTCCAGTGATAGCATATTAAAACTCAAACTCATTGTTGTCAAGGTGGAATGGACTTATAACTGACCCTCCACTCGGTTTCTGAGGATGCAAATCCCACAGGAGATTTACCATCTTTCTTTCCCCTGAGCTGTTGGGATTTTCAAAATGCCAGACAAGTGCGGCCCTTGGTTCCACAGTGCGCCTCCCTACAGATTACATCACCAAAGCTCCCTCCATAGCATATGAGACACACTAAATCCTGGGACCTGAGTTCTCACACAACTCTGATCTACTATTTGCACTACTAAAAATATTGCTTACATGTGTGCTATTTGTAATTTAATGAAAAAGTACTTATTTTTCTAATCAATTCACAGGGAGCTCTGGTGACCTTGTAGTAAGAAGCTGTACTACCAAGCCAAAGGTATATGGTTTGAATCCACCAGTTACACAGAGGGAGAAAGGTGAGCAATCTCTTTCCAAGCAATCCACTACCTCTGAAAACCCACTAGGAGGGTCAGCTATGAGACGGTTCCAACTTAACAACAAATAACAGCAACAATCAATTCATACCTCAAAGAACAGTATAACTTTAGGGCTCTCATCAACATCACGAAGCAAATAGGGAAAATTTTCATTAAATATAATTTGTTCTTCCCACTCTGGAAGTCTTGATTTTAACTGTTTAAAATCATATGGCTGCGTCATAATAGGAAGAATATAATCCACACTCTCTTTCTCATAGTAAGATGAAACTGGCCGTTCACTGCTCAAAATAAAGGCAAAACAAAGAAAAATGATACTTCCATTAACACAATTCAACATAATAATTTCAAAAGCTGGGGAAAAGACTATCAGAAATAATGAACAGCCATAATAAAAAATAAACTATTTTTTATGTAGAAAAATATACATTTTGTGAGAGTTTTTAAAGTCATTTTTTAAAACGTACATTTTATGAGAATCCTATCTTACAAGCATAAATTAATCTTTATAAATTATAAAAAAACAAAGAAACAAAAACATGTTACTATTACATTGGTTTTAACATCAAGACAACAAACAAACAAACAAAGTAGAATTACTACATGGGATTTTCTCTCCTTTAATATTTTTTTTCATCTTGCTCTAAGTTTGTTTCACAGAAATTATACCAAAAAAAGAACTATAATTATACTTTGGACTGGACCAACCTAACTCTTTCTGAATCTTAACTGAATTTTTCTACATAACAAAACATAAGCACACATTACTTAAGAAACAAGATGATTTGCAAATTAAATGCCATAAACTTATTAGTCATTAAACAGAGTCCCTGAGTAGGACAAATGGATAATGTGTTTGATTATGAACCAGATGGTTGGGGTTCAAATCCACCCAGAAGAACTTTGAAAGACAGGCTTCAAGATCTACGTCAAAAAAATCCAATCACTGGAAATCTTAAGGAGTTAGTTATCTTTTGATAAGTATGGGGTGCCATGAGCTGGAGACACTTCCTGTAAGCTTGGTAGAAGCTCCAATCTCATTCTACTTAAACTGAATTAACAAATAATCCTCACTTCATCTATAAGATACAGTGATTAATGTCAACAGTATAATGAACACCTATACCCATACCTAATCTTTACTACATATCCACAGCTCTAGTCTCAATGAAATTCAACTTTGAGTGGAAAAAACCAGGACTTCTACTATCCACAATTTCAAGAGTTGGTTATGCAACTTAAAAAATAAATAAATTACCTATCATCTTTCTTGACATACTGACCAGTATTCTCATCAACCACATGAATTTTTACCATTGGGTGAGAAATCAGAAAATCCGACTTAAGTCGATCAGTTCGGTGAATGTAAACTCCCAAGACAAGGTTATCATCAAGTAAACACTTGGGATAAACTGGACTATCTCGACTTGTTATTTCATGAACTCCATCCACATCAGTGTCTTCGTTATCATCTGAAACTGCACACATGGAAGAAATAAAACTCAACTGTTGTGACAGCAGATTAATAACAATCTTTATGACCCTTGATTACAGACTTTGTTAGCAAAAGAACTTCAAGGGGGAAAAAGAAAAAAATCAGAGAGCAGCACACTACATAGTAAGAATATAATATTTACTCATAAACTAAAACAGAGTGACACTGTTTATGCTGTAAGGCACTGTCAAGTACAACTTCTAGTGACCCTCACAAGATCTAATGACATAAAAATGAAGAGAGTCACAGACACGGAATTTTATTTACATATCTTCCAAAAGCAATACTCAGTTTAAATGAAAATTGTGTTTATGGGTATAATATAATAGAATGAAGCATGCCAATGTTCCTGTTTTGAAATCCAATGCAAAACTTAAACAAATTGCCATCAAGTTGGAATTGACTTGAGCTAATCCTCCAGTAGGCTTTACGAAGCCATCAACAGCATGAAAGAAGACTGCCCATCTTTCCCACAGAGCCACTGGTGATCTGGAACCCGCAGTGTGGAGTGATCTTTGGGTTAGAAGGGCAACTCAATGGACTACATCTTCAGTGTTCCCATTAACTAGACAAGCCAAATAAAGAGAAGGAAAAAAAAAAACCTTTTAAAAATTTTAAATTTTAAAGTCATCAGAAAGGTATGGTAACTATTGTTTGTGGTGATGTCATGTACCCTTGAGAGGGAAGTGCCTCACAGCTGACCGTCCAGGGGTTTTCAGAGGCAGTAAACTGCATGGAAGAGACTGCTCACATTTCTCTCGCACAGCAGCTGGTGGATTTGAATTGCAGGACTTTGGGCTGGAAGTGCATCTACTTCTAAGCCAGCAGAGTTCACTAACAAAATACACTAATACACACTACTACCGTTGGGTATTGTCAAGTTGAGCACAACAACAGATCTGAACCCTGTCCTATCTTGTACCATCCTGTGAACAGCAGATCTGAACCATGTCCTATCCTGTGCCATGCTTAACAATCTGACACACTTGAGCCTACTGCCACTGTCACTGTGTCAATTCACCTGATCAAAGGTCTTCTTTTTGCTGTCCCTCCACCTTTCCAATCATGATGTCCCTCTCCAATGAACAGCCTCCCCTTGCAGTATATCCAAACTATGTGACTGTTGTTGGTTTTGTGTACTCTTGAGTCAGAACCAAGCCACGGCTGACCCTCCAGCAGGTTTTCAGGGGGTAAATTAATCGCATGGGAGGAGACTGCCCATCCTTCTCCCGCAGAGCAGCTGGTGGACACGCAATGTGTGTCTTTGAGCTTGTCTCTGAGATTGCAGCTCTTTACCACTAGGCCACCAGAGTGCACTAGATTAGATGGACTAAATTCCCAGAGACAGGGAGCCATAAAGCTGATAGACTAGCAGCTGTTTTGGTACATGCGAACATTTGCTGATGTCAGGACATGAAGTTGAGAATCAGGTTTTGATCCAAGCATATTAGCACTGGGAGAAAGAAAAACCAGTAAAATTTTAAGTTACATGAAGCCTGACTGGTAAGGCTAGACACTTGAAATCTTAAACTCATACCAAATTTTCTTCAAAAAATGGAATCCGGTGGCTGTTAAGAATCTAAAAAGGTAGTGCAATCTCCTTTTTGTATGATAGGTATCTCAGTCTCATAAAGACAAATAAGGACCATTATTGAAGAATGTGTATGAGGATCCAAGGGGGGACCAGAGGGGTGAGGATGGGAGGGGTTGGGGCGGAGTGTTAATCATAGGGTCACACAATTTGATGGGTGGGTAAAGAAAAGAGGAACGATCCAGTGTGAAACAATGTATATGAACTCTGTAAGCAAACCAATATAAAACAAAATTTTATTTAAAATAAAACAATTATTTGCTGGTACAGTATTAGTAAAACAGAAGAGCCAAAAGATGAGTCACAGAAGGCATGGTCAGTGCAGACTGCAGATTTATATTCACTTTTCACCTGGGACACATAGCAATTCGGAGTAAGGTAGCAGGGTCAGAATCCAGTTGTGGCTCCTGGCAAAAGGCCACAGCTGAAAGACAAGATAAATTAATAGAGACTGTGATGTCCACAAGAGGTGGAGTGACAAAACTGAAAACTTAAGGGCCCTCAAAGACAAAGCCAGTCTCCTCAAGATATCTGCCAAATGTTAAACGCTAAAAGCAAAATGGGAAACCTCTGAACGACAAAACTGACCCTCTTTTAGGGCTAATGACACAAATACCAGATATAATCACAACTGAAAGATCAGAAAAACACATACTAGAAAGTGGGTGAATACTCCTGGAGATATTGTCTTAACAAACTTATGACTTAGCTCCGAGCTAATTAAAATTCTATCCTATTTGACTAGGAGAAGAAAGGGGGAATTCTCTCGAGCAAAAGATAAAATTACTGAGTACCTATAGGATTCTATTGACAAGGGCAAGCATAAATAAAATATGAAAGGAAGCAAGCAAAAATAAAAGAATATGGAAGGAGGCAAGACTATAATGAACAATAATCAAGAGAACTAAGAGACAAACTATAAATGATTTAGACTGTTGTTTGTACATAGGATGTTAAAAGTACCATGACTAATATGTTCAAGAAAATAAAGGAAAGCTGGACAAAACAGATTGGATGGAGATTTTTCCACATAGAGATTATAGAAACCCTATATGCTATGCATCAGAGAGCTGGACAATAACTAAGGATGACAGAAGAAGAATCAATGCCTTTGGGTTATGATGTTGGAGAAGAGTATTAAACATACCATAGACTATCAAGAGAACAAACAGGTCTGTCTTAGAGAGAGTAAAACCCAGTTTCTCCTTGGAGGTTAGGATTTTAAAGCTCTGTTGTACATACTTTGGGTACATGGCCAGGAAGGACCATTCCTTGGAGAAAAGCATGATGGTAGGGTACAGGGACAGTGCAGGAGAGGAACCCTGGATGAGATATGAGATGAACTGACAAGTAACTGGTGTTATGGGGGTAGGTGTGTCAGAGTCAGTGAGACTGGCTCAAGACAGGGCAGGCTTCAGAGCTGTTGTACATAAGGTCGTTATGAGTCATAGGTGACTCGATGGCATATAACAACAGAAAGAAAAATGCAAGATATGAAATTAAGAACTCAAATATGTCTAACAACATACTGGACACAAAAGAAAAGATGTTTAATCAACCAGAAGATGATCAGTATTATATTCAACCTAAACTATAAAATAGAAAACACATATGTGTTGTTCATAGAGTGGGTGTTCATCATTGCCTACTCCACAGCACCTAAACAAAAACAACAAACAGGATTTGTCAACAGATGTTAGCTTACTGGATATACTCCCATACAATTATATAAAAGCATGCCATGATGAAATACTGAAAACACAACAAAAAAGGAACTGTGAGAAGCAATCAAAGGAAACAAATGCACATTAGCAATAAGTCTGCAACTGAATCCAGAAATAATGAAGCCAAAGGAAATGTCTTAATTTTTTTAAAGTTTTTCAACTTTCATGTTATGTCTTAACATATGAAATGAAAACAACTTAACAGTCTTAAAAATCCATAACAAGAAAGACATTTTAAAACCACAATATCTGAATATGAGGAATCCCTGAAATTGATATGAAAAATGGAATTCATTTTCAAAAAGGTAGACTTTAGAGTATATACACATTAATAATGACTACACAAATGGCAACTATAATATCAGGGAGCCCTGTAATGTATGACATTTAAAATCTATTTAGAATCAGGAGCGCTGGTGGTCCAGTGGCAAGAAGCTGTGCTGCAATCCCAAGGGCATGTGGTCTGAATCCACGAGATGCCCCACTGGAGAAGGAGGGGCAATCTCCTCCTGTGCAGCTGGATTGGGCTTGATGGTACAAAAAAGGAAAAAAAAGAGAGAGAAAGAAAAGAAATCTATATAGAATCAAATATCATGACTTCAAGAATACATAAGGCAGAAATAAATGAAGTTGAATAGGCCTAATATTGTAATAGTTTGGGGGTGTGGTAAGGAGTTGTGTTGCCAACCCGAAGCCATCCAAACCACCAGCTGCTCCTCAGGAGAAAGATGGGCAATCTCTAATACAGTTTACAGCTCCTGAAAGCTCGCTGTAGGGCCACCTATGAGTTGGTTCCAACATAATGGCACATGACAACAAAACAGTAAGAGAATAAATGTGCAGCTCACTAGTGCAAGAGCTAAAAAATAGTCAGGCAAGAACCAAACCCACGGCAAGGAAGTTTGTCCCAACTAATAGCAACCCTCCGTTGCGTTTCTAAGGCTGTGAATCTTTATAAAAGGAGAAGGCTCATTTTCCTTCCAGTGTAGGCATGTGGATGCACAGGCAGGCCAACCTTTCAACTAGCAGCCCAGGACTTAGCACTTTACCAAGAAGATTCCTTAAAAATAGTAAAAATGTATAATGCTCAAGTTAATAGAGGAAGAACATATAGAAATAGGCATATTAAAAAAATAACAATACAAAACAACTATGAGATATTATCTTACCCCAGTCAGAATAACAAAATTTAACAGAACATCAAGCAACAAATGCTGGCAAGGTTGTGGAGAAACTGGAACCCTTATTCACTGTTGGTGGGAGTGTAAAATGGTGCAACCACT
>NW_006399789.1:8918443-8926910 GCF_000299155.1 Elephantulus edwardii | reverse complement strand
AAAAAATAAGAATAAAAATATTTAAATACTTCAAAAGAAGGAGAAAGAAAGAAATCTAAACAGGAAGATGAGAAAGAAAATAAAGTGAGATAATGAACATACAGAGCAAATGCAAGCAAAAGGATGGAGAAAATGAACCAACCAAATGCAAAGCACACATATATTTAAGGCAAAAAGAATTACTGCTTTAAAGGAAAAGTGATGAAGGGAATTATACAATTATAAAATAATCATTGTGGCAGGAAGGTGTAACAAATCTAAACAAACAGGTACCCAATTATAAAGATACAACAATTTTACACACACACACACACACACAATCTTTGACAGTAATTTAAAAAAAAACAGACACGGGGTTGAGCAGTGTTCACATCAGTTGTTTACAGGATGACAGGCACTGTAACCTGAAGGTACTGACAACAACAATGGTAAGAAGCTGCACTGCACTCTCAAAAGCTCGAATCCACAAGCTGCTCCATGAGAGAAGGATGTTCTGTGCTATTTCCTGCCTCTGAAAACCCGCTGGATGCTCAGCTATGAGTCGGCTCCAACCTGACAGCACACAGCACAACTATCATTGTAAACCAAGTCCAGTAAATCAGAGATAATTATTAAAGCTAAGCATAGGCATAATCTATGGTATTAACTCTGTTTCTAAGACTATACCTAACAAAAATACATATATATGCTCATAAAAATGATTATATCATTAAAATGGAAACAATTCAGTAACAGGAAGCAGTCCATAGAACAGAGCAAAAAACACTGCATGGTTCAAAATCAGAAAAGGAGTGCATCAGGTTGTGTTCTGTCTCCAAACCTTTTCGATCTATATGCAGAACAGACCATTCGGGAAGCTGGGCTTCATGAGGAGGAATGTGGCATCAGGATTGGAGGAAGATTCATCATCAACTGGCATTATGTAGATGATGTAACCTTGTTTGCTAAAACTGCAGAGGACCTGAAGTGCTTGTTGTAGAAGGTCAAGGACTGTAGTCTAATATCAGGAAGACAAAGATTCTCACCGCTAGACCAACTGGCAACACCATGATAGAGGGAGAAGAGTCTGAAGTTGTTAACAAGTACAGCTTGCTTAATTCCAGTCAACACTCCTGACACTAGCAATCAAGAAGTCAGGGAGCTCTGGTGGCCTAGTGGCAAGGAGCTGCAACTACAATCCCAGAGGTGCATGGTTCGAATCCACCAGATGCTCTGCCGGGGAAGGAGGGGCAATCTCCTCCTGTACCAGTCAGATCTGATTTGACGGTACACGCACACAAAAATAATAAAATTTAAAAAAAAAGAAGTCAAAGAATGAATTGCACTAGAAAAATCTGCTGTCTGGGACCTCTCAGCAGAGAGAAGCAATGATGTCAGTCTAGAGACTAAGATGCGCCTGATTCAGGACATGGTCTTCACAATTATTTGCTATGCATCAGAGAGCTGGACAATGACTAAGGATGAATAGAAGAAGAATTAATGCCTTTGAGTTGTGGTGCTGGAGTATGTATTTAATAAGAGTATTAAATATAGCATGGACTGCTAGGAGAACAGGTTCATCCTAGAGAGGATAAAACCATGATGCTCCTTGGAGGCTAGAATTTTGAAGCTCCATTTCTTATACTTTGGGCACGTGGCCAGGAGTCTTCAGTCCTTGGAGAAGGACATCATGCTCAGAAGAGTGGGGAAACAGGGCAGGAGAGGAAGACCCTGGATGAGATGGATTGGTACAGTAACTGAGGCAATGGCGATAGGTGTGTCTGAGTCAGTAAGACTGGCTCAGGACAAGGCAGGCTTCAGAGCTGTTGTACATAGGATCGATACGAGTCGCAGGTGATGCGATGGCACATTACAATACATAGTACAAAAACAGAAATGAAAATGAATAGCTAAGAGCATGCAACAAGATGAAATCTGAAGTCTTTATGATTCTATGCACATAAATAGGTAAAAATACACTGTTAGATGTCAGAAGTTCTTCTTCTTGAAGGATAACTGACTGAAAGGCACCTGAGGAGTTTTATGGATGTTAGTGATGTTGTTTTTACTTAGATGATAGGCTAGAATGTGTCCTATCTCCATACCTTTTCAATCTATATGAGGAACTGATCATCTGGGAGGGTGGGCTCTATAAGTAGGAATGTGGCATCAAGATTAAAGGAACAATCTGTGTTATGCAGGTGACATAACATTGCTTGCTGAACTGAAGAGAGCCTGAGACATCTGCTGCAGAAGGTCAAGGACTGCAGCCTTCAATATGGACTGAAGGTCAATATCAGGAAAACAAAGATTCTCACCACTGGGAAATTGGCAGCATCTTGATAGAAACTGAAGAGACTGAGACTGCTAACAGCTTCAGTTTGCTTGGCTCCACAATCAATACTCTTGGTACCAGCAGTCAGGAAATCAAAAGATGAACTGCACTGGAAAGTCTGCTGTCAGGGACCTCTCCAGAGTACTGAAGAGAAACGGTGTCAGGTTGGAGACTAAGGTGAACCTACTCTAGGCAATGGTCTTCGTAATAACTTACTATGCATCAGAGAGGTGGACAATGACTAAGGGTGAGAGAAGGAGAATTGATGCCTTTGAACTGTGGTGCTAGAGAAAAGTCCTGAATGTATCATGGAATACTTGGAGAACAAACAGGTTCATTCGTCCTGGAGAGGGTGAAACCAGGTTGGTCCTTAGAGGCAAGGACACTGAAGCTCTGTCTGACATACTTCGGGCATGTTGAAAGGAGTGACCAGCCCTTGGAGAGAGACGCCATGCTCGGAAGGGTGGAGGGACAGCACAACAGAGGAAAACCCTCGATGAGATGGTTTGACTCGGTGACTGGGGTGGTAGGGTTTGGTGTGTCAGAGACAGTAAGGTTGTCTCAGGATAGAGCAGGATTCAGAGCTGCTGTACAAAGAGTCACTATTTGCTGCAAGTGATTCAACACCACATAACAACAACAACAAATTTTACCTAAATATGTCTAACTTGTGAAAAATTACTAACGCATACACATGTGAATGTGTATTTTTCGATATGTATATTACCAAAAAAGTGAATTATACCATCAATTACATCCTTCCCTCAATAAATATCATGAGTTCTACAACAGCATATTTTACTCTCAAGTTTTGGCCAACTAAATGGAAACTGAAAAAAACAAAACAAACAAAAAAAAACACACAACGATGAATAATCTAAGAAATTTTTAAAGAATAAATAGAAGACCATAAAATGAGAAAAAGAAGATAAAACAAGAAAAAAAGCAGCTGAGCAGAAAAAAGATAAGGATTCGGAAAGAGACTACCTGACAGACAGAGCTTAGGATCTGAAAAGGTATTTCTTTCTCCCTTTCCACAGTTATTCAAGCTGAGCAAACAACTATGCATTCTAGCCCTTTATGGAGCTCTGAACTCACTGGACTAAGATAACTATGTCAAAATAACTACAAAGATGGAATCATTACAGAGTTGAATGGAACAGTTACAGAGGATTCAAGTAATTATCACAGAATCCTAGTTGTTATAAATCACTGAAAAATGAAATTTACATGAATCCAAGTATAAGGATCAAGCATTTTTTTCTCTTTTGAGGTATTTCCAATACTATCTTTTGAAAACAGGATCTCATGTATTTCAAGAATGAAGTTCCTAGAATCAAGTTACCTCTGACAAGGTGCACATACTTCATTTAGTCTGGTTAACACACCTGCTTTCACCTTCTTTTTTGTTTTTTTGGGTTTGCATTTTTTGTCATCGTCCACGCTGTCTTCCACATCTTGTGCAACTGAGTTTACTGCATCACCTTGATGAGACTCTGAAGTTCCTGCTTCGGCCGGAGAGTCCGTCTTTAGTTCACACTCCGCTTTGTCCCGCTCAAGTTCAGAAAAGGACATGGTCCTGCAAACACAGTCCAAGTATACACCATTACAAATATTGTATAATTACATATATTGATTTTGCATGGCAAAACTAACAGTGAATACACACAAAGTTATTTTTCAAATTAACCATATTCTGCTAGGAAAATACAAGTATTTTCTTCTATGCTGAAATCATTAGTTATTATGGGTATTATTTTATACTTGGTTATGATACACATACACACACTTGTCATGGGTCAACTTAAATGGGCTCTATATCCAAGGGAAAATGGGATATTGCATAAACAATGAATGTCCTACCTTCAGATTGGATCTTTCACAGTATCCTCACCCTGCCACTAAAGTAAATGATTAATGGATAAAAAGCTGAAATATGTTGTTTAAAGGTAAAAAAGAAAGAATTCTAGGTTTTTTTGTTTCAAGAGGCTGTGTGACACTCTATTTTTAGAAGGCCATGGTTAAAATGAAACCTTGCCTTGCATGAGCTAATGGACGCAAAGGGCAGCAGCCAGAATGCACTGAGTTGCAGAACGTAACCAGTCTCAGATCATTTACTTGTCATTTATCACAAAAACAAAATAATCAAAATAGATTTCCAAGATTACTTATATTAAAAAAATATGAAAAGTCATGTGATTTTATTACAGAATCAAATTCTATTATTTAAAGAGAATAACTACCCTTCACATGATTTTTTGTGTGTAAGACACTGTTTTATTTGCAATTCATAAACTAACCTAGTTAGAGTTCATACAGTTCCCTCTTTCATCACTAGAAGGGTAGCAAACTGGAGCAAAGGTTACACTGTTTTTTTGGTTGTTGTGTGTCACTGAGCTGGGAATCACTCATAGCTGAGCCCCCAGCAGTTTGTCAGAAGCAGTTAATCACATGTGAGGACACTGTCCATCCATCTCCAACAGAGCAGCTGGTGGATTCAAACCATGTACTTTTGGTATTGCAGCACAGGTTCTTACCACTGGGCCCCAGCTCGCTAGGGTTACAATGTGTTGCTATGAACCATCGAGTCAGAACTCACCCATGGCTGACCCGAATGGATTTTCAGAGGCATTAAGTTGCACAAGTGGGGACTGCCCATTTAACTCCCCCCAAGCAGCTGGTGGGTTTGAACCATGTGCCTTTAGGATGCCAGCACAGCTTCTTACCACTAGGCTGTAAGAGCCACAGGATTAAACTGTAGTAAGCAGAAATTAGCCTTCGTGGTACAGTGATTAAAGTGTTCAGCTGCTGAACAAAAGACTGGCAGTTTAAACCCAACCAGGTGAGAGATGGGAGAAAGACGTGACAGACTTTTTCTGTAAAGATTTAGAGCTTTGGAAATACTACAGGGTAGTTCTACTCCATCCCAGAGTTACTAAGATAGTGAGATAATACAAGTTTGTTGCTTTGAGCTGCTAAATTTTGTAGTAATTTTTTTTAATTCAGCAATAGCTAGCTAGTACATACACTAACATGTCCTTGCAGCAACCCTTTTTGCCTCTGTTACCTAAGAGTTATGTCACTTTCCTAAGAGGTTTCTTGGGATTTGGCTTTTGCTTTTGTTTTGTTTTTTCAATTTGGAACTGTAGGAAAATTGTCCCTAAAAGCAAAGGAACACATATATATGTTGCCACCTGAAGACATTTCTCTAAAAAGAGGTTGTAGGGAGGAAAATTAAATATGGTAATTAAAAGTAGTATTTATTTCCCTCAAATATAGAAAAAATACCTATGAATAGACTCACTGACAACGAGAAGATCTAATTGCTAATTGTGATACTCTTTGGATGGTTAAATTATGGGCATTTTTAGTTATTTCTTTGTGCTTATCTGTTCTATACTTAACAAATATTACTTTCATGATGGTGGTATGGAGCTAGAACTTTGAAAAATGGCTTTTCTATCCACTGTATTAACCTTGCTGGGGCATGGTCTTCAGTGACCTCAACTGCAGACACACAGTTTTACAAATCATCAACAGCTGAAGGATCAACATAAAAGAGAGTGCATTTTACACCATGGAGAGAATGTGAAGGATGTGTGAAGAGACTGTGGCAATGTGTAGCCTGAGAGAATGCTGGAGATAGAGCCAAAGTTAAGAGTTTTACTTCTGGATGAATGAATGAAGAGCTAACTTATGACTATTAGGAGACAAAGCTTGCTGAACAATTGATGAAACTAGAGATTTATTTGTGCTACTGAACTGAACCTAGGCTTCTACTTGTTGTTTGAGAAGTTGTCTGAACTAATTGAAGAATTGTGTCTTGAGGTTAAGTCTGTCTTGAGCTGCTGTTCACTAAACCTGGACTTTCACTATGTGATATCCTTTGTCTCCAATGCCCAATCTATTTCCCAAATAAACCCCACAACTGTGATTAAAGTCTAGGAGTCATTTTGCAACAAACACTGGACCGAAGGATTCACAGAAATAGGACAAGAGCATTGGTAGTGGCATGTCTGACTATGTAACTACTTGTCTGGCACTATGGATGTTATTGATGGGGACAGTTCCCCTTTACAAAGCAGGTATAAGTCAGACTCAGCCTACTCCATGTTACCATTGCTCCTTTTATGGGGGGGATGTTATCAATTTAAAGCCAACTAGGAAAGGAATGCAGAAACGCTGTTATGTTAGCTGCTATTCTTGTACTAGCAATGGCTTCAAATAAAAAACTAAGATTTCTAGCCTTAAATTTCATATCACTCAAGAGTTCAGCATACTACTCAGTGTTTCTGTAAGAGTGCATGTCCTTTAGAGTAGTGAGAGAAGACATTCACCCTGAAACCCACAGCGTCCCTTTTCAGCAGCAAGTAGCTAAGAGAATACGCCATCCCCTTTTCCTTATGAATCAGGGTGAAGTCTCTCTCAGGGAGGAGTGATAGGGAATGGCAAGGGATACACTGACAAAGGAGATTAATCAGAACTGGCTTTGACAAGCACTGTGGCAACTGGACAATTAAAACAGACATTCGGATGGCGGGGAAGAAGAATGAACTGGGGAGGAGGGTGGAGAAAACAGTGCAACAATGAATGAATGAAAACCCAAAATCTCTGTAAATGTTCATTAAAACTAATAAAATTTAATAATAAATAAAAAAATTAAAAAAAGAATATAAAATAAAATACCTTGTTTCGGCTTGAGATGGGGTGGAATGAGATGATATTTTCTTTTTTTTCTTTTTCTTTTTCTCACTGCTCAACTTGTCATCATGTAAAGTATCTGAGGAAAAGTAAGTCAATTGTTCCTTCAGTTTCTTTCTTATTTTCTTTTTAATTTCCCGTGCCATTTCTTCAGCTACTTGCAGCTGATATACTTGCATCAGCTCATCTTCCTCATCTAACTCACTATTTTCTTTTCCTTCACTTGCCAGGTCACTTTTCCGAAGAGCGACACCCAACTGTGACTTTGTTCGTGTTTTCTGATAAACAGAATCCACCTTCCTCTCAGAAGGTTCCTGTTCCATTTCTTCTGAAGTCACGTGGGCCACTGCTTTTGTAGTCTTTTTACTTGATTTTCTCTGCTTTTCTTCCTCCATACCATCATCATCATTTGGACTGTCAATTGATTGGGCATGCCTCAGTTTGTTTTTAGTGACTCGCATGGTTTTCTCAGGGTTAGCAGTGTTAGAAACACTTATATCGTCATCACTTTTCGTGTCTTTTATATTTTGAAGACTGCTTCTAAAGCCTTCATCCTAAGAAAAGAAAACAAAACAAGAAAGTTTCAGCCAAACCTGGTTTAAATATATAAAAATAACAAGTAGCTTAAGAACAGCAAAAATGTTCAAAACACTGAAAATATAATCATTTTACTTGACTATTAGAATAACATTCTAAAGAATCTAATGGATATTCACTTACTTTCATCTTTCCATCATAAAATTTATAGTCTCTGAAAGTAATTCAGATCAAATTATTCCATGAATAAATAGGCCAGAAAGGATATGATTTTTCAGGGAGAAATTAACTGCTAGAGTCTAAAATGTTATTTTTCCTTATTGACAAAATTATCCATATCCTAATTTAGAATTATTTGAGAACTTGGCTAAAAACTGCTCCTCCATTTAGTAATATGGTACTTCAGATTTCCTAGTAGAAAGGATGGGCAATTACATTTTAAAACCAAATGTCTACAGTTCTAAGATTACTCTGAAATAAGTTCAGAAGTAAAGGTAGATTTTTTTAATAAATACAGCTAAATATTAAATTTAAGTTAAATCAAATGACTAAACACACAATTATTTAAGATGAGAGATGTTTTTCAAAGAGAAAAAATATCAACAAAGGGAGGAAAATCGAGAAAGAATGATCCTAACAGTAAAAACAAGTACTTTAATAAATTAATCAAGGGGATAAATAGGCAGAACCTGATCTATAAAGAAACTAACACAGAAAATGAGAGCCTGTGAGGAAAGATATCAAGAGATAAAGGATATTCTGAAGGAACAGAAAAAATAAGGACTGAAAGATTTTAAAAACGGCACCTGATTCTTGTAGTAATGTTTTGTAATTTTCTTGGAAAAGGTCCTTTGTACTTCTGGTTAAATTTATTCCCAAGTATTTAATTTTGTGATTAGCTATTGTGATAGGTAT
>NW_006399789.1:8913903-8916449 GCF_000299155.1 Elephantulus edwardii | reverse complement strand
GGATGGCGGGGAAGAAGAACAAACTGGGGAGGAGGGTGGAGAGAATGGTGCGGCAATGAAGGAGTGAAAGCCCAGAATCCCTGTGAATGTTCACTGAAACTAATAAAATTTAATAATAATAAAAAAAAACCAAAAAAAAACGGCACCTGAGTCAAGTAACCCAAGCAAAAAGGGGAAATTTAAGGTTGGCCAACTGACAGTTGGATGAACGCCTCTGCCTATCCTCAACTCTAACTGTGTTAAACAGGAAAAACCTTTCACCCAGAGCATACAGCAGTTGAGCTGAAGACAGGACAGCATGTTTCTGGTAGGTACCACCTGCACTCACAACCGAGAATGATTATGGTATAACTAACCAACAGAAGAATAGTGATTCTCAGATGTAAAGATACTGCAAACAACTTATGGTGTCAGAACTGACTCCCAGCTCACCTCCCAGCTGCTTTTCAGAGACTGTGAACAGCACAGGAGGAGACAGTCCTTCTATCTCCCACAGAGCAGCAAGTGGATTTGAACTGCTGGCCTTTACGTGATTTTTTGCTCTTTTTGTTTTTGGTTATGTCTTTGCGAGGATTCAAAGGAGTAAACAGCACAGCTAAACTAACGAAATAGGTCTGAAGACTACATAGTGCTTTAACTACATTCTCAGAGCCTCTCTAATGCACTGAGGCTGTAGCTCACTGCAGATTTGATTAGTAACAAAAAAAAGACGATGACTAGGGAGGACAGAAGAATCAGTGCTTTTGAACTGAGATACTGGAGAAGAATACTGAAAATCCTATGGACGGACACTAGAATAACCAAGGAGGAGGTGCAACCAAGGTTCTCTGTAGAGGCAGGGATGGTGAAACTTCATCTCACAGCCTTTGGGTATTCTGTCAGAAGGGATCAGTCCTTGGAAAAACTCAAAGAAAGGTAGGAAGTTAAATTGATACAGTCACTGTAACAACCATAGATCCAAAGTTGGTGCAGGACAGAGCAAGTTCAGATAGGAGGATGGTTAAAGGACTGCTCTTTCATAGTCACCTCCACAACTCATAACAATTCTAAGCAGATAAATAAATCACCATGGTTATAGACAGTGTAAATTACTTACAGAGACATTTTCTCCAGATTTGGTTAACTTTTTCTTCAATCTTTTCCTTTCACGTATTAGATCATTGTGGGCTTTGAGCAACTCTTCAAAGCGAACTTTGGTTTTTACTTTTGCTTCACTCTCAACTACAAATGACAGAATGACTTAAGTCATTTTTCTAGACAATTCTATTATAACATACATCTGCATTATTATGATGTTAAGAAATACAGTCTTGTAAACGCCTGCATGAGGTATCCAGCTGCATCAGAACTGACCACTCCTTTTTTCTAAGGTGATACTTTATTGACCCATGTTTCTTATTTCTTACCTTGTGGATCACTCTAAGTATCCTTTGCTACATTAACTTTCTCTTACTTATGATGCATTGTAACATCTTTTACTGTTAATTATGTGAGCTTATGAACATCTCCAAACTTCAATTTCTTTGTATGTAAAATCACTGCTAACACACATCTACCTGACAATCAGCATTCAACAAATATTTTTAAAACATCTTTGAAAATATAAACCAGGAAATGTTATTGTCCTACTTAAGCATCATTTCTCATGTCACTGAGGATAAAGTGAGCCCTTAGTGTACCTGACAGGGTACAGAAGCATGTCTTTATTTTGCTATCTCTGTACAGCTTCAAATCAAGACAAATATCCTTTCAGATCTCCCCATTTCAGCCACAGTATCCTTTTTCTAGCTCTGGTGACACACTGTATTACATATGCTGGTAATCAGAAAGTCAAAGGTTCAAATCCACCAGCTGCCCTATTGAAGAATGATGGGCAGTCTCCTCCCACAAAGACACTGAACCTTAGAAACCCAAAGGTGAAGTTATACTAAGTACAGACTTATCCATTCAGTTAAGCATATTGGCTACTTTTATGTTACACCAGCAGGTGTAAGTAGTAGCAGAAATGAACTGTTGCTACAGAAACCAAGTTCTACAGTATTTATTACCTGGCTCTTTAAGAAGAAACTTGCAGATATCTGTCCTAGATTAAAACATTCAGTCTTGATGGCAAAGAATAAAAATTAAAGATAAAAATGTAATTATCATTTATTTTGCTTATCTGGACCCCACATTACAATCAGTCAAAAATTTGCTGTTGTTTCATTGGTTGTTGTTATTGCTGTTAGGTGCCATCATGTCGAGTACAACTCACAGAGACCCTATGAACAAAAGATCTGAACCGTGTCCTGCTGTGCCGTCCTCACACTTTTTGACACACAAGAGCTCATTACAGCAGCCATGGTATCAATCCAGCTGGTTGAAGATCTTCCTCTCCTTCGTCGACCCTCCACCCTTCCCAACATCATGTCTTTCTCTAAGGAACAGCACCTCCGAGCAACGTGCCCAAAGTGTGTGAGGTGAAGCCTCATCATTCTTGTCTCCAAAGAGCATTCCAGCTGCACCCTCTCAAGACATACCTGTTCTCTCAGCCGTCCATAGGATGT
>NW_006399789.1:8907643-8912913 GCF_000299155.1 Elephantulus edwardii | reverse complement strand
CATGGTACCTCTAGTAATAGGCACAAACAAAGCAACTGCTGTGAGAATGGTACAGGATTTGTCTGTGTTTCCTTTTCTTGTACGTAGGAGTCAGAGCTGACTTGACAGCACCTACCAACAACATTCCATGTGCTGTTACTGTTATTGTTGTTAAGTGCTGTCAAGCTGACTCCATCTAATAGTGAGCTTATGTACAACAGCTCTCAACTTTGCTCTATCCTGAACCAATTTTATCATTTCTGATATGCCTACTCCCATTACCCCAGTCACTCAATCAATTCATCTCGTCCAAGTTCTTCCTCTCCTGCCCTGTCACCCCAACCTCTTAAGCATGATGTCCCGCTCCAAGAACTGATCCTTCCTTACAACATGTCCAAAGTATGTGAGACCAAGCTTCAATCTGTTTGTTCTATTACCCATCCATGGTACATTCAATACTCTTCTCCAGCACAACTCAAAGGCATCAATTCTTCTTCTGTCACCCTTAAATGTTGTGCAGATATCTGATGCATAGCAAGTAATTATAAAGACTATGGCCTGGATTACGTACACCTTAGTCTCTAGACTGATATCATTGTTCTTCAGTACTATTGAGAGATCCCTGACAGCAGATTTTCACAGTGCAACTCATCTTTTGATTTCCTGGTTGCTGGTACCAAGAGTGTTGATTGTGGAGCCAACTAAGCTGAAGCTATTAACAATCTCAATTTCTTGTCTATCTATCATGATGCTGCTAGTCGGCCCAGTGGTGAAAATTTTTGTTTTCTTGATGTTGAGTTCAATCCATAGCAAAAGCTGCAGTTCTTGACCTTCTGCAGCAAATGTCTCAGGTCCTCTTTAAGTTTTGGCAAGCACGATTATGTCATCTGAATAATGCAGGTTGTTGATGAGTCTTCCTCTAATCCTGACGCCACATTCCTCCTCAAAGATCTAAGCCTCCTGCATGTTCCTTACCACATACAGATTGAAAAGATATGGAGGTAGGATGTATCCCTGGCATGCACCTTTGCAATTTTGAACCATACAGTGTTTCCTTGCTCTGTTTGGACAACTGCCTCCTGGTCTCAAATTACTTTGTGTTTTGAAACTTTTTTCAAATCACTAGCTCAGTATAAAAACTGACAGGACATAACCCTGATGCAATCCTTACCTGATTTTAAAGCATGCAATATCCCCTTAAACTGTCAAAGGACTGCTACTTGGTCTAGAAACATGTTCTCTATGAACAGGTAAGTGTGCAGGAACTCCTACTGTCCCAAATGCTATCTATAACTCATCATGATCCAACTGAATGTAACTGCATAGTCAATGAAACACACGTAAACACCGTTCTGATACTCGCTGCTTTCAACCTAGATCTACCTTCTGATATCATCGATGTTGTTGCTGTTGCTGTTGTGTGCCATCGAGCTGGAAACTATCCATAGCTGACTCACCTGCAGATTTTCAGAGGCAGTAAACTGCATGGGAGGAGACTGACCATTCTCTTCCTGAGGAGGAGCTGGTGGACTTGAACCGCTGTACCTTTGGGATTCTACCACAGCTTCTTCCTCGTCTACATCCAGCTTGAATTTCTGGTGGTTCCCTGCTGATGCACTGCTGCAACCATTTTTAAATGATCTTCAACCTAATTTTGTTTGCATGGGATATTAACGACACTGTTCAGCAACTTCCACATTCTGCTGGATCACCCTTATCTGGAATCAGCTCCTTTACGGATTTCTTCTGGTTCACTGGTTGAGTCTCTTTGTATATATAATGAGCCTTGTTTAATAAAACATCTCAGGTGGTATTGCCTTGATTCTCTGAGCCTTTTTTTTCACCAATGTCTGCAGGTCATTACTGACTAAATAGTATCCTTCCCAAAATAAAGGTAAGTAATTATTAAAAAAGATATGTATGATATGTAGATAGGGTCACTAAACATTGCAAGTGACTCAATGGCACATAACAACAACAACAACATACTATGACATGTTTGGAAGCAGGAATGGATTCCACTTCCTAAATAAGGTGCCTCCAGAAACTCTATGAATTTTGATAAATGTCGATAGTTGTAGAGGGGCTTCAGGTCTTTTGTTTATAGGGTCACTATGAGTCATGCTCAACTTGAAGGCAATCAATAACAACAACAATGATAAAAAAATGATAAAATGTGTAAGTCAAGTAACTATGTCTCATGATCTGATAAAAAGAAATAGCTGTAAAAGGAATAAGGGTGGAATGAAACACCCTAATCCAATATAAAGAGTTTCCCTAGGGAAATTTCCAATATTTCTAGCAATTTGTAATATCACTTATCTCACTATAGATGGAAGTGGAAGAAAGCAATCCAAGAGGAGGAAACCTTGGTATTACCAAGGCAGAATCATCAGGCTTGTAGTATGTCCTGTTGGACTCGAGTCTCTGACTTCAGAAGTTACTTGACACCCAGCAAGGCCAGGAAATACGGGGATCTCCAAGAAACACAAGATCACAGATGCTGAATGAAACAAGGACTTTCCTCCATAGTGACACAGAAAAAAGCCCTTTCCCTAGAGGTGCCACCCTAAATTTGAACTTCTAGCTTACATCCCATGGAGGCCAAAAGAGCAAATATATATGTCTTGGAGAGGATGCAGCCAGAGTGCTCTTCGGAAGCAAGAACGATGAGGCTTCACCTCACATACTTCAGGCATGTTGCTAGGAGGAGCTATTCCTTAGAGAGGGACATGATGCTCAGAAAGGCAGAGGGTCAGTGAAGGAAAGAAAGATTCTCGACTAGATGGACTGACAAAGTCATGTCACAATGGGCTTTAGTGTGTCAGGAAGTGTGAAGATAGCACAGGATGGGTCAGGGTTCAGATCTGTTGTTCACAGGGTCGCTATGGGTCATAGTCAACTTGACGGCACCTAACTACACTCTCTATTGTCTGCTATGCATCTGAGAATGGGACCATGACCAAGCATGACAGAAGAAGCATCAATGCCTTTGAGTTGTGGTGCTGAAGAGTACTGAACATTATCATGTACTACCAAGAGAATTGAGAAGGTCTGCTCTGGAGAGGGTAGAACCAGGCTGCCCCTTAGAGGTAAGGATTTTTGAAGCTCCATCTTATATATTTTGGGCATATTGCCAGGAGGGGGCAGTCCTTGGAGAAGGACCTCATGCTTAGAAGGGTATTAGGTCAGTGAAAGAGAGGAAGACCCTGGATGAGATGGATAGACAGTGACTACGGCAATGGGGTTAGGGATGTTGGAGACAGGTTGGCTCTGGATAGGGCAGGGTTCAGAGACACTGTTCATAGTGTCACTAACTTGTAGCTGACTTGATGGTATATAATAATAACACTGTTCTATTTGCTTAATTTGTTCTATTTGTTTTAATTTACTTGGCTCCACAGTTAACACTCTTGGTACAGCAGCCAAGAAATCAGGAGGCGAATTGCATTGAGAAAGTCGGCTGTGAGGGACCTCTCAAGAGTACTGAAGAGCAACGATGTCAAGCTGGAGACTAAGGTGCACCTGATCCGGGCTATAGTCTTTGCAATTATGTGCTATGCATCAGACAGTTGGACAGTGAATAGGGTTGATAGAAAGAGGATTGATGCCTTTGAGCTGTGGTGCTGGAGACGAGTGTTGAATATACCATGGACTGCTAGGAGAACAAACAGGTTTGTCCTGGAGAGGGTGAATCCAGAGTGTTCCCTGGAGTCAAGGATTCTGAAGCATCGTCTGACATATTTTGGGCATGTTGCAAAGAGAGACTGGTTCTTGGAGAGGGCCATCATGTTTGGCAAGAGTGGAGGGGCGGTGAAGGAGAGGAAGACCTTTGGTGAGATGGATTGATTCTGTGACTGGAGCGGTGGGAATAAGTGTGTTTGAGATGGCTAGGTTGGCACAGGATAGAACAGCATTTAGAGCTCTTGTACATAGGGTCGCTATGAGTCGCAAGCGACTCGATGGCACATAACAACAACAACCACCATCTAGTTGTGGTAGCAGCACTTAAGATGGCCTATTCATCCAAAAGTTTTGCTGCCAACTCAAATATCACCAACTGCTTCATGGGAGAAAGACGGGTAATCTCCCCTCATGTGATTTATAGCCTCTGAAAACTTGCTGGAGGGCCAGCTATCAGTTTCATATGATTTACTGCCTCTAAAAACCTCCTGGGGGATCAGCTCTGAACTAGTTGCAACTAGACCTCAATGAGTGTCATAACTGAAATAAGGGTCACCGATATTTCTTTTAATCAGATGAAACTGCCTGGAATATATGCTGTGTTATTGTCAGGTGCCACTAAGTCTAGTATGACTCACAGTGACCCTGAGAACAACAGATCTGAACCCTGTCCTATCCTGTGCCATCCTCACCGTCTTTTACACATTAGAGCCCACTGCCACAGTCACTGTGACAATCCATCTGGTTAAGAGTCTTCCTTTTTTCGCTCTCTTTCCACCTTCCCAACCTTGATGTACTTCATCAATGAACAGCCTCTCTTAGCAACACCCCCAAAGTATGTGAGGTGAAGTTTAATCATTTTTGCCTCTTTGGAATGTATGACCATCAGCCAATTCCTTTTGTTATTGTTGTTATGTTACCATCGAGTCAGAATTGAAGTGCAGTTCACCCTCCAGCAGCTTTTCAAAGGCAGTAAATTGCATGGGAGGAGACTATCCATCTTTCTCTCAAAGAGCAGCTGGTGGATTAGAACCACGTGCCTTTTGGTTGGCAGCACAACTCCTTACCACTAAGCCACCAATTCTCTGTATTGCATCCATTCTCTTGATGTTTCCTGCATCACTCGATATTTGCCCTTGGAATTATTCAATATTTTAACTTAAGGCTTAATTTTTTTTCTCCAGAAGTCTATGCCTGAGGCCTGCTGAGCGTGTTCTTCCCTCTCGTGGCACATTCCATAACCTCTACTTCATCTTACAAAACTGCACTTTGAAATCTTCATATTATCTTCCTCTCCCTTTAATTACTTTGTATTCAAGAGCAAATTTCAGAGTCTCTTCAGACGTTCATTTTGGCATTTCTTCCTTGTCAATGAAATGACCTTCTGCATCCTTCATGTGTGTTTTCTCTGATGTCTGCCCACAGCTCTTCAGTTTTCAGTCACTGGTGTCCAATATATCAAACTGACTCTTGAGATGGTCTCATAAATTTAGGTAGATACACCCAAGGTCAAATCTTGGCTTTTTTGAATTTGTTTTCATTTTCTTCAGCTTCAAAAAGAGATTGCAAAGCATACTCACTTTAGTTAGCACAATTAAATATTTTTT
>NW_006399789.1:8903896-8906928 GCF_000299155.1 Elephantulus edwardii | reverse complement strand
CCTGTGCAGTTCTCAGATGCATAGCAACTGATCAGAAAGACAACTGCTTGAATCAGATGCAACTTAATCTTCAAACTGACATCATGACTACTCCAAAATTTAGAGAGGTCCCTAAATGCAATTTTCCCAGTGCAATACATCTCCTTATTTCCTGACGGCTGGTACCAAGGATGTTAATTGTGGATCCAAGCAAGATGAAGTTGTTAACAATTTAAATCTCCTCTCCAAGTATCTCAAAATGTAGTATTTGGTCAATATCACATTTTTTAAATTCATCAATCTGTTAAGAAAACCCTTCAATAAATCCAAATGTTAATATAAAAAAGTAATAAGCATTTTATACAAAATTTTCCATAGAAACTTACCAGTGGGCATATCTCAGTTTTATGGAGAACATGGAATTTTAAGGTAAAGCATTGCCTCAGTCAGGGTTCCTAAAGAAGAAGAGTTATAATGTTATAATGTGAAAATTTTAAATAAAAATCACAAAATACTCTTTAAGTAAGACTGTCATTTCTCTACTGTCTCATCACGTTTCTGCCCCATGAAGTTCTGCTCTTATTCTCATCTCAAGCAACTAATTTGAATAAATTTTACTTAGAATACTGAAATAAAGCAGCTTAAAACACCTTTTAACAAAACGCACCTAAAGCTTTATATCGTTGGAAACCCTGTGGGTTTCTACTTTGTTATCTAGAGGTGCTATGAGTCTGACTGATTTGAGGCCAGTGTACTTGATATTTGGAAGAAAAACAAAAAATATTTTTGAAAGACAATTTCAAAGAGAAAATTTAACAACCAATGTCTTAAATTTATTCTAATTTGTCTTTTATCCATGCAACCAAATATTCACTGTAAAGAAATTGCTGACCAAAATTAATCCCACCAGGACTTTAGCTTTCTGCCAAAATTATTAATATTCCTCTTCCTATTTAAAGCTGTTGTTGTGCAGAGTCAAGTCAGAATCAACCTATAGCTGACCCTCTGGCAGGTTTTTCAGAGGCAGTTAATCACAGGGGAGGAGATTGCCCATCCTTCTCCCGTGGAGCTGCTGGTGGCCTTGAACCAGTTGCCTTTAAGATTGCAGGGCAGCTTCTTGCCACTAGGCCCCCAGAACCTGTTTAAAGTTAGACCTATTAAATTTGAATTTCAAAAGGCTTAGCTAAAGGTAGGCAGAAGTGCAGATATTACCTTGTGGTTTGACAGTTATTAATTTCAGTAAGAGAAGGGCAAGATCCAATTACTTTTGTTAGGATTAGCCAGTGGCTGATTTACTATTTTTCTCTGTCCTCTTTATAATAAACTGCATTGTAACTAGGAAACTAGAAAAGCCATTTGCTTTAATTTCTGAAATCAGAATGATCTTCCTCTATGCATACAGACTAACTAGTCAGTGATGATGAAAAATGGCCGATGGCAGCAGTAGAGAAAGGCTGCAGGAATAGTGAGGAAAAAGGGTAATTTTTGCTCTGCTGGCCTAATGGCAAGAACCTGAGCCGCAATTCCTAAGGCACACAGTTCGGATCTACCAGCTGCTCCATGGGAGAAGGACAGGCAATCTCCTCCCATGCGATTAACACGCTGCCACAAACGACAGCAATTGTGTTTCTAAGTTAACTGCCTCTGAAAACGCACCAGAGGGTCAGCTATGAGTCAGTTCCAACATGATGTAAATAACTCAGAAAAGCCTTAAACTTCAATTTCTTCAAGCTTAATTATTTTTAAAGCTGTTGTTGTGTGTCCCTGAGTCAGACCTGACTCGCAGTCCTCCTTCCAGCAAGTTTTCAGGAGGTGTAAATCACATGGGAGAGGGTGTGCATGTTTCTCCCACAGCGGGAGGATCTGAAGTGCCTGCCTTTAGGTTGGCAGCACAACTCCTTACGCAGATGGCTACTAAAGCTCCATATTTTTGACAGCAGTTCACATTTAACAGGGCCTATGAGCGAAATTGTAAATATACCTTTCTGGTAGACTAGTGGTTGAAGAGCTGTCCTGCCCACTCAAAGGCTGATGCTGTTAATTGTTGTTAACTGCCTTCAAGTCCAGTGTGACTCAAAGCGACCCAAAGAACAGTAGATCTGAACCCTGTCCTCTCCTGTGCCATCCTCACCATCTGATACACTTAAGCCCACTGCTGCAGTCACCACGTCAATCCATCTCATTGGGGTCTTCATCTCTTTCTCTGATCCTCCACCTGTCCAAACATGATCTCTCCTTCCAAGGAATAGCCTCTCCAAGCAACATGTCCAAAATCTGAGAGATGTAACTTCACCATCCTTGTCTCAAAGGAGCACTCTGCTGCACCGTAGGTGGCTTCAATCTACCAGGTGTCTCAAGGGAGAAAGCCTCTCATTCAATATACAGCCTCTCAAAACCCACTAGAGAGTCAGCTATGAATTAGACCCACTCAGTGGCAATAGGTTTGAGAGTTTTGAGTTTTAGGGAAATTAATGAACATTTCTATGCATTTAAGAAACCTCCTCAGACCCCGCAGACCCATCCCACCTTCCCAGGTAATCGAAGACGCCAAAAGCTTGTGACATCTTGTTCCGGCAGGAAGCTCAGAGGAGAGGTTAGACATCTGACTAGCTGAAGTTGGGCACCTCAGAAGACAGCCATCAGACCCCGCAGACCCATCCCATCTTCCCACGTAATCAAAGACGCCAAAAGCCTGCAATATCCATTCCGGCAGGAAGCTCAGAGGAGGGGTTAGGCATCTGACTAGCTGAAGTTGAGCACCTCAGAAGACAGCCATCAGACCCCGCAGACCCATCCCATCTTCCCACGTAATCAAAGACGCCAAAAGCCTGCAACATCCATTCCAGCAGGAAGCTCAGAGGAGGGGTTAGGCATCTGACTAGCTGAAGTTGGGCACCTCAGAGGACAGCCTGCAGCCCTCGGGCCAAGTAAAGCCTATCTACACACCAGTTCTACAGGATGCATCACCTTTGATCGGGAAACATTACGACTAAACTTCAGGGACACTGATCCCAACATAAGGAACTACCATCAGCTGATGTGTTTGAAATCAC
>NW_006399789.1:8872234-8901866 GCF_000299155.1 Elephantulus edwardii | reverse complement strand
ACATAACAACAACTCAATGTCAAGAATGACTTTCTGAAGTGTACTAATATACCACATACTGTACCTATAGTGTAAAGGTAAACTCAAGTATGTGTAACATATTACTCAAAGCGATATCTGGGTGTTACTCTAGAGTGTTACTCTTTGACTGCTCTCTACTCACTGCCTTTGAGTTGGAACCAACTCATAGCTGACCCTCCAATGGGTTTTCAAGGGCTATACATTGCACAGTAGGGGATGACCCATCTTTCTCCTGTGGAATCACTGGGGGATTAGAAGTGCCAGAGAGGCACCACCTCTGGGTTAGTCGCGCAACTCCCTGAGGCCCATGCAACTACTGCTATTCAAGTCCACATACAAATTGTCAGTATGTTTCTGAAGTGCCAATTTCATTTAGAGATGGGTGCATATAAGGGTGTGTTTAAAATAACCATGTAATAACTTCTCATAAAGCATAAAGTATGCAATATATTTTTAAGACTAAAACAGAAGGCTCAAAAAAACCAAAAGCATCACTTGGTACCAGCCAGGCATTATCAGTAATGCTCCATGCCTCTGAGGATACAAATGGGTGATTCTCTGATAATAGCGATTCTTTAGAGAGAAAAGGCCAAGAATAAATAGAAGAGAAAAAAGAACAATGATATACATATACCCCAATTACAGGAGGATTCTTTTTTCACAACGAGTGAGTACACAAATGCTGCTGCTGCTGTTGTTGTTGTTAGGTGCTACTGAGTCAACTATAATTCAAGTGACCCCAGGAGCAACAGATCCAAATGATACCCTATCCTATACAATGTCTGATATTACTTGGGCCCAATGTTAAAGAGTCACTGTGTCACTTCTTCTTGTTGAAGGTCTTTCTCCCATTCACTGACCCTCCACCTTTCTAAACATGATATCCTTTTCCAAGGTTTGGCCCCTCCTAATAACACACCCAAAATACGTGAGATCAAGCTGCATCATCCTTGCCTCCAGTAAGCATCCTGGTTACTCTTTCTCCAAGATACAATTCTTTGTTCTTTTGGCAGTCCATGGGATATTCAGTACTATTCTCCAAGACCATAACTCAAAGGCATCAATAATTCTGTCATCCTTAGTCACTGTCCAACTTTCAGATGCACAGTTAGCAACTAAGACCATGGCTTGAATCGGCTGCATCTTGGGCTTTAAACTGGTATCACTGCTCCTTTACACCTTGGATAGGTACTTGACAGCAGATTTACCCAATGTAACATATCTCAATGTCAAGGGGAAAAAAAGCCAAAACAATTCTCACCACTGGATGGAAAAGAAAGATCATAATGGACTGAGAGGAGAATGAAATTGTCAACAGCTTCATCTTGTTTGAATCCACAATTAACACCACTGGTACCAGCAGTCTGGCTGGAAATAAGGAGATACACTGCACTGGGAAAATCTGCAGTTAGGGACCTTTCCAAATTATTGAGGAGTAGTGATGTCGGATTGAGGACTAAGGTGCATCTGATTCAGGCCATAGTCTTTGCAATCACTTGCTATGCATCTTAGAGCTGGACAATTAATAAGGATGACAGAAAAAGAACTGACGTCTTTGAGCTGTGGTGTTGGAGAAGAGCGACGGCCAAGAGAATGAACAGATATGCCTTGGAGAAGGTGCTGCTGGAGGCAAGAATGATGAGGCTTCATCTCACATACGTTGGACATGTAACTAGGGGGGCTATTACTTGGAGAAGCACATGATGCTGGGAAGGGTGGAGGGCTGGCGAAGGAGAAGACGACCTTCAAACAGGTGGATTGACAACACTGATTGCTTCAATGGGCTCTTGTGTGTCAGGAAGTGTGAGGGTGGCGCAGAATAGAACAGGGTTCAGATCTTTTGTTCACAGAGTTGCTATTAGTAGTACTTGACTCGATGGCACCTAACAACATGTCCTGAGATGTACTGATTGCTGGTGGCAATGGTGTTGATTGTGAAACCAAGCAAGATGAAAGAGCTGACAATTTAACTCTCTTCTCCATCTATCATTATGTTGTCTGTTGGCACAGTGAGGATTTTTGTCTCCTTCATGTTGACACATAATCCATATTGCCATTTTTAGTCTTCTGCAACAAACTTTGCAAGTCGTCTTCACTTTCAGCAAGCCAGGCTGTGTCATCTGCATAATGCAGGCCATTGACGAGTATTCCTCTGATCCTGATATCACACTCTTTTTCATAAAGTCCAGGCCTCTCAAATTATTTGCTCTGCATACATACTGAACAGATATGGACAAAAGACATAGTCCGGTTGCACACTTTTTGTGATTTTTAAACACAGCATTACTCGATGTATGTAGCACGAGCTCCTACACTTTCTGATAATTGTTGTTGTTATGACTGTTGACCTTCTAGTGGGTTCTGAGAGGCAATAAATCACACAGGAGGAGACTGTCCATCTTCCTCCATAGAGGAGCTGATGGATTAGAAACTTCGTGCCTTAGGGTTGGCAGTGCAGCTACTTACCACTAATATAGAGGGTGTTCTGGTGTTGTAGTATGTAGGAATTGTGCTTCTAACCCAAAGGTGGCCTTCTAGCTCCATCAGCAGCTCTGCAAGAGAAAAGGTGGACAATCTCCTCTGGTGTGATTCACAGCCTTAGAAACCCAATGGAGGGTCAAACTATTAGCTGTTTTCAGCTTGACAGAATTGAGTTTGTGGATCTTTGGTTTGGTTTTGTTTGAATATATTACAGAGCTAATAAGCCTGGTCACCTATTTTTCAATCAATATCCAATTAGAAAAGAAAGTGGCAGTTAAAAAACAACAACAACAACAAAAAAAAAACGACAGGTGCATCAGAGAGAAGGAACAAAAAAATATGGAAGTAAGAAAAAAAAGTGGGACGTCAAAAATCTGCTTAAGTTTTGAAGTGTGTCTACTGGTTCTGCAGTCAGGAAACCAATGGTGGCTTTTGCCAAAGCTGTTTATGGAGGAGCAGAAATCTGGAGGGCACAGGCTGAAGAATGAATGGAAGGTGAAACCTTTACAAGAATGGATATTCTGGAATTCTACTTCTAATTGTCTCTCACAGCACACAGAGGCAAGAACATGAAGGAACCCTTTAAAAAGACAGTGAGACTATGGAGGAATTTTGCTATTTGTTTCAACATTGTTTCCCACACTGCCATCACCTTCTAAGCCCTTTTTGAAACAATGAAATCATTCCTCACTGTGTAACCAGAATAGTGCTAAAATTCAAATTTTAGAGAGCTATTTCACTGGTTATAGTTCTTCACTAGTTGCAAATCCCTCAAAGGAAAAAGTGTGAAGGCCACTGGCACCCAGGCAGTTCATCAATCATTGCTCCAAATGCTTCTTTACAACCCGTTCCTCACCATTCCTCCACACAGACACAGACACTCCTCCTTAGAAATGGCCTCATTCTCTTTTCTTTCCAACTAACTCTGAACTATGCTGTGACACGTAATGCAAATGTGTCTTCTCTGGAGAACATTCTAACATATAAGGGCAGGAAGTATTTCTCTCCTTTGCTTCAATGTCTGGATCTTCACACTTTATCTAACTTGAACATTCACTGTTAAAATGTTCTCTTTATAAAAAATCCACACCAAAATGCTAACTTCTGAAGGGCCAGACCTGTGCTCTCTATCTGATGTGGGGTTTTTGCTTTGCTTTTAAAGAAAGTAGTGATAATTGTGCTAGAGTCACATTGACCGAGTCCTAGGCTCATGTTTCAACACTAAATTTTGCTTTTTTTATTGAGCGATTAAATAATACCAACATGATTTTCAAAGTAAATAATATAAGGCAAAGTGATGAGCACAGTGCTTAATAAAATTATTTTATGCCCATTCAACTCAATGCTATGGAGCTGGAATCAACAGGTAAGACAGCTGAGCTTGTAGTTTATTATTGAAAAGAGTAAGCTGCTGAGAATAAACCAAAGTCAAAGAATAAAGTTTAGAATAAAACAAAGTCAAAGCCACTGCTGTCAAGTGGGAACTGTCTCAGAGCTGACCCTCTAAAGGGGTCTGCAGAGGCTGGAAGTCATATGGGGGAAAACTGCCTATCCTTTTTCCTTTTCTCCTGTAGTGCAGCTGGTGGATTTGAACTAGCCACCTTGGTAGTGCAATTTCCTGCCCTCTAGGCCACTAGAGTTCCCTACAGAATAAACAAAAGACATAAGCCAGTTGTATTTTCATTGTAACTGCAGGGTGCTGTTAAGTCAGTTCCGTTCACAGTCACCCTACACACAACAGTACAAAATGCTGCCCGGTTCTGAACCATCCTCACAATCATGTCTACATCTGAGCCACTGGTGCAGTCACAGTGCCAACTATCCTACTGAGAACATCTCTTTATTTCACTGCTCTTCTACTTTACCAAGTACGATGTCTTTCTCCAGGAACTAGTCTTGAAAACATATTCAAAGTATAGGAGATGGAGTCTCACCATACTTTTTTCTACAGGTGCTCCAACCAAGACAGATTAGTTCTTCTATTAATTCACAGAGCATTTCACACTCTTCAACACCACCATCAGTTCTGCTTTGGTCTTCCGTATTCACTGTCCAGTTTTCATGTACACATAAAACCAAAGCCACTTCCTTTACGCTGATTCTGACTCACAGAAACCCTGCACTGGGTTTCTGAGGCTATAAATCGTTACGAGACATAAAGAGCTATGAGCATCCCCAGAGCTGTAATTATGACAAAAATAGCAAAGCTTAGGTCAGAAATGCCTGTCCTCAAAACAACATCTTTATCTTTTAAAACGCTAAAGATCTTCATTAACGGATCTGCCTAATGCAATAACTGGTGTTACTTTTTGACTGCTGCTTCCGTGGGTCCGCAATGTGCAATTAAATCCTTGGCAATTTCAACCTTTTCTTCATTTGTTATAATGTTGCTTATTGTCCAACTATCAGGGTTTGTTTTATGTCTCAGGTTAAAATCCCTGCTTAAAACCAGGTCTTTGATCTTCTGTAGTAAGCTCACCCAACCTCTTCACTCTCAGCAAGCAAGCAGTACCACTTGCAGATCAAAGGTTGTTAAGGAGTCGCCTTCCAGATCTACTGCTGGACTCTTCATATAGTCCAATTTTTCATAGTGTTTACTCAGTACACAGATCAAAAGAAATCAGGGAAAGCCTGTGAATTTACATTACTTATATCATGCTTGGGAGGGTGGAGGGACGGCGCAGGAGGGGAAGGCCCTTTATGAGGTGGATTGATTCAGTAACTGGGATAATCGAGATGGGAGTGTCAGAGACAGTGCGACTGGCACAGGACAGAGCGGAGTTTAGGGCTCTTGTACATAGGGTCACTATGAGTCGCAAGCGACTCGATGGCACATAACAACAACTATGTTACGAGGGAGCTCCGGTGGAGTTCTAGTTCATAGGGAGTTGTACTGTTAACCCAAAGGGTGGCCTCTCTGGCTGTTCAAATTCACATGCTCCAGGGGAGCTCTGGTGGCCTAGTGGCAAGAAGCTGCAACTACAATCCCAGAGGTGCACGGTTGGAATCCACCAGATGCTCTGCCGGGGAAGGAGGGGCAATCTCCTCCTGTACCAGTCAGATCTGATTTGACGGTACACGCACACAAAAATAATAAAATAAAAATTTAAAAAAAAAATAAAATAAAAAAAATTCACATGCTCCAAGGGAGAGAGATAGGCAATCTCCTCCCATGCAATTCACAGCCACTGAAAATCTACCAGATGGTCAGTTGATTTGACAGCAATGAGTCTGAATGTTTTTTACTTTTACTATATAATCATGCAAAGGCATATGACTGTGTGGATCACAATAAATTATGGCTAACACTGAGAAGAAAGGGGATTCCTGAACACTTAGTTGTGTTCATGCAAAACCTATGCCCAGATCAAGAGGCTGCAAAGTCCAATGATCATTAATTATATAAAACATAATGCATGAGAATGATTGTATGAAGCACAATGTGAATAAAGAAATAGTGTGAAACACAATGTATACGAACTTCGTACGTAAACCAATTTAAAAAAAAAAAAAGGAAAACAAAGTTCCTCAAAGTTCCTCACCACAGGACCAACAGTCATGAAAGATGGAGAAAGGATAGAGGCTGTCAGTGACTGTGTCTTGCTTGAATCAACATCAACATCCTTGGTACCAGCACTCATAAAATCGAATGCATACCTCCTTGGACAAGTTCACAGTTAGGGAACTCTCCAAGATACTGAAGAGTAATGGCGATGTCTGTTTGAAGGCTAAGGTGCATCTGATTCAGGTCATTGTCTTCTCAATCACCTGCTATGCTTCAGAGAGCTGGATAATGAATAAAGATGACAGAAAAATTGATGCCTTTGAGTTGTGCTGAAGAAGAGTGCTGAATATCCATGGACTGTCAAAAGAACAGACAGACATGTCTTGGAGAAAATACAGCTGGAGTGCTCTTTGGAGGCAAAGATGCCAAAGCTTTGTCTCTCATACTCTGGACATGCAGGAAGGTGACAGTCTTCTTTGGAAAGTGGGTATCTTGCTTGGAAAGATGAGAGAGTCAGCAAAGGAGAGGAAAATCCTCAATGAGATGGACTGACACTGTGAATTCAACTGGCTCCAGTGTCAGAAATTGTGCAGATGGTACAGGACACGGCAGGGTTCAAACAGGCTGTACACAGGGGCACTCTGTATCATACTCGACTCAACAGCACCTACCAAGAACAACTGCTTGGAGAGGAATGTCATGCTTCGAAAAGTGGAGGGTCAACAAAAAAGAGGAAGACCCTCAGGCAGATGGATTGACATGGTTACTGCAAGAATGGGCTCAAGTGAATCAGCGATGATGAGGATGGCACAAATTAGGCCAGGCCTCAGATATGTTGTTCTTAGGGTCACTATGAGTTATACTCAACTAAGTGGTACCTAACAGCAACAATATAATAATATATTGTCCGTGCACTAATATCAAGTCAATTCTGACACACAGCAACCCTCTACCAGGTCTCTAAGACTTTAAATCTTTAGGAGATTATTTAAGTGACTGTAAATCTTATGAGCGGGAGGCTCCCACTCATCTTCCTCTCACAAGTAGCTGATGGACTCAAACCACTGACTTTTTGGTTAGCAATCTAACTCATCACTCTGGTGGCCTAGTGGTAAGTAGCTGCACTGCAATCCTAAAGGCACGTGGGTTCAAATGCACCAGCAGCTCTGCAGGAGGATAGGCGATTGACTAGAAGAGATCCATATTTATTCCCATTCCAAAAAAAAGGTGATCAGTGTGGAAATTATCGAATAATATCATAAATACCACATGAAAGCAAGATCCTGCTGAAGATTATCCAAAAACGACTAGAACAAAATATCAACAGAGAACTGCCAGACATGCAGGCTGTGTTTAGAAGAGGCTGTGACATTAGGGACATTATAGCTAATGTTAGATGGATCTTAGCTAACAGTAGAGAGTACCAGAGGAAGGAAACAATGCCTGGGTCAGGATCAGGAATGGTGTACACCAGGGATACATCCTATCACATACCTTTTCAATCTATATTTACAAGAGATGATATTGGAGCCTGGACTCTATGAGGAGAAATGTGGCATCAGGACTGGAAGAAGATTCACCAACAACCTGCACTATATAGATGACAGAAGTCTGCTTGCTGAAACTGAGAAGGCCCTGAGGGTTTTTCTGCAAAAGGTCAAGGACTGCAGTCGTCAATATAAATTGAAGCTAAACATCAAGAAAACAGATTCTCACCACCAGGGCAACTGGCAGCATTATGATAGATGGAGAAGAGACTGAGATTTTCAAAAGACTGAGCTTGCTGGGCTCACAATCAACACTCTTGGTACAAGCAGCTAGGAAATCAAGACGAACTGTACTGGGAAAATTTGCTGTCAGGGACCTCTCCAGAGTACTGAAAAGGAATGATGTCAGTCTAAAAACTAAGGTGTGCTTGATCCAAGCCATGGTTTTCGCAATTACTTGTTATGCATCAGAGAGCTGGACGATGACCTAGGATAATAGAAGAAGAATCAATGTCTTTGAGCTGTGGTGCTGGAGAAGAGTACTGAACATACCATGGACTTCCAAGAGAACAAATAGGTCTGTCCTAGAGAGGGTGAAACTTGGCTGCTCCTCGGAGGCAAGAATTTTGAAGCTCCATCTCATATACTTTGAGTATGGTGCCAGGAGGAACCAGTCCTTGGAGAAGACATTATGCTAGGGAGGACGGCAGGATAATGCAAAAGAGAAAGACCCTGGAACAGATGGATTGACTCAGTGACTGGGGCAATGGGGATAGGTGTGTCAGAGACAAAAAAATTGGCTCAAGATCGAGCAGGGTTCAGAGCCATTGTACATAGTATCACTATGTGTCACATGCAACTCAACACCATATAACAACAACAGCAATATTTAGGGAGCACTGGTGGCCTAGTGGCAAGAAGCTGCACTGCAATCCCAAAGACACACAACTGGAATCCACTTCAGTGGGAGAAGGATGGGCAATCTCCTCCCATGCGATTAAATGCCTCTGAAAACCTGCTGGATGGTCAGATATGGGTCAGTTCTAATTCAAAGATAGGTAAAAACAACAACAACAACAACAACCATATTTAGGAATCCCTGGGCTGCATAAAGGAGGTCTGGTGGTACAATGGTCAAGCTGTGGGCAGGCAGGCAAGAGGTCTGTGGTTTAAATCTATGAGCTTCTCCGCAAGAAAAAGATAAGGCAATCTGCTGCTATGAAGATTTACGGCATCGGAGACCACACAAGGCAGCTCTACATCCCTACAAGGGCACTATGAGTCTGAACTAAAACAATGGGTTTGTGCTTTGGGATTGATTGGGTGGCTTAAGAAGGTGTCCTATTAAGCTGCTAACCAAAAGGATGACAATTCTAATGCATCAGATGCTCCACAGTTGCTTGTTTTTTAATCAATATCTGCAGCCTTAGAAACTGAATTCTATTCCTTAGGGTACCGATAAGTTGGAATCATCTCAGTGGCAACAGGTTTGGTTTGAGGTGTGCAAATAGTTAAGTGCCATACTACTTATTTGGCTAACATTTCAAATTCACCCACAGACCCCTCGGAAGAAAGGCCTGGTGACTGACTTCCACTTTCTAACGGTCACAGCAATTGAAAACCAGAGAAATACTTCTGCTCTGACACATGGGCCAACAGGTATTAGAATCCACTCAAGAGCAAATCTTTAAAAAAATATTATTTAATAACATAACTCAGACTCTTTGTTATTGAGAAATAGATGACCCTCCATTGGGTTTCTGAGAGTATAAACTGCACAGAAGAGATTGTCCATCTTGTCCCCCAAGGAGCCTTGGTGGATTTGATCCACCAGTGAGGTGTGGGCTTTAGGTTAGGAGCACAACTCCCTATAGACTACACCACCAGAAATTATGATGTCTGTGATACATTTGCTAACATACCAGACATATAACAAACATAACCATCTCTCAACGTTATTTAATATATATTTCAGGGGGGAAATTATAGAATCGTGGTTGTTGTTAGGCTCAGACAAGTCAAATACAACCTACAACAACAACCCTATGAACAACAGATTGGAAACTTGTTTTCTCCTACACCATCCTCATGATTTCCACCATACCTAAGGCCACTGTGCAATAACTATGTCAATCACCTCCTTGAGAGCATTCCTCTCTTTTGGTAAGCCTCTACCTTTCCCATATGGATTTTAGTTGAAAGCAGAGGGTACTAAAGGAATGTCTATCTGTGTTCCATTGACTATGCAAAGGCATTTGACTGTGTCAAACACAACAAATTATGGCTAACCTTGAGAAGAATGGGAATCTCAGAACACCTGACTGTGCTCATGTGAAACCTATACTTGGACCAGGAGGCAGTGATCAGAACAAAGCAAGGGAACACTGTATGGCTCAAAATCAGGAAAGGGATACATACTGTCTCTATACCTCTTAAATCTGTATGCAAAACAGGTCATTCAGGATACCAGACTTTATGAGGAGGAATGTGGCATCAGGATTAGAGGAAGACTTATCAACAACTTGCATTATACAGATGACACCTCCTTGCTTGCTGAAACTGAGGACCTAAAGAGTTTGCTACAGAAAATCAAGAACTGCAGCCTTTGATATCAATTGAAACTCAACATCAAGAAGACATAGATTCTCACCACTGAGCTAGCTGATTAGCGGCATCATGATAGATGAAGAAGAAATTGAGATTACTATTTCAGCTTGCTTGGTTTCACAATCAACACTCTTGGCACCAGCAGTTATGAAATCAAAAGACAAGTCGAATTAGGACAATCTGCTGTCAGGGACTTCTCAAGAGTGCTGAATAGCAATGATGTCAGGCTAGAAACTAAGACGCTCTTGATCTAGGACACGGTCTTTGCAATTACCTGCTCTGCAACCAAGGAGCTGGACTATGACTAAAGATGACAGCGGAAGAATCAATGCCTTTGAATTGTGGTAGTGAAGAGGAGTATTGAGCAAACCATGAGCTACGAAGAGAACAAAAGGTTTGTCCTGGAGTGGGTGAAACCAAGCTGCTTCTTGGAGGCAAGGATTTTAAAGCTCCATCTCAAACACTTTAGGCATGCTGCCAGGAGGGACCCATCTCTGGAGAAGGACATTATGCTTAGAAGGGTGGAGGAAGAGCATAGGAAATAAAGACCCAAATGAGATGAATTAACACAGTAAGTAGGGTAATGGGGGTAGGTGGTCGGAGACAGTGAGACTGGTCCATGATAGGGTTCAGAGCTACTGTACATAGGGTGGCTATGAGTTGCAAGTGACTGGACAGCGCATGACAACAACTACCTTTCCTAGCATGATGCCTTTCTCCAAGGACTGGCCCCTCCTATAATATGCCCAGAGTATGTGAGTTTCATCGCCCAAGCCTCTAAGAAGCATTCTGGCTGCACTTCCTCCAAGATAGAAGTGTTCATTCTTTTAGTTGGATGTACAGTACTTTTCTACAACTTCACAACTCAAAGGCATCAATTCTTCTTTGCTCTAATTTACTGTCCAACTTTCATATGCATCAAAAACAACTGAAAATAACATGGCTCAGATCAGCACACAGGAGTCCTTAAGATGACATCCAATTAGTGACTAATAAAGAATATCAACATAACCCAGAGAAACGAACTTCTAACTTACAAACACTTCAGAAGATGCTTAGAGATTTTTTTTTTTTAATTTCTTTTCTTTTATTTATCATTCTGCTGCATGTCTGATCTAGTGGTTTTGTAAAGACTTGCTCTGCCTTTGTGTGATAGCTGGAGCTGATTGCAGAAACGTTCTTCTGGTTGCTGACTGGTGATGCTTAGAGATATTAACCAGGAAACTTAACTCTTGGTTTTCAATCTGATTGTTGCTGTGTGTACCACTGAGTCAGTACAGACCCATCACTGACCCTCCCAAGAGTTTTCAGAGGCAGTTAATTACATAGGGGAAAAACAGTTCATCTTTCGCCCATAGAGCAGCTGGTGGATTCGAACTGTGTGCCTTCAGGATTGCTGCACAGCTTCTTACCACTAGGCCACTAGAGTTCTCTAGAGACATGTTAGGTGCTATCACATGTAGTAAAACTGATAGTAAAGAACAAATGAAATTCCTAAATAAGAAACCCGAAAAAAAAACCCCAACATCAGCAATAACCCAATACCACTCACAAAAGACCTAGAAGAAGTATTTTTCCTTCAACATTTGCTTTATGGAGTTTAAAAAAAAAAAAAAAGGCATTTTTGGTATTTTATTTACTTCTCTAATAATCTTTTTAAAAAATAAATTTCAAAAGCATCCTCATAGCAAATAATCTTCATGAATGCCCAAGTAATAACAGCAAATATTAACGCCACAGGTTAAATAATTTAAAAAAAAAAAAAAAAGTAAAGCCAGCCTGTTGATGTTTTCACTGTAACAAAGAATTACACTGGGCACAACTTTTTGTCAAAAATTAATATTCTGTTTTCTACATTTATGCATATTGAGATGATCCTATTAATTTCTAACCTTTCTCAAATGCAATCAAGAATGCATTTCACAGGATCACCATTCAGTAGGGCAGCTAAGAAAGGAAATAAACATGCTTAGGATGCATCAGATTTGAAAAGCGTCTAAACTTAAAATCACGACTTTTAAAATCAAAACTGCAATCCTTCTGTGAACACCATACTAAGAACTCCAGAAGAGTGGTGGAAAAGTAGAGACGTGACTCCAAATCACAGCCCTCCCCTCCAGGAGCCCAGCTGGGGCGCAGTGCAACCCACATGGGGTCACCCCAGTGCGCCGCCCCGAGCTCTCAGACTCGAGCACTGCCCACGCCGCCGCCTCTGCTCCGCAAAGGATCAGCCAAGGCCAAGTTCGGGCCGGGGCTCCCGCCCGGCGCCTGCAGCGTACTCACAGAGCGCAGAGCACAGGGCGGCGCAGAGTCCGTGCCGCCGGGGCCGACGCCGGGCGGGTAAAGCGGCTCCCCACGAGCGGGCGCGCCCGGGGCGAGGCGGCCGCGCTGCGACTCCGGCCGCCGCGGAAGCCCGGCTTCACCAACAGGCCGGATGCCGCAGTGCGGGCCGCGCAACACCCGCTGACGTCAGCGTTGCCTACGCCGCCGTCCCCATGACAACCAATACATCCTGTACTCCCGCCTGGACCGCGGTCCGCCTTCCGTGTCCTCCGCGCGGCCCCGCCCCCGCCCCGCGTGCTTGTGCGCGGGAGCGGCGCTGCCGCTTGGCGCTCGCGGCGGTGGGGACGGGCTCGCCCCTGCGCACCCACAGCCTGTGGCGCGCGCTCCGAGGGGCTGCGCGCGGGACTCCTCGGGATCGCGTGGACAGAGCTGACCTTTGGAGAAATCCTGGACCCCAGATGCATCTATTAACCAGAGTGTTGTTCTGTGCCATCGAGCCACTTGCGAGTCATAGCGACACTATGCACAACAGCTCTCAACTCTGCTCTATTCTGCGCCAACTTTACTGTCTCTGACACACCTACCCCTATTACTCCAAGTCACTGAATCAATCCATCTCATCAAGGGTCTTCCTCTCTTGCTCTGTCCCTCCACCCTCCCAAGCATGATATCCCTCTCTAAGAACTGGTCCCTTCTTGCAACATGACCAAAGTATGTCAGGTGGAGCTTCAGAATCCTTGCCTCCAAGGAGCAGCCTGGTTTCGCCCTCTCTAGGCCAAAACTGTTTGTTCCCCTAGCAGTCCATGGTACAGCACCACAGCTCAAAGGCAGCAATTCTTCTTCTATCATCCGTAGTCATTGACCAGTTTTCTAACACATAGCAAGTAATTGTGAAGACTATGGCCGGGTTCAGGCGCACCTTAGTCTCCAGACTGACATCATTGCTCGTCAGTACTCTGAGAGAGATCCCTGACAGCAGATTTTCCCAATGCAATTCATCTTTTTATTTCCTTGCTGCTGGTACGAAGAGTGTTAACTTTCTTCACTGCCTATCATGATGCTGCCAATCGGCCCAGTGGTGAGAATCTTTGTTTTCTTGATGTTGAGCTTCAATCCGTATTGAAAGCTGCAGTCCTTGACCTTCTGCAGCAAGTGTTTCAGGTCCTCCTCAGTTCCAGTAAAAGGTTGTGTCATTTCCATAACACAGGTTGTTGATGAGTCTTCCTCCAATTCTAAAGCCATCAAGTCCACTATGACTCAACAACCCTTTGAACAACAGATCTGAATCCTGTCTTATCCTGTGGCATCCTCATCCTCTCTGACACACTCAGCCAATTGCTGTAGTCACGGTATCAATCCATCAGGTTGAAGATCTTCCTCTTTTGCCAGTCCTCCACCTTTCCAAGCATGATGTCCGTCTCCAAGCAATAACCTCTCCTAGCAACGTGCCCAAAGTATACAAGACAAAGCTTCATCATCTCCCTCCAAGGGGCTCTCTGGCTGCTCATTCTCCAGAACATATTTGTTTGTTCCATGGGATGTTCAGTCCTCTTCTCCAACGCCACAGCTCAAAGGCATCAATTCTTCTTCTGTCATTAGTACTCATTGTTGAGCTCTCAGACACATAGCAACAAATGGAAAAAATCATGGCCTGAATCAGGTGTTCCAAACTAGCATCTTGCTCCTCAATAATTTGGAGAAATCTCTGTCTGTAGGCTTTCCCAGGGCAATCTGTCTCCTGATCGCCTGACTTCTAGTACCAAGTGTACTGATTGTGGATCCAAGTAAGATGAAGTCATTGACAGTTTCATTTTTTCCTCCATCTATCATGGTGGTGTCTATTGTTCCAGTGGTGAAAAGTTTTGTGTTCTTGATGTTGAGATGGAATCCACATTAAAGGCTATAGTCTCTGATCTTCTACACCAAGTGCTTCAAATCCTGCTCACTTTCAACAAACAGATTTGTGTCTTTGCATTAACCAGGTTATTGATGAGTCTTCCTCAATCCTGATGCCACCTTCTCCTTCATAGAGTCCAGTTCCTCAAATAATTTGTTGAATATTGGAAGCAGGAGAGGCATCCACTTCCTAAATAACATGCCTTCAGAAACTCTATGAGCTTTGATAAATGCCGATAGTTATAGAAAGGCTTCAGGTCTTTTGTTCAAAGGGTCACTATGAGTCGTGCTCGACTCAATGGCAATCAAAAACAACAATTCAGACTGAAAGGAACTCTGGTGGTCTAGTGGCAAGAAGCTGCACTGCAATCCTGAGGGCACGGGGTTCAAGGCCACCAGCTGCTCTGTGGGAGAAGGATGGGCGGTCTCCTCACACACCATTAACTGCCTCTGGAAACACATCAGACCTATGGGTCAGTACTGCCTCTGTGGTACACAACAATATAGACTGAACAGATATGGAGGAAGCATACAACTCTGTTGCACCCCCTTTTTTTCCCCATTTTAAGCCATTTAAACGCATAAGTGTTTCTCAGAGCCTGGGCTCGTCTAGGACCTCACCTTGGAACCGTGGTTTGTGCCTCAGAATTACAGCAAATTCATGAAAAAAGGAAAGGGTGCAGAGTGAGGCAAGGAGACTAATGCAAGGATGAGACAAAGAAGCTGACTCGTTGCTCCACGTGCATTCACACCCCCAACCTAAATGTGCATGTGAAATGCAGAGTTATACTACAGAAAAAATCTTAGAGGAAAAATTATCCATGGCTCATCTTACACTGACCTCATTATGTGCTTAAAAACAAATCTTCAGATTTTTTTACCAGACCTAACGCCTCCTCCGCCTTTCTTTGTTTTTGACACAGGCTTTACCTCTGAGTCACTGTGGCTGGAAAAATACCAGACAAGTTACTCCTCTATTTTTTACTTGGAGATTATTTACTGCCTTGGTTGTCAGAAATGAGAGGCTGTCATTTCATTCCATCATATAGCCTGTAAAGTGTTAAACATCTTTCTGTGGAGGCCAGACTTTGCATTCCTATTGGCTCTCCATTCTGTTCCAGTCCGCACCTCACAAAGCCCTCCAGGCAAGCAGTGAGAAACAATTTCAAACTAATGCATCCCAAACCACTTTGGTTACCAAATTATTTTCCCCAGGATACATCTCAATCTGTTTTCTATCTTGGTTTATGACGCTAGAATAGAATAGAAAATAAGTAATGCTGCTAACACAATGGCAATCTGTTCTAATCCATCAGCTGTAGAAATCTCCACCTGTGTGATTTACAGCCTCTGAAGGCCCACTGAACTGTCAGCTATAAGTTGGTTTTGACTCCACAGCACATAACAACATTAATGAAGAAGAAATCATTTGGGTAGAGGGCGGGGGAGCATCATTTGGCAATCCTTGTTGTTCTTGTTGAGTACGGCCGAGTTGGAACTGAGTCATAGCTGACCCTCAAAGGGGTTTTCAGAGGCAGTAAATCACACAAAAGGAAATTTCCCACCTTTCTCCTGCAGAATGACTGGTAGATTTCAACCAGGTATCTTTAAGTTGGGAGTGCTGGTGGCTTAATGTTACGGAGTTAAACTTATGTTGTTATGTGCTGTGGAGTCGATTACAAATCATAGTGACCCTAAATACAATAGCCCTTAACCCTACTCTATCCTGAGCCAATCTCACTGTCTTTCACATACCTACCCTCATGACCACAATTATTGTATCAATCCATCTCATCCAGAGTCTTTCTTTCCTGTGCTGTCCTTTGACTCTTCCAAGCATGATATCCTTCTCCAAAGATTGATCCTCCATCTATATGCCTGAAGTAGGAGAGACAAAGTCTCAAAATCCTTTCCTCCAAAGAGCATCTTGGTTTCACCCTCTCCAGGTCAAACCTGTTTGTTGTCTTCGCAGTTCACAGTGTGCTGGATACTGTTCTCCAGCACCACAACTCAAAGACAACAATTCTTCTGTCATTCTTGGTAATTGTCCAGGTATTGAGAGTACCATGGACTTCTAGGAAAACAAACAGATTCGTCCTGGAAAGGGTTAAACTGGGTGGCTCCTTGGAAGCAAGGATTCTGAGGCCCCGTCTAACATACTTTGGACATGTTGTAAGGAGAGACCGGTCCTTGGAGAAGGACATCTTGCTTGGGAGGGTAGAGGGGCAGCGCAGGAGGAGAAGGCCCTTTATGAGCTGGATTGATTCAGTGACTGAGGTAATCGGGGTGGGAGTGTCAGAGACAGTGTGATTGGCACAGGACAGAGCAGAGTTTAGGGTTGTTGTACATAGGGTCACTATGAGTCGCAAGCGACTCAACACCACATAACAACAAACAACAACAACTGATACATAGCAAGTAACTGTGAAGACCATGGCCTGGTTCAGGCACACCTCAGTCTCTAACCTATTGTTGTTCTTCAGCAATCTAGAGAGGCCCATGACAGCAGATTTTCCTAATGCAACTCAGCTTTGATTTCCTGACAGCTGGTGTCAAGAGTATTAATAAAAAAAAAATTTAAAAAAAAGAGTATTGATTGTGGAACCAAGCAAGCTAAAATTGTTAACAATCTCAATCTCTTCTTCATTTATCATAATGCTGCCAATTGGCCCAGTGGTGAGAATCTTTGTTTTTTAAGATGTTGAGCTTCAATTCATATAGCAAGCGATAGTCAGATGTGCTTAGGGTGAAAAAATTATTCAGGCAAGAAACATCAATGGATGCTTAAACAAATTGGTGAAGATTTTAAAAAGAACAAAATACTAAACTCATATTATTGACTCACAAAATAATTATAAAGGATAAAAAGATAATGGAAAATGCAGAAAGTTGGCACTGGGGGTCAATGTTAACAGTAAGAAGATGAATTTTCACAAGGTGACATCTTTTAAGAGGCACTAACAACACACTTTGGTGGTGATATTCTTGCAAATATATATGTGTGTGTGTGTGTGTGTGTGTGTGTAATCAGAATCTAGTAATGAGAAAACACTGGACAAATCCAAACTGACAGGCAGTTATTGAGTTCTACTCGTCCAAAGGATCAAGGTCATAAAAGAAAAAAAAAAGAATAAATAACTTATTCATGTTGAAAAAGTCTAAAGAGACAAAAAAGCTATAAAGAACATCTGAATTAATTGGATTATTGGCAATAAACTATTGCAAAATAAATTATTGGAACAAATGACAAAATTTGAAAGGAGTGTGTAAAGTAGATAGCAATATCTTTACCACTCTTACTTTCCTGGTTTTAATAACCATACTTTGGTTGTAAAGGAGGTATCTTTGCTCTTTTTTAAAAAAACACGCATTGAAGTATTTAAAGGTAATCGTTTGCAACTTAATCCAAAACAGTTCAGCAATAAATGGTCACATGTGCACACATGTGTATGTGTGTACATATGTGTAAATAACATAAAAATAGATAGGAACTAAGTTGGAATAGTTTGCAGTGTCACCTAAAGTTTGCAGTGTCTCCTTATTCAGGAACCCTTGTAGCTTAGTGGTAAGAAATTGTACTGCCAACACAGTGGTACACAGTTCTAATCTACCAGCTACTCCAGGGAAAAAAGGCCAGCGGTCTCTAATGGGGCAATTTACCACATATGAAAATCTGTTGGATGGTCAGTTATGGGTCCGTTCCAAATCAATGGCACACAACAATGTCACTTGAAGGTGAGCAGTTCAAATCCACTTAGTGTTTCCATGAGAGAAAGTCCTGGCAAACTGCTGCTATAAGATGGCATTCAAGAAAATCCTATTGAGTTGTTTTAACCCACACCTAAAAGGTGACCATGAGTCAGGAGAATGGCCTGATGCCAGCTAGCAGCAACAATATAACTAGAATGAAAAGTAAAGCAAATGTAATGTGCTTGTAATTGGAGAACTTGGGAAAAAGAATTTAGATAGTTTTATTTTTAATTATTCTTTCAAATTTTCCTGTATGTTTATTTTTAAATGGAAAACAAGTGTCTTGAAAGTACCTAGGTTTTTGCCTCCAGCAACTGGATGGAGATTGACTAATCATGGAAAGTCAGAAAAAGGTTAATTTGGAGAAAAAGAGGTTTAGTTTCCGTAAAATCTATCCAGGAAATCTATATCTTGTTCTATCAACATGAACAGTCAAAACCAGGCCAATTGTCGACTGTAGAACAGAACATGAGTTCTGTTCTAGTTCAAATTGAGGCAGAAAAAAATTAAAACAAGTCCTTGTTCATGAGTAATTCACTGTTTTTGACACTTGGAACACCAGTGATCTAAGACCAGATGAGTTGTGGGATGACATTCCCTGTGAAGAGTGCAAAAAAATGTCATTACACAGAAAGGAGAAGAAAAACTAAATTGGATGCCAGGAAAGACCCTGAAAATCACACTAGAGCACAGCGAAGCCAAAACAAAGGGAAAAGATGCTGAAGTAAAAGAGTTCAATAGAAGATGTCAAAGGGGAGCTTGAGAAGACAAAGCAATGTATTATAACAGAATGTGCAGAGAGCTGGGATTGAAGAATAAAAAGGAAAGGGCTCTTTCAATCTGTCAAGCAGAAGGAATTAAAAAACAAATTATTAAAGCCTCAAGTTGTGACTCTCACCACTGGGCCAACAGGCATCACAATAAAATGATATTAGGAGATTATTATGATGGGAGAAAAGACAGAGACTGTCAATGACTTCCTCTCACTTGGATCCACAATCAATGCTCCAATAATTACTAATGCATCTTGATTACTTGTTTGATCAATTTCTGACTGCAAAATTTGGTAGAAATTCTTAGTTTTCTCCTGTTTGGCTTTAGCTGCTGGTGCATATATTTGAGCAATAGTCATATTAACAGGTCTTCCTTGTTTGCATGTGGATGTCACAAGTATCTTATCACTCACAACATTGTACTTCAGGAAAGATCTTGAAATTATCTTCTCAACTTTGAATGCAACACCATTCTCACTCAGTTTTTTCACTCATGGCATAATAAACCATGTGAAAGCTCTCTTTATTCTGCCAGTCATGGTGTCCCCTCACCCCTTTTTCTGAGAAATGTAGACAATGGCCCTGGGCACAAGCTCTGATTCTGTGGAGTGGCAGTATCAACTCAACTCTGTTTCACATTTCTCTCTGGTTCTCCACTGCTATCGTTGCCCACTTATCCAAGTTCAAATGTGATTTCAGTAGTGATCTCTAGTTCACATAGATGCATTGTGGGCTCTCTGATGCCTCTTTTTTATTGGTATTAAGATTCACATTTTCAGCTTCTAAACCTGCTCAATTTAAGCCTGGTGGGATGACAAGACTGACCAATCTCTTCTTCCTTAGTATACACACCTTGTTTGTGTGTTCCAATGGAAAAGTTGCTATCCAGCTCATTCAAATCATTAGCATAGTCTCACCTAAGTCATGCAGTAAAATCAAAGTAATGACTAGGAAAATATTTTTACCTGCATCACAATGTCCTAATATGTGATCTACCTGGAAAATTATTTATGTGCACTGGAAAAAAGTATATTTTGCTATTGTTATGCTGAATGCTCTCTATATGTCAATGAATTCATGTTGGTTGACTGTTGTTAAATGCCTTTTAACAACTCTATGAGCAAAAGACCTGAACACTGTTTTATAACTATTGTAATATCTCCACGTTCATAGAGTTTCCAGAGGCATGTTGTTTAGGAAGTAGATATCATTCCTGATTCCAAGCCTGTCTCAATCTGGGAGATTCACCAAACACTGTCCACCATAGGTGACCATAATGGCATTTGACACATCAGTGGCACAGTGTTCAGCATCACAGCAACCCCAAGTTACTTCAGTATAGCAAATTAACAAACCAGTGCTGTACCACATAGAAGAATGTTCATTCCAAACACAGTTAACACCGAGGGCAGCAGTCCCGAGGGCTCTACCTCCTTTTAAATACAAGGCCCAACCACCAGGTCCTGGTTGACTCTAGACAAGAGGCTTCAAGTCCACAGATCACTGTTAGCTAAACCCAGCAAATCAAATCAGCTCAAACACTATTGTGAATGGAGGAAAAAAACCCAAAAACATGAAAACCAAAAAACAACACCCCAAAACCAACCAAACAGTCCACACCCAACCCTCACCAAAACAAGAAAATCCATCATCAAGAATCCAACCCTTTCGCACATGAGCCTCCAAACTAAAGACTTAGTCAGGGCCAACTGCCTTTTAAATACAAGGCCTGCCCACTCTCTCTGTATATGTCAATGAACTCATGTCAATTGACTGATTGATTGTTGTTGTTGTTATGTGCTGTCAAGTCGCCTGTGACTCATAGTGACCCTATGTACAAGAACCCTAAACCCTGCTCTGTCCTGTGCCAATCTTATTGTATCTGACACACCTACCCCCATTACCCCAGTCATTGAATAAATCCATCTTATCGAGGGTCTTCATCTCCTGCACTACTTTTCAACCTTCCCAACCATGAAGTCCCTCTCCAAGGACTGGTCTCTCTTTGCAACATGTCCAAAGTATGTCAGACGAAGCTTCAGAATCCTTGCCTCCAAGGAGCAGCCTGGTCGAACCCTCTCCAGGTGAATCTGTTTGTTCTCTTAACAGTCCATGTATAGTCAATATTCAACAGTCTTCTTCAACAGCACAGCTCAAAGGCATCAATTCTCCTTCTATCATTCCTAGTCATTGTCCAATTCTCTGATGCATAACACGTGATTACAAAGACCATGCACACCTTAGTCTCCAGACTGACCTCATTATTCTTCAGTCAATTGATTAGATTGTATATTTATTGAATTTCTTTCCAGGTGTTCTGTCATTGAAATTGGTGTGTTAAAGTCTCCCATTATTGTATCAGTAAACTCAACCCACTGCTCACTATCCTGTCACTCCTGACTATTAACAACCATCACTTAGGCCATAAATCTTTACAGGAGGAGACTGCTCATTTATCACCTTGGAGAGATTTATTTTGTTGTATACCATCGAGTCAGAATCAACCCATAACTTACCCTCCTAGGGGGCTTTCAGAGGCAGTTAATCCCCTGGAAGAAGATTTTTTCATATTTCTCCCGGAGCAGCTGGTAGATTCAAACCTTGTGTCTTTAAGATTGCAGTGCAGCTTCTTGCCACTGGGCCACCAGAGCTCCTGGGGGTGGCTGGTGGATTTTAACTGCAGGCTTTTCTGTTAGCAGCCAAATCCACTATGTCCTACATCACCAGAGATTTGTATTCTTGTTGTTTTTATTGGATGCTATTGAATAGAGTACAACTTATACTGACCCTATGAACAGCAGATCTGAACCCTCTCCTAACCTGTGCCATTCTCATCATTTCTGATATACTCGAGCCCATTGTAGTAGTCATTGAGTCAATTCATCTTATTGAGGGTCTTCTCTTTCATGGACAGTCCACCTTTCCAAGCATAATATCTCTTTCCAAAGGAATAGCCTCTTCTAGCAATATGCCCAAAGTATATGAGATGAAGCTTCACGATCTTTGTCTCTAAGGAGCGTTCTTGCTTCACTTTTTCTGAAATGTATCTGTTCCCTTAGCATTCCATGGGATGTTCAGTACTCTTCTCCAACATCTCAGCTCAAAGGCACCAATTCTCCTTCTCTCATTCTTATCCATTGTCCAGCTTTCAGATGCATAGCACATAATTGAAAAAGACCATGTCCTGAATGAGGTACACCTTAGGTTTCAAATTTATATCATTGCTCCTTGCCATTTGGAGAAGTCCTTGAATGCAGGTTTTCCCGGTGCAATACCTCTCCTGATCTCCTGATCAATACCAAGCGTACTGATTATGGATGCAAGTAAGATGAAGTAAATCAACAGTGTCAATCTTTTCTTCATCTATTGTGGTATTGTCAGTCTCATAATTTGAAGATCCTGAGAGTTTTGTTTTCTCGATGTTGATATGTAATCCATACTGAAGTCAATAGGCTTTGATCTTCTGAAGAAAGCACTTCAAGTCCTCCTCACTTTCATCAAGCATAGTTGTGTCATTAGCATAACACAGGTTGTTGATGAGTCTTTGTTTAATCTTCTGATGCCATATTCCTTGTCATAAAGTTTAGATTCTGATTATTTTCTCAGCATACGGATTAGATAGGTATTCAGAGAGAATCTAAACAATAACAAACACTCTTTCCCAAAAAAATTACTACTATATATGTGTCTATCTTTTCAGTTCTGTTAAAGTTTGACAGCTGTATACAAAGTTTGACTTATGTATGTTGTGACTTTCTAATTGTGTTTGTATAATTATTATAGTTATGCTCTCTTGTGTAATCATTACATATTGCTCTTTCTTGTCTTATTTTTGCTTTGGATTCTAATTTGGCTTTTATCACAAAATAGTATTGCCATTTTCATTCTTTTCTGTCTGTAATTTGCTTTATTCATATTTTCCCATCCTGGGATCTTTAGCTCTTTTTTTCCCCTTTCAATCTAAGACGTGCCTCTTTTAGACACTTTATTGACATGCCATATTTTCTTGAGAATTCTACCACTCTGTCTCTTGACTAGTGCAATTCATCCTTTTATATATACTGTGGTCATTGATATCATGTTCTGCTGATAAGGAAGAATTTAATCTTGTTGGTTATCCTTTGTAGTTGACTCTGAACTACACTCACAAATCTTTGTTTCTTTTTGGTTTTAAAAAATTTAATTATGATGTAACTTGGTAGCTTAGTGGTAAAGAACTGTGTTGACAATGCAATAGTTCACAATTCAAACCCACCAGCTGCTCTGTGGGAGAGAGATAGGCACCCCCCCTCCTGTATCATCTACTCCCTCTGAAAACCCATTGCAGGGTCAGCCAGGGATCAGGTCCAACTTGATGATATACAAGAACACACTGTATCAAATTGCTGACAGTTTTTTCTGTGATTTTGGATTTGATTATTCAAAAACTTTCTCTTATGGAATTCTAATAATAGACAAACTATTTCTTTTGATGGTGCCTTACATGATTCTTGGGTTTTCTTTGGCTTTTTTTCCTTCTTTTTCTGTGTTTGTTCCTCTAACAGATTGTTGTTGTTAAGTGCTGTTGAGTCACAGGCGAACGAAAGACCCGGACACTTGTATAACTTTCATCCTTTCTCCAGGTTCATAGGGTTTCTGGAGGCAAGTTATTTCAGTAGTGGATGCCACTCCTGCTTCTGAGCTTATTTTAATTGGGGAACTCCACCAAACACTGTCCACCATGAGTAACCATTATCACATTTGACACATCAGTGTCACAGTGTTCAGCTACACAGCAACCATGAGTTATTTTGTACAGTAAGTGGACAGACCAGGCCTATATGACCTAGAAGAATGTTTGACCAAAAACAATTAAAACAGGCCTGAGGCCCAGGAGTATTCTATAAACTTTTGTTATAAAACTCTTGTCTGAGATAGAATTACCAAATGTTTGTTCCTAGTCTGTAGGTTTTCTCTTCACCCTGTTGGAAAAAGTTTTTGATGTGCATAGAGATTTAATCTTTAGAAGGTCCCACACATCAAGTTTTTCCTCTTTAGATTGCACATTTCTGGTTGTATTTGGCAGTCTTTTTATACCTTGGACTAGTGCTTCTAAGCTTGATCCCAGTTTGTCTCTTAAGAACGTTATGGTTTGGGGCTTTACTCCCACTTCTCTGATCCACCTTGAATTGATAGATGTATAAGACGATTATTGTAGAATGAGTATAAAGATCCAGAAGGAGTGGGAGAGGCTGGAAGCAGACGGATGTGGATGTGCAAGGGGAAAGGGGGATTAATCATTGGGTTGTTCAATTAGATGGGTGAGGGGGTGAGGGAAATTGAAAAAATTTCTTCCAATTTGTATTTGAATTTTGTGAATAAACTAGTAGAAAAAAAATAAATAAAAACATGCCTGAGGGCCGCGGATTAGAGTCAGTCACCTTTGGCTTGCTTGGTAGCATCACTTTCTATCCACTAGGCCAACTGATCTCTCTATTTACTGTTGTTGTTAAGTGCAATTGAGTTGTAGGTGACTCATAACGACCCTATAAACGAAAGACCTGGACACTTGTGTGATTTTCATCCTTTCTGTTTTTCTTTTTTCTTTAAATGTATTATTTGTTTCTGAAAATTATTATTTATCATCTGAATTTCAGTTTGTTGTTTGAGATTATTTATAATTGTCTATTTTGTCTATTTTCTCTTGTATTGTTTTCTGACTTCTACAGATTTGTCTGTGTTTTATTTTGCCTGTTATTTTTGTTACATCTTTCTTCTTTTTCTAAATCTGTTGAAAGTTGTAAATGTATATCTTTTAAATTACTCATCTTGAAGTTTCAGTACCATTTTTTCCTCCAGATAGTTTCTGACTTTGTATTTTGGTTGCTTATTGGAAGCATCTTTTTCTGCTTTGCTATGTGATTTCAAAGATATCTTTCCTTTATGAAACACTGTAGTGTTATTATATTTGCATATTATTTCTCTTTAACCTGATTTTCCCTCCTGCTCTATAGGAAGGTGTGCTACACTGATTGCTAGTTTGACAATACTAAGGTGTTCATTACGGATTGTAGGTGCAAGTGTGGGGGATAGTCTCTGTTCATTAGCGGAGCACATCACTGAAGGTGGCTTGAGCAGGTATTGACTGCCATCATCAATCCAGTGTTCCTGCAGGCAATGGTGGTCCACATCCAGTTGGTAAGGTGGCAGGGGGCGTGGGTGTGGCTTGTAGTGTGCATACAGACACTGCAGAGAGAGAGAGGGAGAGAGGGAGAGGGGAAGGAAGAGGGGGAAAAGGGGAGAGGTGGAAGAGAGTGAGGGGGGAGGGGGTAGAGGGGGAGAGGGGGAGGGGTGAAGGGGTACAGGGGTACAGGGAGGGGGAGGAGAAAGGGAGGGGAGAGGAAGAGGGCAGGAGGAGAAGGGGAAAGAGAAAGGAAAGGGGAAAAAGAAGAAGAAATAAAATATTAAGAAACACCCTTTCCTCAAAAAATATAAACAGAAAAAGGGGAAAACCCTACAGGCACGGGAAGGATTATATGCACTTGCCACTAATCATGAAGATGGCAGGTGAGTGGCACTCAATTTGTGGGAATACATGCTACTTACTGACTATGGTGTCCGAGCACGCGTGGAGGCTGGTAGGGAACTCCACTTCCCATGGAGATGATAAGAATGTGGTGCTTTGTACACAAAACTCTGCTGCAGTGTTGGTGGATGGAGGCTGTAGGTGTGTGGGGTCTGATCCATGAGAGGGTGCCATGGGAGGAATAGCATGATGAGACGGGGAGAAATCTACAGGAAGAGACATTCCGCCTACTACAGGTGGAGAAGGGGAGAGAATGGAAGGGAGGTCGCTGGTTGCCATGTGGTGAGGGTGGGAGTGGGCAGGCTTTATCTCTGGTGTCCTTGTTATGAGCAGGGTAGAGGGAAAGAGTATGTTTTTCTCCTTTCCAGTAAATGGTCCAGGCCTTGGTACATTTCTGGGCAAGTGCAGATGGTTTTGTTTTTCCTGCACTTTCAATGCAAGGGCATTGAATACATACATACACTCCATGTATAGCTGTACTCAGTGCCTCTGTCACCATCTCACAGGCTTTCCCCACCATGTGAGTCCTAAATTCAAATAACTGGAGATGACTGATGAGTGATTTTATCACTTTTTACTGTCCCAGCTCTGAAGTTGCCTCAATCTCTGGAGTTTTTAAAAGTTTTCTTGAGGTTTTTTTTCCTTCACTTACATTCTGATTACTTTGCTACAGTCCATATTTGTCTGCTATGGGTTTTTATCTTCCTGCCATTCTGTGGAGTTGCCTTTCTGTGATGCAAAATGCTCACACTGTGCTGGGTCCCTTAGGAAGTCCCATCTGCTCTTTTGTTTTCATTCTGTTTTTCTTTCAATCCGTGTTTGATCTACTTCTGTATCCTTTTATTTGAAAATCAGCTTTCTAGGATTATTATCTGCATCTTTTTAAGACAGTTTTTCAGATCTTTGCTGAAGGTAAGCCCAGAGTGTCTACTAGGTTATTATCTTGTCACCTTATTAATATTATTTCTCTTTTCTTATTACTGGGAAAAGTTTTTATGTCAATGGCATATTATCCTATTCATCTTAATAGTTTCATATAGTTGTTGTTGTTATGTGCAGTCTAGTCGCTTGCGACTCATAGCGACCCTATGTACAACCGCCCTAAACCCTGCTCTATCCTGTGCCTATTGCACTGCCTCTGACACACCCATCCCGATTACCCCAGTCACTGAATCAATCCACCTCATAGAGGGTCTTCCCCTCCTGCACTGTCCCTCTACCCTCCCAAGCAAGATGTCCCTCTCCAAGGACCTGTCCCTCCTTACAACATGTCCAAAGTATGCCAGATGAAGCCCCAGAATCCTTGCCTCCAAGGAGTAGCCTGGTTTAACTCTCTCCAGGATGAATCTGTTTGTTTTCTTGGCAGTCCATGGTACATTCAATACTCTTCTCCAGCACCACAGCTCAAAGGCATCAATTCTCCTTCTGTCCTCTCTAGTTATTGTCCAACTCACTGATGCATAATAAGTAACTGCAAAGACCACTGCCTGTATCAGACACACCTTAGTCTCCAGAGAGACACCGTTGTTCTTGAGTACTTTAGAGAGGTCCCTAACAGCAGACTTTCCCATCGTAATATGTTTTCTGATTTATTGGCGGCTGGTGCCACGAGTGTTGACCGTGGAGCCGAGCAAACTGAAGCTGTGAACAACCTCAATCTCTTCGCCACCCACCCTGATGCTGCCGATTGATCCAGTGGTGAGATGAGAATCTTTGTCTTCTTGACATTGAGCCTCAGTCCATACTGAATGAAGGCTGCAGTCCTTGACCCTCTGCAGCAAGTGCATGAGGTCCTCCTCAGTTTCAACAAGCAGGAACAGTTTCATATTACAGTATTTAAATTTCAGAGTTTCTTTGCCAATTATAATAATCATGCCAAAAGATAACAGATTTTTAAAGTAATGTGTCCTTTATCCTGTCAACTTGACAGTACTCCACAACAATGTAAATTTTCACCCAGTTTCCATATAAAAGATGTTATGCTTCTAAATTCTAACGAGAAATATTTCCTTCTAAACAAATTAACCTTGTGATATGGGCATCTTCATCTCCTTTAGCTAGTGTAATCTTTAGAGGATTCTAGTTTGGGTTGTTTTTTTTCACATTTAAAAAAAATTAATTTTAATGAAAGTTTACAGAGGCTTTAGATTTCCATTCATTCACTGTTGCACTTTTCTCCCTGCCCAATCTTCCCCCCTCCCCAGTTCGCCCTTCTCTTTGAAAAGTAAAATTCTTTCAGTTTGTATAGTCCTTCCCCCCAAACCCAATCCACTATGCAGCCTTCATTTTGGAAAGTAAAAGAAAAAAATCTTTTTCATTGTTATACAATCCTTTTCACATGGAACAAAGACTCATATCCTACATTTTGGGAGATCGTTAAATTCCAGGACTATATTTTTGGAATCGTCAATTTCCCCAGAAGTAGGCATGTCTTCATCTCTTGTTTCAGATCTTCCCTCTCTTTGAGCCCCTAAATATTTCCCCTAAAAGCTTTCATGTAAGCTCACTGAAACAACTCCATCAAGTTTTAGTTCCTTTTTAAAAGGTGTAATTTGTCTCTGACATATGCCTCTTTAACTAAAGTAATCTCTTGCTCTAGACTGTTAATAAAAGGCACAGGAAACACACGCATTCATAATTGTTTTCTTGAAACATTTATTGATGTTTAAATCTAGCTGATAACTTATTCAAATACTTGACTTTCCAAGTGTTGACTTATAAATAAAAAAGAAAACTTGATGACAAATGATATTAGTTAAATCAGAATTCAGTGAGCGTCCCATAGTCCATAAAGCTATTTAGATAGGAACACTATTTCATCAGTACAATGTCATAATTTAAGCCACAGAAGGCCCCGAAAAAAAGAAAATTTGATGCAGAGCCTAAAGAAAAAAAAATTATAAAGACTTCCTTTACAGTAGATTCTCAGGGTAGAGAATCTCTACCTTAGAGTTTCTAAGGGAGCTCTGGCGGACTAATCCACAGTGTGGTGCACTGGTAGCCCAAAGGCCTGGTCTTTATGATGGTTCCAGTTTACCAGCAGCTGCACTGGAGAAAAGATGGGCAACTCCTTTCTCACAGTTTACAGCTCAGGAGGGCGATAAGTGAGTGAGTGACTGAGTGAGCGAGTTAGTTGATAGGTGCTGTAAAGTTGACCAGGACTTGTATGGACCCTAGGATCTAAGCCTTGTCCCACCCATCCTGGTCCATCCTCATGATCTCTGTCATGCTCAAGCCTGTTGTGGTAGTCACAGTGCCAATCCAGCTTATTGAGGTCCTTCCTCTCTTTCCTTGACCCACTACATTTCCCATCAAGATATCTGTCTCCAAGGACTGGTTAGTTGCTCAGAGTTGGTGAGATGAAGTTTCACCATCCTTGCCTGTAAAGAGCACTTTGATTATACTTACATCGGGCGTCATGCTCTTTGAGCTTTAATTAATCAATCATAGGTATATTACAAACAATCAATTATAATTTATTATTTCATAGCAAGCACAGTGGGAAACACTCACCCCTGAGAGCCTAAACTTGTCTCCATCTTGGTCACTCACAGACACTGGTGTGGTCAGGGTCTTCGGCTGATTGCAGCATCATCTGTTAGGCTCCCAGGGTTTATATACTTTAGGCTTTGGGTGTTACATCATGTCCAATCAATAACATTTAAACACTTGGGCTCATCCAATCATATTAAGAATAACAGTATTTAAACGTTTGAATTTAGTTAATTATATAGATCAATAACATGTTCCACCAATCATGGTAATTCAATAACAACATGCTCAACCAATCATATTAATTCAGTAACAACTTCAAAAACTGGTTTTAACCAAGTTACATTCTCTTATTCTGGGTTTACACATGTTGAGGCCAATGGGGGACTATAGGCAAGTAGGGACTTTTGGGGTATGTTCACATCAAACTCTTTCAGAACACTTCAATATATATTTTCACAGCGAATTTATTTCACAACAAACATATATTATTCATAGGAGACTTATATGTTTTGTAATACTATGCACTCATACCACTCCTAATAGTCAAGGCACATTTGTTTGTCTTTTTGGCCCTCTATGGCATAGGAACCGCTGGAGAAGCTCAATATCAGCTGTGAAAACTAGGCCAGGGGCTGATTGTGGAACAGACCACCAACTGCTCATATGCAAGTTCAAGCTGAAGCTGAGGAAAATTAAACCAAATCCGCAGGAGCCAAAATATGACTTTGATTTCATCCCACCTGAATTTCAGAATCATCTCAGGAACAGG
>NW_006399789.1:8865246-8870599 GCF_000299155.1 Elephantulus edwardii | reverse complement strand
ACCATGTACTGCCAAGAAAACAAACAGATTCATCCTGGAGAGGATTAAACCAAGCAACTCCTTGGAGGTAAGGATTCTGGGGCTTCATCTGACATACTTTGGGCATGTTGCCAGAAGGGACGGGTCCTTGGAGAGGGACATCATGCTTGGATGCTTGGGAGGGTGGAGGGACGGCACAGGAGGGGAAGACCCTCTATGAAATAGATTGATTTGGTGACTGGGGTAATCGGGGTGGGTGTGTCGGAGGCAGTGCGATTGGCACAGGATAGAGCAGGTTTTAGGGCTGTTGTGCATAGGGTCGCTATGAGTCGCAAGCGACTCGACGGCACATAACAACAACAACATGGCATAGGCAATACTCAGTTGACTAATGCTGTTGTTATATGCCATCAAGTCTGAACCGACTCATAGCTAACCCTCCACCAGGTTGCAGAGTCAATAAATCACACAGCAGGAAAATGCTCATCTTCCACAGAGCAGCTGGTGGCTTCAAATGGCATGCCTTAAGGTTGGCAACACAACTCCTTACCACCAAGCCACCAGACCCCCCTCAGTTAGTTGTTGTTGTGTACCATTGAGTCAGAGCTGGCCCACAGCGGACTCTCCATTGGGGTTTTTAAGGCGTTAAATCCCACGGGAAGAGACTGCCTGTCTTTCTCCTAGCAACTGGGGGATTCAAACCAAGTACCTTTGCTTTTGCATTGCAATTCCTTACCACTAAGCCTCCAGAGATTCCCCAGCTATTTAGTTGTTGTTATTGCGTGCTGTCAAGTTGGAGCTGGCCCTCCAGGGATTTTTCAGAAGCAGTTAATCACACAGGAGATTGCTTATCTTTCCTCCCATGGAGCAGCTGGTGGATTCAAACTTCGTGCCTTCAGGATTTCTGACCCTCCGGTGGGTGTTAAGAAGCACTGTATCACAAAGGAGAACACCCATCCTTCTCCTGCACAGCAGCCTGTGGATTTGAACTGCCTGCTTTGAGACAGTAGCACAGCTTCTCATCACTAGGCCAGCCGAGCAGCACCAGGTGGCAGTATAACAACATGTGTCATCAACCATTGCTAATTGGTCCCAGGTAAATGTTAAAGTGTATTGCATAACATGTCAGCTGGCTAAGTGCAAGCTAACTGGTTCTGCCTCACTAGTGACTCCCTGGGAGAAAGAGGGGCAATTCTTTCCTGTAAAGATTTCCAGCCTCCAGAATCTGATGAGGGCTTGCTGAAAGTTAGAAGAGACTTGACAACTGTTGACTTTATTGTGTGCCCTCGTAGTGCAGTGGCTACTGTGTATAGTGGCTAACCCAAAGGTGAGTAGTTCAAATCTACCAAATGCTTGCTACACAGGAGAAAAATGTGGCCATTTGCCTGTAAAGATTATGTCATTGGACAGACTATGGAGAAGTTCTGCTTTCCGCTGCAGGGTCACTGGGACTCAGAACCACAATGGTGGTTTTGATTTAATGTCTTACTGTTACATTTTATTATACACACAGTTGTTACTCAAACCACTTAACTTACTGAAGTTTCAAGAAATGGTTTGACTTTGTAATAGTTGATGAGATTCATTTGACTTCAGGGCTGGAAAGTTATAGTTTCAAGATTAATAGATGTACTACACAGAACAGTGCCTGCAGATCATCATGCAAGTCTGTCGAGCAGCACATGGAAGAATCCAGCTCATACCTCTCTTTGGAAAGAGGTCTTCCAGTTGCACAAAAAGCCCACACTCATATCTATGCCCGAGTTGCAAGGCAGCCTACTGTTTAAATTTTCAACTTATTATTCACACGGCGTATACTTACTAGACTGGGAACCCCCACCTGCATAGCTCTTACTAAAGATAAAAGCAGGGGCTTCCCAGCCCTTTACTGAGTACTACCAGACCTTTTCTGGCAAACTCAGATCAGGCATCTCTTTCACAGCAGAGAAGGGACTTAACTTGCCTTACCACATTTTAGAGTATCTTTCAATGTTAACTAATATGTAAAATGTGTAAATTAATTTTATGAACTTTTTTGGCCCACACTTGAGGTAAGTAATTGTTCTGTCTTTTCAAGTGTTAAAGCAACTATTATTGACATACTGTATTAATAGCACAGAAGGGTTTGTAAGCGAGAAGGACAAACCCTTGGTTCATATCTCCCCTCCCACAGAGCTGCTTTTGAAAAGTTGGATTCCCCCCCTCCCTTTGTGGTAATGACTATAATCGTTCCTATCACTATTTCTAGATTCATAAAAATAAAATATTGCAGAACCCTACTGCCATGAGAGAGGGTGATTTAACTCATTTCCAATACACTTTACATTCCTTATTCATCTGCTCCCAATATATATATATATATATATAGTTAGTTAGTTAGTTAGTTTAGTAACTAGATCAAAGAATAGACTCTAAAATCCCATTTCTATCATTTACAGGTAATGTGACCTAATGCATGGTATTGTGTCTAATTGAGCTTCTTTTTCTTCATCTGCAAAATGGTTGTTGTTGCATGTGCCATCAAGTTGAGTACAACCCATCGCGACCCTGTGAACAACATATCTGAACCCTGTCCTGTCCTGTGCCATCCTCATACTTCCTAATACAGTAGAGCCCATGGTGGCAGTCACCATGTCAATCCACCTGGTTGAGGGTCTTTCTCATCTTTGTCAACACCCCACCCTTCTAAGTATTATGCCCCTCTTCATGGAATAGCCTCTCCTAGCAACATGCTTGAAGTATGTGGGGAGAAGCCTGATCATCCTTGCCTTCAAAGAGCACTTTGGATGCATCCTCTCAAAGAAATACTTGTTTGTTCTCAAAGTTCAAAGGCATCGATTCTTCTGTCATCCTTATTCAATGTCCAACTTGCAGATACATAGCAAGTGATCGGAAAAACCATGGCCTGAATCAGAAACACCTTCGTCCTCAAACTGACATCATTATTCCTCAATAATTTGGAGAGGTCCCTAACTTCACACTTTGTCAGTGCAACACGTTTCCTGATTTCCAAGGATGTCAATTGTGAATTCAAGTAAGACGAATTTCTGCAAAATGGAGTCATTAATAATTCATTCCTCGGGGGATTAGTAAGAGGTAAATGAGTCACTACATTTGAAGCACTGAGTAAATGCTACTTTTACTATACTGTTTTAGGTATTTTTCTAAATGTAAGTCACATACTTACCTCTTTATGTACTTTTGACCAGCTCTGTGTAGCATCTGTTCACACCCTATTTAGTAAGAAAATATTGGTAAGCTTGCATTTCCTTTCATTCTACTCTGCTCCATATCTCAATCTCATCCCAAACATTTCCCATTTCTTAACTAGCTCTGTTTTCTTCCAACCCCTTGTTTGAAGTTTTGCTTTAGCTGTAGTGTTTACAATTCCTGAGAGTTTTACTTCATTTTAAAGATTCACTGTTTTAGATACTATCGTTTTAGTCAAGGTCCAGTCAGGTGATAAAAACTATATCAAGATACTTTGAGTAAGATAAATGTGAACTGAGTAAAAACTGTAGTAAAAAGGATTCAAAGAGAGCTCTAAGGTATTCAAAGGCAGTAACTGCAGAGAGCAGCAGTGGGGGCTCCTGCGGATGAAAGGAACGTGAATACAGAAGCAACTTGGAAAGTCCTGAGGAGACCTTCTGTAGGCAGAGACTCTGACATCTGAAGAGTGGGCGGAGTTGCTACAGGAGTGGGCAGAGCAGCTCTACTGCTGCGATGACCCTGAATGGAATCCTGACAGCCTGATTGAGTAGTGTCCCTCTAGCGCCCTCTATGGGCGGAGCCCAGCTCGAGGACAGGCAAAACGTGCAGAGTTCAAATATTGCAGGCCAAGGCGAGAGGGATGGATTGGAAGCTCAGAGATAATAAATTACTGCTGTAACTACTTCTGAGCATGTTACATAAATAGCCTGTCTTTGATTTGTTGCTGTTCTTGCCTGTTCCTTCAATTTCAGCTTTCTCTGTGCCCTCCACCGCTTCCTTTGCTTCTTTGGACTTCTTTAATAGAAAACATTTTTAAAAATGCCTAGGGTTCGCACTTAGTATTTGTTAAAAACAAAGCAATGAGCATCATATGTTTAAAAATGAAATTTCTTGTCTAAAGTCTTGTTCATTTGTCACTGATTTTGTGTGTACTTCAAAAGTTACATGCATATCTATCAATAAATATTAATATCTATCTATCTATCTATCTATCTATCTATCTATCTATCTATCTATCTTTATCCACTTCAACCAGATGGGCTGACAAGGTAACTGCTACAATGGGCTCTTGTGTGCCAGGAAGTGTGAGGATGGTGCAGGACAGGACTAGGTTCAGATCTTTTGTTCATAGAGTCACTATGAGTCATACTTGACTCGATGGCATCTAACAACAACAATTTATTTATAGTACTTATAGTTTAGTTGTGTTGGTTTCAACTTACAACAATCTTCTCTACAACAGAATGAAACACAGCCCAATCTGGTACTGTCCTCATAATCAAAACTCTGTTTGGTCTCACTGCTGCAGCCAGTGTGCTCGTTCATTTCAATGTGTTGCCTTCCTCTTTCTTCAATAGCCCTCTACCAATCACGAGGCCTTTCTCCAGTGACTGACAATATATACATATATTCAAAATTTGCAAGACAAGGTCTTGAAATTCTTTCTTCTAATGAGCATTCTGACTATACTTCAAGGGCAGATTGATTAGTTCTTCTAGCAATCCATGATGCATTTAATATCCTTTGCTAACATTAAAATTTAAAGTCATTATGTTTTCACATCTTACTTACATGAGACACTTGAATTCAACATGCTTTGACAAGGCACACCTTAGCCCTCAAGGTGACAGACATGTTTGCTTTTGAACACTTTAAAAGACGTCTAACTTCCTAAGCAACATGTCTCTGGAAACTCTATGAACTGTGAGAAATGATGATAGTTATAGAAAGACCTCCCATCTTTTCTTCATAGAGTCGCTATGAGCCATGCTTGACTTAATGGCAATCAACAACAACAAAAACGACAGTAGAATTACACAATGCAATATGTTGTTTGATTTATTTTTAAAAAAAATAATTTTAATGAGCATTTACAGAGATTTTGGATTTCCATTCATTCATTGCTGCACTTCTCTCCCCACCCAGCCCTCTGCCCCCCCACCCCCTAGTTCACTCCTCTCTTTCAAAAGTAAAAGAAACATTCCCTCCCTGGTACCCAATCCCCTCGCACCCTTCCCGTCACCCCAAGTACATTCCACTATGCAACCTTAATTGTGGACTCTTGTGATAACCATAATACCCTATCATACATCGCTTTTAAATTATTAACTCCCTCATCTGTTTCAGTGCAGTATACACAGTTTATCCAGTTTTTCTCAGTCTC
>NW_006399789.1:8842065-8864958 GCF_000299155.1 Elephantulus edwardii | reverse complement strand
GTATCTCTATTTGCAACTTTTTGAGAAAGTGCCATACCGCCTTCCACAGTGGTTGCACCTGATTTCTTTTTTTTAAACTTTTTAAAGTTTTAAGTTTTTATGAAATCATGTCCATTGTGCTTTGTCCATGTTCATTGTGGTTTCTACAGTCATTCATAAGCATTGTGTTTCATTTATGTACTTGTATTTTGTAAAGTCATTCATATACACTGTGTATCATGCACATATATTGTGTTTTATGTATTTACTATTGGTCTATGTCTATTGTCACTCTGTCTATTCAAGTCTTCACTGCATCTTTCCTATTCCTTCACCTCCCATTAACCCCGTAACCTCTGATATTCTAGTGAGATTCCCCCTTTCCCTCTTTCTGCTCCCTTTTCTGCCCTTCTCTTTCCCTCTTTGAATATTTATGCAGATTTTTCTCAGTTATCCTCCTATTTTAACAATAGTTTTATGCAGAATTTGATTTCTTGACTGTTGTTTTCATAGAGATTGATAAGGGATACCAGTAAAATAAAATTTTAGATATTATCAATGTTTTCTCCATTTATAAGATGTTGCTTATTGTCTAGTTGTGAAGTTATTGTTTTAATTTGCAGTGTAATCTGTTCTGAAGGCTGTAGTTTCTCGTCTTCATAAATAAATGATTCAAGTCATACTTGCTTTTGGCAAGCACAGTTGGCATCGCAGGCTGTTACTGAGTTTTTCTCTGATGCTGATGCTGCATTCTTCTTTATGTAGTCCAGCTTCTCAGATTACCTGCTTGGCATACAGCTTCACAACCCCTTGCCTGCCAGCTTGTTCTATTATGGTGGCCTCTGTTTTGCTATGAGGCTGGAAATGATAGCATCATTATTTCAAATACCAGGAGTATCACTCGTGGTGGACAAACTTCACTGAAGGCGATGGCAAAAAATAAGGCTCCAGAAATTGATGGGACACAAATTAAGACGTTTCAGCAGCAAATGCAAATCTGCACATATTCAGTCATCTACACCAGAAAAATCTGAGAGATGGTTACCTGGCAAACCAACAGCAAGAGAGCCACATCTGTGTTCATTTTTAAAAAGGTGACCCAACATAATACAGAGATTATTGAAAATTATTACATGGAGTAAAATCTTTTGGCAGTCCATGAGATATTCAGTCTCCTCCAATACCACAAATGAAAGGCATCAATTTTTCTTGTCATCCTTATTTATTATTATTTGAGGTCTCTGTAGGTGGCATAGCACTGAGTGGTCAACATGGCTTTCTGTCTCTTTTCTAATGCCCAGGCGAATACTCTTACAAATATTATTAAAATCTGTGGGTTTCCCTGCCTGCCATGCTTGCCTCTAAGGAGCACACTGCATGTACTTCTTCCAAGACAGATAGATGTGTTTGTTCTTTTGGCAGGCCATGATGTACTTAGTATTCTTATCCAACGCCACAATTCAAGGGAATTGACTCCTCTTCAGTATTTCTTATTCATTGTCCAACTTTCAGAGGTATAAGAAGTAACTGAAAAGACCATAGTTTAGATCAGGAGCACCTTGATCTTTAAAGTGACATCCTTGTTCTTTATCAAATAAAAGAGGTCCGTGACCTTGTCAAAGCAGATTTTCGCCAGTGCAACATGTCTTTTGACATATTGACTGCTGGAAAAAACAAAACCAAAAAACCCAAGAAATTATCTGCTTGGGTTCAGGAACAAGTTACTTTGAAAAGAGCATAGATTGGGAAATAGGGAGAAGATATATTTCACCATTCAGAATATTTATTTAGCCAATGATCCCTAAAAATTTAAATTTTCTGCCAGAGACTGCTTTTTGAAATATAAAAAAAAATAAATAAAGAGTCCCCTGAAAAATATATTCATGCTCTTTGCTGCCAAGTTAGAATTAACTCATAGGTGGCTCTCCACTGGGCTTCCAAAGAGGCTGTAAATCACAAGGGAGGAGACTGCCCGTCTCGCTCCCATTGAGCTGCTGGTGGATTTGAACTACCACAGAGATGTGGCGATTCCCTATGTTGTGATTGGTGTAATGTGCTATTGTGACCCTAGGTACATGAGCTCTGAAACCTACCCTATCATAAGCCAATGTTATCATTTATGACAGACCTAATTATATTCCCTCAGTCACTGAGTCAATTAATCTCATCCAGGGTCTTCCTCTCCTATGTTTTCCTTGACATTGAGGCTCAATTCATATTGAAGGCTGCAGTCCTTGACCCTCTGCAGCAAGCGCTTCAGGTCCTCCTCAGTTTCAGCAAACCGGGTTGTGTCATCTGCATAACACAGATTGTTGATGGATCTTCCACCAATCCTGACACTGCATTTCTCCTCATAGAGCCCAACCTCCTGGATAATCTGTTCTGCATACAGGTTGAAAAGGTATGGAGATAGGATGCAACACTGGCGTATGCCCTTCCCAATTTTGAACCATGCAGTGTTGTTTCCTTGCTCTGTTCTGATCACTGCGTCTTGGTTCAAGTATAGGTTTTGCATTAGCACGATCAAGTGTTCTGGGATTCCCATTCTTCTCAGAGTCAGCCACAGTTTGTTATGGTCCACACAGTCAAACACCTTTGCATAATCGATGAAACACAGACATTCTTCTGGTACTCGCTGCTTTCAGCCAAGGTCTATCTAACATTAGCTACAATATCCCTAGTACCATGACCCCTTCTAAGTCAGCCTGGACTTCTGGCAGTTCTCTGCTGATGTGCTGTTCCAGTCGTTTTTGGATAATCTTCAGTAGAATCTTGCTTGCATGTGAAATCAACGATATTGTTCTATAGTTTCCACACTCTGTTGGGATTCTATATTTGTTCCAAGTGTCCTGGATCAGGTGCACCTTAATCTACAGACTGACATTGTTGCTCTTCAGTACTCTAAAGAGGTCTCTGACAGCCAACTTTCCCAATGCAATTCATTTTTCAGTTTCCTGACTGCTGGCGACCAGAGTTGATTGTAAAACCAAGCAACCTGAAGCTGTTAACAGTCTCAATTTCTTCTCTGTCATGAAGCTACCAGTTGGCCCAGTGGTGAGAATCTTTGTTTTCTTGATGTTGAGCTTTAATTCATATTGAAGACTACAGTCTTTGACCTTCTGCAGTAAATACCTCAGGTTCTCCTTAGTTTGAGCAAGCAGGGTTGTGTCATCTGCATAACGTAAGTTATTGATGAGTCTTCTTCCAATACTGATGCCGCATACTTCCTTATAAAGTCTAGCCTCCTAAATGATATGTTCTGCATATAGATTGAAAACATATGGAGATCTAGCGGCAAGAAGCTGTACTGCAATCTAGAAGGCACACAGTTCGAATTCACCAGATGCTTTGCTGAAGAAGGGGCTATATCCTCCTGTGCCAGTTAGATCTGATTTTATGGTACACAACATTAAAAAAAAAGAAAATCTATGGAGATAGGATGCATCCCTGGGATACACATTTCCTGATCTTAAAATATGGTGTTTCCCTGCTCTGTTCTAACTGCTTCCTGGCCCAAATATAGGTTTCACATGAGCACAATTAAGTGTTCTAGGAGTCCTATTCTCAAGGTTGTCCACAATTTGTTGTGATCCAAACAGTAATTTGTCTGTAACATCCTATTGACTGTACCATTCTCATGGATTATCAAGGTAATGGAAAGATTTGGAACTTAGAAGAAACATTTTTTATTAAAGTAAAAGATTTCTTTTCTTATTAAAGGCCTTAATAAATCATATAGGAAGGTTTAGAGGTGAGATAACCAAGGAGGACTGGGCCTTTATGCTCCTACATTGTCGCTGAGTGACCACCTCCATTACCGTCATAGCCCCTCCAAGCCACACTGCTACTAACGATACTCTCTTTACCTGGGGACAGCGTCCACTAAGGTAGTCAAATGACAACTAACACTGCCAACATTCCCAAGAGTTGTAGAGTGAGTGATTCAGTGCTGAAGGTGGTTGGGATAGGAATTGGGGCAGTGAATTATAAAGCTGGTGATAAAATCTAGTTCTGAGGTTCAGAACCATCAAGAAACTTCAAGATTTTCACTTTCACAGAGATAGAGGGCTAAACTATATATTTGATCTTGATGTTTGCTACTCAAGTGAGTTTTTGTCTCTTCTTGTTTACTTGCTCATCTTCTATATGGTGATTACCTCTGGGAAGATGATTCAGGTACCTACCTGACTGAATGGAATAAATCTGATCACTCTCATCCGATCAAGATACAAGCAAGATTCTTCTGAAGATTATCCAAAAATGACAGGAACAGCACATCAGCAGAGAACTGCCAGAAGTCCAGGCTGGGTTTAGAAGGGGTCGTGGTACTAGGGATATTGTAGCTGATATTAGATGGATCTTGGGCTGAAAGCAGGGAATACCAGAGGAATGTCTATCTGTGTTTCATTGACTATGCAAAGGCATTTGACTGTGTGGATCGTAACAAACTGTGGCTGACTCTGAGAAGAATGGGAATCCCAGAACACTTGATCGTTCGGATGCGAAACCTATACTTGGACCAAGAGGCAGTCATCAGAACAGAGCAAGGGAACACTGCATGGTTCAAAATTGGAAAGGGCGTATGCCAGGGATGCAACTTATCTGCATACCTTTTCAATCTGTAGGCAGAACAGATTATCTGGGAGGCTGGGCTCTGAGGAGAAATGCGAGGTCAAGATTGGTGGATGATTTATCAGCAATCTGAGTTATGCAGATGGCACAACCCTGCTTGCTGAAACTGAGGAGGACCTGAAGCACCTGCTGCAGAGGGTCAAGGACTGCAGCCTCCAATATGGATTGAGGCTCAATGTCAAGAAGACAAAGACTCTCACCACTGGACCAATTGGCAGCATCAGGATGGATGGTGAAGAGATTGAGATGGTTCACAGCTTTAGTTTGCTTGGCTCCACAGTCAACACTCTTGTCACCAGTAGCCAGGAAATTAAAAGGTGCATTGCCATGGGAAAGTCTGCTGTTAGGGACCTCTCCAAAATACTGAAGAGCAATGGTGTCTCTCTGGAGACTAAGGTGCATCTGATACAGGCCATGATCTTCACAATCACTTGTTATGCATTAGAGAGTTGGACAATGACCAAGGAGGATAGAAGGAGAATTGATGCCTTTGAGCTGTGGTACTGGAGAAGAGTATTGAGAGTACCATGGACTGCTAGGAAAACAAACAGATTCATCCTGGAAAGGGTCAAACCGGTTGGCTCCTTGGAGGCAAGGATTCTGAGGCCCTGTCTAACATACTTAGGATATGTTGTTAGGAGGGACAGGTCCTTGGAGAGGGACATCATGATTGGGAGGGTGGAGGGACAGCGTAGGAGGGGAAGGCCCTCTATGGGGTGGATTGATTCAGTGACTGGGATAATCAGGATGGGAGTATAGGAGACAGTGTGATTGGCACAGGACAGAGCAGAGTTTAGGTTGTTGTGCGTAGGGTCACTATGAGTCGCAAGGGACTTGACGACACATAACAACAACAACAACATCTATATTGGGATTGTGTTGAACATGCTTTGAGATTGCTTTTTTGTAATATTGTTATAGTATAGTATTGAGTCTTCCTATCCATGAACAGGGCATATTTTTCCATTTCTTTAGGTCTTTTATTGTGTCTTGCAGAAATGTTCTGTAGTTTTCTTTCTATGGGTCTTTTGTATCTCTAGTTAGGTTCACTTCCAAGTACCTCAATTTGTGGTTGGCTTTTGTAAATGTTGTTGCTTTCTTGGTTTCCTTCTTTGAGTTCTCTTTGTTACTGTAGAGGAATCCCACTGATTTTTTTGTTATTAATCTTATATCCTTCCATTCTACTAAATTGGCTTACTAACTTTAACAGTTTTTTTTTTGTTGAGTTTTTGGGGTTCTCTGTGTGTGCTATCATATCATCTGCATATAGAAATAGTTTAACCATCTCTTTCCCAATCTGGATGCCTTTTATTTTCTTCTCTTGTCATATTGCCTTAGCAAGCACTTCCAATACAATATTGAATAGAAATTGTGACAGTGAGAATCCTTGTCTGGTCACTGTTAGCAAGGAAAATGCTTTTAGTCTTTCTCCATTGAAAATGATGTTGGTTCTTGGTTTAGAATATATTCTTTTCACTATGTTCAGGAAATTCCCTTCTATTCCAATTTTTCTGAGTGTCTTTATCAGGAAGCAGTGTTGGATTTTCTGCATCAATTGCTAAGATGCAGATGGTTCTTATAATTTACTTTGTTAATAATGGTGAATTACATTGATTGCTTTTCTTATGTTGAACCATCCTTGTTTACCTGTTATGAATTCCACTTCATCATAGTTAATTATCTTTTTAATGTGATTTTGGACTTTATTGGCTAGAATTTTTTATTTTTGCATTTATATCCATGAGAGATATTGGTCTGTAGTGTTCTTTCTTGGTAATACTAGTACAACAGGCATGTAGACCATTGGAACAGAATTGAGAACCTAGAAATAGACCCAGTTATCTATGGTCAACTGATATTCAACAAGGATATAAAACCTATGAAATAGGGAAAGGAAAACCTCTTCAATAAATGGCGCTGACAAAACTGGACCACTACCTGCAGAAAGCTGAAGCCAGAAGAACCACATATCGCCCCACACACAAAAATCAACTCAATGTGAATCAGAGACCTGGGAGTAAAATCCCAAACTGTAAAGTTCATAAGAGATAAGCTAGGATCAAGCTTAGAAAGCCTAGTCTATGGTCTAAAGAGATTGCCAAATACAGCCAGAAATGCATCATCTGAAGAGGATAAAATTGATGAATGAGATCTTCTAAAGATTAAATACCTATGCACATCAGAAACTTTTGCCATCAGGGTGAAAAGAAAATCTACCAACTAGGAACAAACATTTGGCAAAACCAGCTCAGACAAAAGTCTCATAGCAAAAGTTTACAGAATACTCCTGGGTCTCCACAAGAAAAAGACTGATAATTACAAAATGGGCAAAAGACATGGAAAAAATTTTCAGAGGAAGATACATGAAGAAGGGCTATCAGACACATGAAGAAATGCTCCAAATCACTGGCAATAAGAAAGATGAAAATCAAAACCATAATGAGATACCATCTCACTCCAGTAGCAGTGGCAAAGTTTAACAGGACAGGAGGTAATAAATGTTGGAGAGGATGTTGGTGAGATAGGAATTCTTATACATTGTTGGTGGGATTGTAAAATGGTACAACCACTCTGGAAGGCAGTTTGACGCTTTCTAAAAAAACTGAACCTAGATTACTATGAAATTAGTAATCAATTTAAATAAAAGAAAAAAAAAACCCAAACCCTGAACATAGAAATTCCATATGAGTCAGCTATTTTACTTTAAGGAATACACCCTGAGAAAATAAAAACTGAGGCGCAAATGGCGAATTGTATACCAAGGTTCATAGCACCGTTATTCACCATCACAAGAACATGGAAACAGCCCAGATATCCAACCACAATCAACTGGATTGAGAAATTATGGTATATTCACACAGTGGAATAATACTAGGCAGCACATAGCAGCAATGGCTTTGTAAAATACTACCTAACTTGGGAGGGACCAGAGAGCATTATGCTGAGTGAACTAACTCAGTCCCACAAGGACAAATACTGTATAAAACCATTATTGTAGAATAAGTATGAGGATCCAAAGCAGGGGAGGGTGCAAGCAGAGGGATGAGGATGGGCGGGGAGGGGGGGGTTGATCATACGGTCGTACAATTTGATGGCGTGGGGCATGGAGGAAATGTGAAAGATTTGGTGTGGAAAAACAATGTATTTGAACTTTGTAAATAAATCAGTATAAAATAAGGAAAAAAGGGAAAGAGAAGCATTTGAATAACATCTTATTTTGACTATGAATTTGGCTGGGTGTCTAGAATTAATGCTAATGCTAATTAAAATGAATCCATTTGGGTTCTGAGAATAGTCAGGTAAGATATGATGCTAAATGTTGTGAAAAGAAGTGACAAGAATGTGTTTATTGATACTTTTGAGGCATTCCATTAACCAATATTGAAAAATCCATACTTTCCAAATCTTGGCAATTGAAACAGCACATTTTTCTTTATTTGTCAGGGAATAAAGGCATATAAAAACTTTTGTTCAGTCTCTGCCATTTCTTGATCTGGAATCCACAATATCATTAAGATTTTTAAAAAGGGAACTGCAAACTGCAACGTCGATGTGGAACTTATTATTTTTCCTAGCCTTAGTTTGACTAGGCCATGTAAATGGGCAGGAATATGCAAATAGAGTATGTCCGCCTATCCGCAACAGGATTGACTATCAACTAACCCACAAGGGAATTGGCTAATCTCACCATTAAATTGAGTAATCCTGCATCAGGAGAAGGAGGTCTCCCCACCACCCATGAAGAAACCTCACCATCAGGAAAAGAGCTAGCAGGAGGCCCTATAGGACCGATAGGCATAACGGCCCCAGCAGAGAATCAGACATGACATGACACGAGAACCAGAAACGTGTTGTGAAACGGGATTTTCAGACTGTTACATCAATGGAACCGAAACTAAGAACATCGGTCCGAGTTTGTTAGGCAACTGAGAGTAGAGGGAACAATATTCTCAGGACTGAGAACTTTGTAATACTGGCTTAAAGCCATGAGGCTAAAGGTGAGGAGCCTCCTGACTGTGTCCTCCTCCTGACCTGAATTATCTGCGCTCTGACTTCCCTAACATGGTTCTGTGTGGCCTGTGAGCTGTTGCATTGGATTTTGGAGGTGAGCAGGCAGGCATGGAAACGTGGGGGACCTGTCTGACCTCATGGGAATGGGTTTTGTGTTACTGATGCTGTTAAGTGTGGATAGCCCTTGCTCTTTTTATGGTAGATCATAAAAGGCAGTTGTCTCCAAGTATGCATATTTTATCCTATGGCAGTGCTTAATCAATATTTGGTTATTTTGTTTTCTAATTTATCAAATATCCACTGAGTAATAACTGTGTGCCAGCTAGGCCCATGTCATGTTACTGAATGGGAAAAAGAATAAGCTCTCAGTCTAGTATATAAATGGTCCATTTGGGGACAGTTTTAGATTTTTGAAGCTTCTCCCAAAATTAGAAAAAGTTAATAGACCCAAACAAATTCTGTTGCATGGTCATATGCGGTAATGGACAATAATACATGGGTGTGAATGATACAGCACCACCAAGTCACGATCCAAGCACGGCAGGGTGTTGGGAGCTTCATTTCTAGCAATAAACCGAGTCTGGAAATAATCCACTGCCATAAACCGGATATTGAGAGAGACCTGTATAAACTTCTCTGTGGCCAGCAAGATTAAGGCCCTCGGTGTGACTCCAGATTTACTGTTGTGCTGAGACTCTTGCTTCTGTTCTTGGTTTGCACTTTATCCTCTGCTGGTCGTGGATTCCAGCCCTGAACCCCAGCCGTATTGTCTGTGCCTAAGAAGCTGACTTATTTTGCTAAGACCTTCTCTGTAGGGTGGGTGAGAGTTAGAGAGATCTCGATCTTACAGCAGTAATCTCTCCTCTATAGGCCTCTAGTAACCTAGGCAGTCCTTCCCACATCAAAAACCAAAACAAACAAATAGTAGTAACAATAATTAATACTACTGCTACTAATAATAAAAAGAAACACACCTTCTCATCTAGCCCATCAGATAAGAACATTTCCCACTTAACTAAGCCCTGGGTACGTACCATGTATTTGATATTTGATAAATTGGTGCCGATCTGGATTAGACTCAAGTTGAGCGTGGCTTAGAGATGCTGCAAAATGGAGTGAGTTCTGTGATCAGACCCACCAGACCGGCCTGGCTCTGTCCCATCTTGGCTTCCCTCTCCTGAGCGCTTCAGCTGGAATTCACTCATGTTTCACTGGGCCCATTAGAACACAAACCAGAGTAAGCATCTTCAGCATCTGCTTCCTTCAACAGTTGATTATATTTTTAAAGCATCTGAGTCATACTTATAAATAGTGATTTATCCTTTCTGCAGCTGATTAGACTCATGAAAAAGAGTCACTTTAAAAAGTTAAGATTTAGATTTCTCCCCAAACCTTCATGGTTGTTTTGTTTTTTTGTTTGGTTTTTTTTTTTTTTGGTTGTTTTTCAAACTGTAGGGTCTGCATCCAACATATCATACAGAGCACAGACCAACATTTCTTCTAACTTCAACAGTGATAAATATTTATTAAGACTCCACTATGTTCATGGCACTGTACCAGGTGCTGCTACAACAACTTTTTCCTTTCCAGGAAAAATAAATTCAAGTATGGGGTAAAAAGCCCCAAATCATGAAACTGGATGGACTTTGCTTCTTAAAAACTTCAACATGCTGCAGCTGTGCACTTAAACCTGGTTCAAACAGGATGATAAAATAAAACACTATTATGGTTGGGAATATAATACTGTCTGGATAAACAGTCACAGGGAAAAGTGTCTCAGAAAATCAATGCATGTGTATGTATAGACGGTAATTAAATTGTCCATTCCTCTGTATTCTGTGATATAGCCAGTCCAGAGAGCTTCCCCATTAATTGTAAAGTCTTTTAAAGATGTTCACTTTCTCTACTTCTCTCTTTTTAAAAGTAGCTGTGAATGATATTTGCAATAAAATCCTCCTAATATTTTACTTCTTCGTGTTTCATCTGACATTTCTGTTAAATGATCACTGGAATAAACCAGCTTTGACCTTTCAGTGAAAATTAAGAGTCTTGTTCAACAGCTTTAACAGCCATAACATAATTTCTACATTTCCTAACACTCTTACTGGAATTAGGGTAAACACATAGAAAAATAGTTTACTGTGTGTGGGGTAAAAATCAGACCAAATGGGACACTGTCAAACTTCTTATAGAAGGTTGAAATTTTAACGACCTGTGTGAGCGTTTAGAAGTTTTGAGTCCTTATTTTTCAGATATATGTTAGTTGAAAATGCCTGGACATGTAATGTATACCAGATGACTACCTTTACTGATTTTATGTATCTGTACAATAGTGTTTGAATTAAAATTATTAACCTTTGATTTTATAGTTCAAATGTTCCATCTGAGGATATAAAATACTACAAATCTGTTCAGGAAAAAAAAGCAACTACATGTTAAACTGGTTTTAGATAATTCTGACACTATTCCAATATATTTCCGACAGTATTTCATACTACAAAATTATCTGACTCAGAAATTTGTGGTTAAAGACACTATCTTACAGCTCAAAGAATATCAAAGGATAGTTACTTGGTGGAAGAAATAATTTTGTTGTTGTTGTCAACAGGGCCAGAAACCAGTAAATGGTTTAACATTACACAGCAAAGATTTCTACAAATGCCTAATGTGAATGAAATCCTCATGATTGAAAGTCATTTCCACCGAGTAGCAGTTACCCAGCTTCATGAATTAAGTTTTTATTTTTTAAAAAAGCTATGATTTTCCCATAGTCACATTGATTAGAAGTTGGTTGAGAAAAAGAAAAAAAAATGTTTACTTACTTGTAGTAGTTTTCTTCTCTGGTGAGAAGAGGTGCTGATGGAGTCTGCAGGGAGTTGTGCTGTCAACTCAAAGATAATGAGGACTGGCGGTTCGAATCTACGAGTTTCCCTATTGGAGGAAGATGGACAATCTCTTCTCATGTGATTTACAGTCTCTGAAAACCTGCTGAAAGGTCAGCAGTGAGGTGGTTTCATCTCAACAGCAATGTACAGAGTTGTTGAGTCTTTAGACATTCAGATGCAGGTAACGATTTGTATAGTAAAATGGGTTACTTAAGTAGGAATAGGCTGCGATTTTCAGAGATTATACTAGGAGATGAGTTGGTTTGGACACCATGGCAATGAGTTTATACCAGGAAGCAATGTTCAGCTTTATAGAAAACAAACTTCATAACAATAGTAACAAATTTAATGAGTATTTATTGAGTCCTTGCTATATAAATATTTTAATCCTTTAATTATATACACTATTACAGTTCTTGATATTATATGCACTAGTTCTAGTGGCCCAGTGGCAAGAAGCTGTGCTGTAATCTCGAAGGCATGCTTTTCAAGGCCACTGGCTCCTCCATGGGAGAAGAATGGGCAATCTCCTCCCATGTGATGAATGGCCTCTGGAAACTCACCGGAGGATCAGCTATGGGTTGGTTCTGACTTGAAGGTACACAAAACCAACAACAATAACAACAATATTCACTCTTATTATTTTTTATAAAAGTGTACATAATTAACATCATGATAGATGAAGAAAAGACTCTAACTGTCAATGACTTCATCTTGCTTGGATTCACAATCAATACACTTGGTACCAGCAGTCAGGAGGTCAGGAGACATATTGCACTTTAAAATAGTCTTCAATCAGGGACCTCTCCAAATTATAAAGGAGCAATTACATATCTTTGAGGACCAAGGTGTGCCTGGTCCAAGGTATGATTCATGTGATGCTCTTTTCAAGCACCTGCTATGCATCTGAGAGCTGGACAATGAATAAGGATAACAGAAGAATTGATAACTCTGAACTGTGGTGTTGGAGAAGAGTACTGGATTGCCAAAAGAATAAACAGATTTCTTGGCAAAAGTGCATCCAGAGTGCTCATTTGAGGCGAAGACGATAAAGCTTCATCTCACATACTTAGGGCATGTTGCTAGGAGAGACTATTCCTTGGAGAAGGACGACACAGTTGAAAAGGTGAAAGACAGCAAAGGAGAGAAGGACCCTCAACCATGTGGACTGACAGAGTGACTGCAGAGAAGAATTTGAGTGTGTCAGGGATTATGAGGATGACATAGGATAGGACAGGGTTCAGCTCTTTTGTTCATAGGATCACTGTGAGTCACGCTCAACAGTATCTAACAACAACATTATCATTCTTATTGTGCTGTGCAATAAAAGTAGCATGACCAAGGGCAAATAGCTACCCAATGGGGAAGTGGAGTTCTTGAGGCAGGTTCTTCAACTCCATCTCTTCCACTTCAATGATGTTTGACTTGTGTCTCTCTTTTACAACTATGTGTTCTCTTTCTGTTGAATTGTCAGTTCGGGGAGACAAAGAAATCTCTTGTTAATCGTGTTTGCCATTCACTTTAAGTGTAGAAGAGAATCTATAAAGGTTTTAAAAAGAATTCTATAAAAAATATAGCAATGATAATACTATGATGCTGTTATGTGTTGTTGAGGTGCCTGTGACTCATAGCAACTGCTATGTACAATAGCTCTGAATCCTGCCCTACACAGAGCCAGTCTCATCATCTCTGACACACCTAAGCCCATTACCCCAGTCCCTGGGTAAATCCATCTTATCCAAGGTCTTCCTTTCCTGTCCAGCCCCTCCACCTTTCAAAGCATGATTTCTTTCTCCAAGAACTGGTCCCTCTTTGCCATGTGTATGTCAAAGTAAGTCAGACAGAGCTTCAAAATCCTCACCTCCAATGAACAGCTTGCTTTCACTGTCTCCAGGACAGACCTGTTTGTTCTTTTGCCAGTCCGCAGTATGTTCAACACTCTTCTCCAGCGCTGTGACTCAAGGGCATCAAGTCTTCTATCATCTTTAATCATTGTCTAACTCTGTGATTCATAGCAAATAATTGCAAGGATCATGGCTTGCAATGCCATGACAGTCTCTAGACTGTCATCACCGCACTTCAGTACTCCAGAGAGGTCCCTAACAGTAGATTTTCTCAATGTGATTCATCTTTTGATTTCTTGACTGCTGGTGCCAGGAATGTGATTGTGGAATCAAGCAAGCTAAAGTTAACAATCTCAATCTCTCCTCCATCTATCATGATTCTGCCAATTGGCCTAGTGGTGAGAATCTTTGTTTTCTTGATGTTGAGCTTTAATCCATATTGAAGACTACAGTTCTTGACCTTCTGCAGCAAATGCTTCAGGTCACCCTCAGTTTCAGCAAGTAAGGTTGTGTCATCTGCATAATACAAGTTGTTGATGAGTCTTCCTCCACGCCTGATGCTACATTCCTCCTCATAAAGTCCAACCTCTTGAATGATCTATTCTGCATATAGATTGAAAAGAGATGGAGATAGAATGCATTCCTAACACACACCTTTCCTGATTGTGAACCAACCATGTAGTGTTTCTTTGCTCTGTTCTGAGTACTGCCTCCTGGTCCATGTATAGGTTTTGCATGGGCACAACTAAGTGTTGTGGAATTTCCATTCTTTTCAAGGTTAGCCACAATTTGTTGTGATCCACACAGTTAAAAGCCTCTGCATACTATTGCTATTAATGTGGAATCAAAACTCACTCATAGCTGACCTTATAGGGGGTTTTCAGACCCACTGAATCACGAAGAGACTACCTATTTTTCTCTTGCAGACAGGCTGGTAGATTTGAACCACGAGCTTTTTGGCTGGCAGCACAACTCCTTATTGCTAAAGCTGCAGAGTTCCCTATGATCTGTAGTAATAGCTATGTTTTACTCTTCTAAAGTTTAAATGGAATTACCATGTGACTGAGTGACTTGATTGATGTTTGACATATTTTAAAAGCCCAAAACATCAGATAGACTTTACTATTACTAATTTGATTAACTAAAGCTAATGACTATTCTAATATAAATGAAATGGCTCATAAATTCCTTGTTATACAGTTTTGCTGCCAATGAGTACAAACATTCATCCATCACACATTTGTTGAACTTGGATCTGCCACGCACTATTGCAGGAGCTGGGACTGAACTTGGATCTGCCACGCACTATTGCAGGAGCTGGGACATAGTGGTGAATAAGAAGGACAAATCTCTCCTGATATGGAGCTAGAATTCAGTGAAGAAGAACAACGAGATGACAAAGAAATAATTGCATGGTTAATGATGAAAACCAAGCACAGGAGTGGTATTTGGAACGATAAAAGGCATGCATTTGACAGTTTTTGTAGTTGGAAAAAAGCCTGCTTAGGGCGTTCTGGTGGCCTTGTGGTAAGGAGTTTTGCTACCAACTCAAAGGCACAACGTTCAAATCCACTAGCTGCTCTGCAGGGAGAAAGATGAGCATATCTTCCAGTGAGATTTACTGCCCCTAAAAAGCCACTGGAAGGTCAGTTATGAGTCATTTCCTACTCCACAGTCATTTCAAACAGAGAAAGCCATGAAGTGTGAAGTTTAGCTAAGACCTGAAGAATGAGAAGGGCACAAAAGAGATAAAGAAGTATGATGGGGCTGGAAAATAGGGAAAACAACATAATTTCTACCTATCTGGTCATTTATTTTTCCATGACTTTAAATAAGAAACACATGGAAGCAGATGACGTATGTGGTAAGAAACTTCAAAAGGAACTGTGCTTGGGCTGTTCTAATTCACCAGCTACTTCACAGGACAATGATGGACAATCTTTTGTATAAGTCTCTGAAAACTCGTTGGAGGGTCAGCTAGCTATGAGCAGGTCTGACCTGACGGCACGTGACTACAAGTGCACCCAGAAAAACAGTAACAGTGAAAATATGCTTCTTGCCTCCTCCCAATTCAAAGACAGTGCATTCTAAAGGACATTTACATAAAGCATTTACATATTTTATTGTTGAGTCTTTTGTTTTTACATATTAATGACGGTTAAGTTCAAATAGAGTGCACATGAATGATTTTACTAATATAAAATTAGAAACATTTTTATAAATTGTGTTTAACTTGAATACTTCTGCTTTATTTATTAGGAATATTTTTTAATATTTGGAAATGGTTCAAAATACAAGACCTTTACATCACACACACCCTACATCATAACAAACAACAACTTCTGCTTTATTTATTAGTAATATTATATAATTTGGAATACTCGTAATTTACAAGTTTGGAAGCAGGAGAGGCATTTACTTCCTAAACTACATACCTCTCAAAACTCTGTGAACTTTGAGAAATGATGATAGTCATTGAAAGGCTTCAGGTCTTTTGTTCATAGGGTTTCTCGGAGTTGTGCTCATCTTGATAGCAATCAACAATTATATAATATCAGGAAATGGTTCAAAACACAAGACTTTTACATCATACCCCCCTCACATCATATCTAAGATCCAAAATAAATCTCTTATCTTTATTGCTATTTATATCTTCAGAGTCAAATAATAAGATTTCTTTTCAGATTCACCAGGTATACTTTTTTAATACATTCATTCATTTTACAAATATATATTGAGGTCTTGATAATGGAGATACACAATTCTTATCTTCAAAGAGCTTATTTTTTATCTTCAAGAGCTTAGTTTCTTGTGTGAAAGAAAGTAAATAAAATGAATCAGCAAATATAGGAAATATATTAATTGGTTACGAAGGTGTGTTTTCTGTTTTGGTCAAGGCTTGGGTGTGGTCTGTTGCTTGCAACTGGGTGTGAGTTGATTGGATTGGGCTCTCAGGTCTAGTTTTAATTGTTTTCAAGTCAAACATTCTTCTAAGTAGTACAGCACTGGCCTGTCAATTTTCTGTACAGAGGTAACTTGTGGTTGTTGTGATGGGAAACACTGTGACACTGGTGTGTCAAACGCGATAATGGTTACCTATGGTGGACAGTGTTTGGTGGAAATCTCAAATTAAAACAGGCTTGGAAGCAGGACTGGCATCCACTTCCAAAATAGCTTGCCTCAAGAAACTCTGTGAACATGGAGAAATGATGAAAGTCATTTAAGTGTTCAGGTTGTTCTTTCTTAGGCTCACTATGAATTGTTATGACTGGATGACATTTAACAACAACAACAACATAATAATAATGTTAATAATATTAATCACACTCAGTTGGGTCACCTTTCTTTGGAATGGGAACACTGAGGAGGACCTCATGCACTTGCTGTGAAGGGTCAAGGACTGCAGCCTTCAGTATGGACTGAGGCTCAATGTCAAGAAGACAAAGATTCTCACCACTGGACCAATTGGCAGCGTCAGGATGGATGACGAAGAGATTGAGATTGTTCACAGCTTCAGTTTGCTCGGCTCCACAGTCAACACTCTTGGCACCAGCAGTCAGGAAATCAAAAAGCGTATTGCGATGGGAAAGTCTGCTGTTAGGGACCTCTCTAAAGTACTCAGGAGCAACGGTGTCTCTCTGGAGACTAAGGTGCACCTGATACAGGCCATGGTATTTGCAATCGCTTGTTATGCATCAGAGAGTTGGACAATGACTAGGGAGGACAGAAGGAGAGTGGATGCTTTTGAGCTGTGGTGCTGGAGAAGTGTACTGAATGTACCATGTACTGCCAGGAAAACAAACAGATTTATCTTGGAGAGGATTAAACCAAGCTGCTCCTTGGAGGCAAGGATTCTGGGGCTTCGTCTGACATACTTTGGACATGTTGCCAGGAGGGACGGGTCCTTGGAGCGGGACCTCATGCTTGGGAGGGTGGAGGGACGGCGCAGGAGGGGAAGACCCTCTATGAGATGGATCGATTCGGTGACTGGGGTAATCGAGATGGGTGTGTCAGAGGCAGTGCGGTTGGTGCGGGATAGAGCAGGGTTTAGGGCTGTTGTGCATAGGGTCGCTATGAGTCGCAAACGACTCAATGGCACATAACAACAGCAACAACAACAACAATATTAATCATGTTAAATCTTTTTGGTGTGTTTTTTGAGTCAGAACTAACTTATAGCTGACCTCTAACAGGTTTTCAGAGTCAATAAATAGCACAGGCCTTCACAATGACTAAGGATGATAGAAGATGAATAGATGCCTTTAGAGCTGTGGTGCTGGAGAAGAGTGTTGAATATACCATGGGCTACTAAAAGAACAAAGAGGTCTGTCTTGGAGAGGGTGAAACAAGGCTGCTCCTTGGAAGCAAGGATTTTAAAGCTCCATCTGACATGAGTATGTTGCAAGGAGGGGCCAGTCCTTAGAGAAGAGTGCCTGGAAGGGTGGAGGGACAGCACAAGAGAGGAAGACCCTGGATGAGATGGATTCACTCAGTGACTGGGGTAATGGGAGTAGGTGTGTTGGATACAATGAAATTGGCTCAAGATTGAGCAGGGTTCAGAGTTGTGCACATAGGGTCACAAGTATATAGGGTTGCAAGCAACCCGACTGAACAACAACAAATCCCATGGGACGAGATTGCCCATTCATTCTTCCATGAAGCAGCTGATGGATTTAAACCCTGTGCCTTTTGGATTGCAGTACAACCTCTTACCACTAGCCCACCAAGGTTCCCTATATTAAATATATTAAATTATGACAAATAGCAAAGCAGATAAAGTAGGTTGAGAATGGTTTGAAATGTCAAATTATTTAAATATTGTTCTACTTCAACTTTTAAAGTTAGTCGTATAATGACTTCTGTGTTATTAATCTTCTATCTGTCATCCTTTTTTTCCTTCACCAACATCTTCCCAGGAAGCTGGCCTATGTAGACTGTCTCTTACAGACACTTTTTGGTTGTCAGTGAAGCTCAGCCAATTGTTGATTGGCAGTTGATGGAAAGGCAGGAGGAAGGAAAGGCTGTAGTGTTCATTCTGCCACTTTCAATTTCACTATAGTGTAGTAACGACTATCCTTTGCTCTAAGTCTTATCAATCATTGGCAACATTGCCCCATCTGCTTAATTTGTTCTTCATATTTAATGAATAGTGAATGTGGTGTCCCTCTTCCCCACCAATCATTTTTGATACAATTACTCCTGCCCACCTGTTAGGAAATAGTTTTTCATTAAATTCTCTTAAAAGTTTACATCTTTCTGCTGTGGTCCTGAAGTCAACTCCCAAACACACACACACTCTTTCTCTCTCTCTCTTATCTTTCTAGTTCTATCTCTCATCAATTATAGCTCTTCTAATTGAACTCTACTGGACCAAGAGGCAACATAACAATAGATGGCAAAAAGATTGAAATTGTTAACAATTTAATTTTATTGAGACTCAGAATCAACAACCATGTTACCAGGTTATTGTTGTTGTTGTTATGTGACGTTGAGTCGCTTGTGACTCAGAGCAACCCTATGTACAGCAGCCCTAAACTCTGCTCTGTCCTATACCAATCAAACCATCTACGATACACCCATCCTGATCACCCCAGTCACTGAATCAATCCACCTCATAGAGGGCCTTCCCCTCCTGCACTGTCCCTCCACCCTACCAAGCATGATGTCCCTCTCCAAGGACCGGTTCCTCCTTACAACATGTCCAAAGTATGTCAGCCGGAGCCTCAGAATCCTTGCTTCCAAGGAGCTACCCGGTTTGACCCTTTCCAGGATGAATCTGTTTGTTTTCCTAGCAGTCCATGGTACCCTTAATACTCTTCTCCAGTACCACAGCTCAAAGGCATCAATTCTCCTTCTATCATCCTTAGTCATTGTCCAACTCTCTGATGCATAACAAGTGATAGCAAAGACCATGGCCTGTATCAAACGCACCTTAGTCTCCAGAGAGACACCATTGCTGTTCAGTACTTTGGAGAGGTCCCTAACAGTAGACTTTCCCATGACAATGCACCTTTTAATTTCCTGGCTACTGGTGACAAGAGTGTTAACTGTCGAGCCAAGCAAACTAAAGCTGTGAACAATCTCAATCTCTTCCCATCCATCCTGAAGCTGCCCAATGGTGAGAATCTTTGTCTTCTTGACACTGAGCCTCAATCCATACTGGAGGCTGCAGTCCTTGATCCTCTGCAGTAAGCGCTTCAGGTCCTTCTCAGTTTCAGCAAGCAGGGTTGTATCATCTACATAACACAGATTGTTGGTAGATCTTCCACCAATCTGGACCCCACATTTCTCCTCATAGAGCCCAGCCTCCTGGATAATCTGTTCTGCATACAGGTTGAAAAGGTATGGAGACAGGACACATCCCTGGTGTACGCCCTTCCCAAGTTTGAACCATGCAGTGTTTCCTTGCTCTGTTCTGACGATTGCCTCCTCGTCCAAGTATAGGTTTCTTATTAGCATTATCAAGTGTTCTGGTGTTCCCATTCTTCTCAGAGTCAGCCACAGTTTGTTATGATCCACACAGTCAAACGCTTTTGCATAGTCAATGAAACACAGATATATATTCCTCTGGTATTCCCTGCTTTCAGCTAAGATCCATCTAACATTAGCTACAATATCCCTAGTACCTCGACACTTTCTAAGCCCAGCCTGGACTTCTGGCAGTTCTCTGTTGATGTGATGTTCCAGTCGTTTTTAATCTTCAGTAGAATCTTGCTTGCATGTGAAATTAATTTTCCACACTCTGTTGGGTCACCCTTCCTTGGGATGGGAACAAATATTCCCATGGTCATGTTACCAGGAGCCAAAAGAAACACAAAAAACAAAAACTACCAAAACCAAACCCCAAACCAAAAACCAAATCAACAGGAAAAAAAAAACCCAAAACCAACCACCAACCCCCCCAAAAAAAACCCCACACCATGCTGCACTGGAAAATCTGCCAAATTTTAGACCTCTCCAAAGTGTTAGAGCAAGAATGTCAGCTTAAAAACTAAGGTGCACATTACTTATCCCCTCTTTTCTTAGTTAAATAATGTACACAGCACTGAAACAGATGAGGGAGGGAGAGAACTGTATAAAAGGAATATATGACTAGCTATTATTGACATGACAAGAGTCCAGAATAAGATCTGCATATTAACATGGTCCAGGGAGGACGGGACTGTATAACAATGAAAGAACTTTTTTTCCAAAGAAAAAAGTGAACTGGGGAGGAGGGGTGGTCATGGAGGAAAATGCAACAATGAATGAATGGAAATCCAAGTTCTTTCTAAACTTTCATTAAAATCTCAATTTAAACACACACACACACACACACACACACACACACACACACACACACACAACAACTAAGGTACACTTGCTCCAAGCCATGGTCTTTTCCATTCTTCCTCTATGTGTGAAAACTGGTCACTACTTAGGGATGTTAGAAGAACAATGCCTTTGAAATGTGGTTTTGGAGAAGATATTAAATATTGCTTGAACTGCCAAAGAAAAAACAAATTATGTCTTAGATGAAGGCACCTAGAGGGCTTCTTAGAGACAAAGATGTTGTAACTTCATCTCACTTTGGGCATGTTGTCAGGAGGGGTCAGGCTTTGGTAAAGGACATTATGCCGTGAAAGGTGGAAAGTCAGACAAAGAAAGGAAGATCTTCAGCAGGATTAATACAGTGACTACCCTAAGGGGTTTGAGCATATCAGAGATTATGAGGATGGTGCATGATAGGGTAATCTGTTGTTCATAGGTCACTAGGAGGCACAGGCGACTTGATGGCAACTGACAACGAAGGGAGCTCTGGTGTCAGAGGCCACAGTGAGTGGTGCCGACAGCTCAAAGCCCGTGGGTCTCTACTGGTTCAAATTCACTGGTGACTCCATGAGAGAAAGGCGTACAGTATTACAATTTACAGCTTAGAAACCCAATGGAGGATTATTATGAGTTGGAACCAGTTTCATGGAAGGGAATTTGAGTGTTTTTGGAAGACTTTTATCAGTTCGGTCTCAAAAGGCAATGAGTTTGGGTTTTTTAATATGATGCTATCCATTGCAATGTCATACACATATGAAGGATATGAAGCATATGAAGGATAAACAATTTAGGTAACCACAAAGAAAATGTTTAAAAAACGGAATTACATAAATGCGATCAAATACTATTTATTTCTATAGTGGGACATATATGTAGACTAAATAAAACAACTTGAGGACGTGAAATGCATTTAACTTAGGAAGTGCTGCCTCATACCATCAAATCTTGACTCATAGTGACACAATATGATAAAGTTGAACCGCTTCATGGGGTTTTCTAGGCTGTAATCTTTATGGGAACAGGTTGTCAGATCTTTCCATTTAAAGAACCGCTGGGTAACTTCAATCTTCCAGCTTTTTGGTTAACAGCCAAATACTGATTGTTTAACCATCGCATACCTTGGGCTTCATACTCCTGTATTGCAACTAAGTAAAATTAAGTCTGTCTTTAAGGAGGACTTAAAAGTAATATACAAATAGGAAAATGATTATGTTGGTTAATGGAAACTAGTGTTTGTGAATGTATTATGAGTAACTGTACTATAATATTAAAATATTATGATTATGTAAACCAAGATAAATGCTTCAAGCAAGAAAAAAATAATTGCAAAATTTCCAAATTCTTCTTCTTACATTGCAATTCTCAAACCTATCCATAATTTAGTAACAGGTTTAGCCTTCCAACATGAAATGCAGGTCTTGGAAAATACTATTTATAGATAGGTTAATGGTTTTATAATCAGTGCACAGCCTCTTAAACAAAATATTAGATTTTCCTTCAAATGTAGGAAGGAAAATTTCTTAACCTTTGACAATTACATTGTATCACCTGATTCTTAGCTTTGTAATATGTAATTCAACAGCCCTTATTTCTACTTACCTACCTTCTAAAATGCTGAAGAGCACTGAATATTCCATGAATTGCCAAAATAACAAAGAAGACTGTCTTGAAGAAATTTCAACCAAGATGCTCAGAAGCAAAGGAAATGAAACTTCCTCTCACATACTTTGAACGTGTTGTCAGGAGGGATTAGTCCTTGGAAAAAGACATCATCTTGGGTAAGGTGGAAGATCAACACAAGAGAAGATGACCCTTAAGAAGATGGATTGACACAGTGCTGTAAAAATGTGCTGGATGGAATCAGAGATCAGAAGGATGGGCAGGATATGGAACATTTCGGATCTGTTGTTCTTAGTGGTAGTCGACTGAATGTCACCTCTTTCAACAACAACTTCTTCCAAAATACTCAAGTTTTCAGATTTAAGTTGATATCCTTAAAATTATAATTGGATTTCAAGGGGAATAAAAAAAGAGGAATAATTTAATTATCTAAATAGAATAATTGACTTCACATGCAAGCAAGATTCTATTGAAGATTATCCAAAAACGACTGGAACAGCACATCAGCAGAGAATTGCCAGAAGTCCAGGCTGGGTTTAGAAGGGGTCGTGGTACTAGGGATATTGTAGCTGATGTCAGATGGATCTTAGCTGAAAGCAGGGAATACCAGA
>NW_006399789.1:8837470-8841320 GCF_000299155.1 Elephantulus edwardii | reverse complement strand
GCTGGAGAAGAGTATTGAATGTACCATGGACTGCCAAGAAAACAAACAGATTCATCCTGGAGAGGGTTAAATCAGGCTACTCCTTGGAGGAAAGGATTCTGGGGCTTCATCTGACATACTTTGGACATGTTTTAAGGATGGACAGGTCTTGGAGAGGGACATCATGCTTCGGAGGGTGGAGGAGGGACAGCACAGGAAGGGAAGACCCTCTATGAGGTAGATTGATTCAGTGACTGGGGTAATCGGGATGGGTGTGTCAGAGGCCATGCGATCGGCACAGGATAGAGCAGGGTTTAGGGCTCTTGTACATAGGGTCACTATGAGTCGCAAACGACTCGACGGCACATAACAACAACAACAATCACCACCACCTTGGATTTTTAAATCAAGAACTTACAGAAAAATCTTTATAGAAACACACTTGAGAGAGATCTTAATTTCCTTAGAATTGTGATGAGAAGTGTTATTTCAGAATATATTGAAGGTGTTTTAATGAAATGTAAGTTCAATAACCATGCTTAAACCGACATAACTATAGATGTAGTTAGTTTGTGTGTAAGTTCAATTGATTCCTCACTGTTTTAATTATCATTCAATAGCAAGAAAAAAATTACAACTTTGAGTAGTATTTTGATATTTTTTAAGCATGCATCATGATTATCTGTTCCAATAATTGCCCTATCTATTTAAGTGCTTTTAATAATAACAATAAAAACAAACCAGTAATAAGTTCTTACACCTTTGGCATAATAGGAGAGAACTCTAGTGACCTAGTGGATAAGGATTTGCCCTGCCAACCCAACGGTAGGTAGTTCTAATCCACCAGCTGCTCTGAGGGAGAAAGATGGGCTATCTCCTTTCATGCAATGCATAGCCTCTGAAGTCACACTAGAGGGTCAGCTGTGAGCTGGTTCTTACTACACACAATGCCTTTGGCTGATCTCGCTCTCTCTCTCTCTTATCTATCTATCTATCTATCTATCTATCTATCTATCTATCTATCATCTATCTCTCTATCTACAGATGACACAACCCTGCTTGCTGAAACTGAGGAGGACCTAAAGCGCTTGCTGCAGAAAGTCAATGACAGCAGACTTCAATATGGATTGAAGTTCAATCAAGAAAACAAAGATTATCACCACTGGGCTAATTGGCAGCATCATGATAGATGATGAAGAGATTGAGACTGTTAACAGCTTTAGTTTGCTTGACTCCACAATCCATCCTCTTGGTACCGGCAGCCAAGAAATTAAAAGACAAATTACACTGGGGAAAGTCTGCTGTCAGAGGCCTCTCCAAATTACTGAAGAGCAATAATGTCAGTCTGGAGACTAAGGTGTACCTGATCCGGGCCATAGTCTTTGTAATTACGTGCTATGCATAAAAAAGTTGGACAATGACTAGAAATGATAGGAGGAGAATTGATACCTTTGAGCTGTGGTGCTGGAGAAGAGTATTGAATACCATGGACTCCCAGGAGAACAAACAGGTTCATTTTAGATAGGATGAGAAGAGACTGCTCCTTTGGAGGCAAGGATTCTGAAGATACCTGGCATACTTTCGAGATGTTGCAAAGCAGGACAAGTCCTTAGTGAGGGTGGAGGGACAGTGCAGGAAAGGAAGACCCTCGACATGGATTGATTCAGTGATTGGAGTAATGTGGTAGGTGTGTCAGAGACAGTAAGACTGACACAGGATAAAGCAGGGTTTAGGGCTGTTTTACATAGGGTCGCTATGAATTGCCGATGACTCAGTGGCACATAATAACAACAACTATATATAATAGGAAGACACAGGATAAGATGAATTGACAACTGGGTCAATGGGGGTAGCTGTGTTGGAATCATTGAGACTGGCTCAGGATAGGGCAGGCTTCAGAGCTATTGTTCATAGGGTCAGTTTGAGACAACAACAGCAACAATAGGAATGCTGGCTTAAAAAAAATTTTTTTTTCTACTGGTTTATTTACAAAATTCAAATACATTGTTTTCAAGAACAAATTCTTTCACTTTCCCTCAACTCTTCACCCCAAAAAATTGTACACCCTGTGATTCATTCCCCCTACCCATTCTCATTCCTCTGCTTCCTACTTCTCCCACCCCTCTTGGGTCCTTATACTCATTCTACAATAATGGTTTAATACAATACTTATCCTTATGGGACTGAGTTAGTTCACTCAGCATAATGCTCTCCAGTCCCTCCCAAGTTAGGTAATAATTGATAAAATCATTGCTCCTGCTTGCTGTATAGTATTCCATTGTGTGAATGTACCATAATTTCTCAATCCATTCATTTGTGGTTGCACATTTGGGCTGTTTCCATTTTCTTGCGATGGTGAATAATGCTGCTATGAACAATGGTATAGAAATCTCCATTTGTGTCTCCGTTCTCATTTTCTCAGCATATATCCAAGTAGTGGAATAGCTGGGTCATATGGTGTTTCTATGTTCAGCTTTTTGAGGCAGTGGGAAACTGCCTTCCAGAATGGTTGTACCATTTCACAATTCCACCAACAGTGTATGAGAATCCAAAAAGTGGTTGAGCAAAATGAATCCTGGAATCTAGAGATGTATACTCAATTCTTACAGTGATCGCTTCTGAACTGGGTAACTTATCATGTAAGTGATGAAAAGTAACAAAAGGACCAAGGAGCACTAAAAGTGGTATGATATAGTTCATATTCTTACTACCAGACTAAATAGATTGTTAGTTTACTTATTTTTCCCTGATGTCTTGAGCAATCTCTACTATTCAATAGTAATCTAAGGTTCTCTCCCATTCATCTTTTATGTAATCACACATTTTCTTACTTTGAAAACCTTGCCAAACAATCAAAATGTGTGTTTTTCAGATGAAATACTTTTCTAAAATGAACCAATTAGAGAAATATTTTGAGTGCAAATCAGTTAGAAAATGGTGCATAGTACAATTTATTTCACTAAATAGTCATGACAAATTTGTATGTACCTTTTTACTAGGCATCCAACTACAATGTTTAAATCTATAGAAATGAACATATAGAACTATAGGTTCAAATCCAGCAGATACTCTGCTGGAGAAGGAGGGGGCAATCTCCTCCTGTACCAGTCAGATCTGATTTGACGGTACACGCAAAAATAATATAATAAAAAAAGGAACTATAAAATAATAAAACTTTGCTGCTGTATGATAACTTTAGATTAGTGGTCTAATAATAACAGTCTAATTATTCAGAATGAAAAGCAATAATTTACTTATACTTCATTTCATTTGTTGTGTATTTGTACTATGCTTACAGATTTAGCTTTGATTTATCCAAACTCTTTGCTATTGAATATTTTTCAGAAGAGCTTTAAATATTTGATAGTGTCTAGTAGGAGTCTTCCCATGCTGAGTGTAGAAGACTATTGGATCGTGTTGGTACATTTAATACTCAGTCCTGATATTTGTTATACATGTAAGCACATATAGCAAATAGTAACCCTATATTGAAGGTTTAATGAACATATAAGCATTTCTAGAGTTTAACAGACTCATTGAATCTCAGGATGGACTTGGATCTAGAAAGAAAAATTGTCTCATTTTCCATTTTGGAATTGACTTCCTGTGTAAGCAGCTCTGGTGGCCAAGTGCATAGGGAATTGTGCTGGTTCTCTGGATGTGTGAACGCACTGGCTGCTCCACAGGACAAAGATGGACCATCTCCTCTGTTGCAATTCAGTTTTACAAACCCACAGCAGGGTCAGCTGTGCATTATATCCAACTCACAGGCAACAAGCTGAGGTGAGATGAGTAAATTATTCCACAAGGGGTCACCAAAGAACCAGATATGTGAGTGTGTGTGTGAGAGAGAGAGAGAGAGAGAGAGAGA